>NC_056743.1:970081123-970395719 GCF_019279795.1 Protopterus annectens
ATAAATTTCCTACATAAACTGCTTCCTCGGATGTCTTCAATACTGGAAAACAGCCTGGCAGAAAAGCTAAACCACTGTATTTAAATGTAACCAGATTCCAGTTAGTGTCCCGCTCTTGTTTTCTCTCAAAAAAATAAAGATGCCAGCACAGGTGATCGAAAGTCAGCTGTACCAGCTTTTTTGAGTGACACATAAGAACAGTGGTTTGGGAAATTTGCGCTTTCGCACTAGTGTGACCATGAAGTTAGTATATATAATAAGCAAGAAGGTGTGGGGGTGCAGTGAGACTTGTCATTTACAATATTTTTTTTATTCTGGTTTAGAAAATCAGATGTGCAACGGTTAGATGTTTGACTGTGTGACACTTCAAATGAATGACAGAAATGTATATACACGCAGACACAAGTATATGCAATATTTAAATGTTTACCATGTGTATATAGTTATAAGATAAGAGATTATTATAAGCAGATAAGTGCTTTTGGGCAGTAACTTCGACATTCAGTAGATCTCTTGATTCTTTCTTTTGTTTTCTTGTTTGAGATTTTTATATATATATATATATATATATATATATATATATATATATACACACACACACACACACATATATATATATATATCTACACATACACACACACACACACATATATATATATATATATATATATCTACACATACACACACACACACACACATATATATATATATATATATATATACATACACACACACATTTGCATATTAATTTCTTACCAAGTTTCAAAAACCACCAAGAAATGGCATTAACATGTATGCTACAATCTGGCAACTTACTTCACAAATAATTATGAACTCACAAATGTTAACAAAAATAGAAGACAGGACCTCATCAATAACCCTCAAACTATATGCATGCCAATACCATAACAAGCACTTACCTGAGGAAAGTAACTTGCGACAACAGTCTGAAAACCCGTACAGCACGGCCAAGTGCAAGGGGAACATGCCATGGATACCGCGCCTAAGTAAAAGGAAATTAGAAGAGACACATCAGTGCTATTTTACAAGATTAAAAAGCAACTATGATTTAATGCCCAGAAAACATACATGGACAGACAAAAAAACTTGAACGTTTCAAAGACTTAATGTCCCAGTACCCTATAACCCTTTCACCATGAAAAATGTCTGTAGGTACTGCAGGGCTATTTCTTACTGAAGCAGTCTTAGTTCTTATTTTGTACAGTACAACACAAATTAAGGAGGAATGAAATGCACATGAGAAAAGTAAGCCATGCTTTACAAAAAAAATTGAATGGAAAAATACAGCTGTGTGAAGAAGTCGTGACAATAAATGCTCACATAGAGGTATCAGTACAGCACTTCAATTTCATATGAAAGGATTTCTCACACAAGCAGACATTTATTCTAGCCAGAATTTCAAAGCAGACCCCATTAACTAGTCAGAGAAAGTAAAAAGTACATTATGATCACTCAGATAACAAGACTCCTAACTCAAGATGGGATAACCCACAAATTAGCACATAAAAGTCAATATCTATTAACCCAAAGGTACCCATCCCACACAGTTGGAGCTATATAGGCATCCTATCCCCTCAAGTAGTCTACATATACATACACACACACAAGGTCTTCCCTACTACTAATCCTTTGGCCAAGTTTAAAAAGACAAAAAGGGGACACACACGCCCTCCTTAACAGAAAGAAGTATGTGGGGGGAATGCAGAAAACAGAAACCATGAGCAAGATTAGGAAATAAGAAGTTATGTACCTACCATAACGTTCCATGTTAGTTGTCTTCTCTCGCCTTCTTTCTTGCTTGATGGGTTCGGAGCCGATCCTCGGCCCGACTGCACTTGCTTTAGCCTCGAGAACTCCTTTTACCAGCTCGAGGCAGCCCCATATCCCATGATGCAAGGCGGTACCCAGATCTCGCTTGTTGACAAAGGCAATAACACTAAGCATAAAATACTTCCCAAAGGAAGAAGAAACTTACAGATGGAAAAGGACCAGGTCTGAATGGTCTTTAGTATAATAGTTTCTT
The DNA here is from genome assembly GCF_019279795.1 of Protopterus annectens. Lineage (NCBI taxonomy): Eukaryota > Metazoa > Chordata > Ceratodontiformes > Protopteridae > Protopterus > Protopterus annectens. Next base: position 970,083,168 of record NC_056743.1, read on the forward strand.
ATACAAGGTCTGTCCAGGCCAGGAAGGAGGGAGGGTCTAAAGAAGGCAGAGAAGACAACTAACATGGAACGTTATGGTAGGTACATAACTTAATGTTGTTGTCAATCTCGCCTTCATTCTTGCTTGATGGGACCGCCCCTAGCACCTCTATCCTGGGTGGCTCAATGGAACAAACTCTTGAGGACTGTAGAGCCAAAACTGGCTCTGTCCCTGGAGGCCAAGTCCAATTTGTAATGGGAAACAAAAGTGTGAGGAGGGCCCAAGTGGCGCACAAATAGTGTCCAAAGGAAGTCTAGCTTGAAAAGCTGTATTAGTAGCTAAACTCCTAGTTGAATGTGCTTTAGGTTTTGAGCACAGCTGTTTTCCCTGAGCGTATAAATTTCAGTGATGACCAAGAAAGCCATCTGGACAAAGTCACTTTAGAAACAGGAAGGCCTTTTTATTATCCGTATAGGAAACAAAAGTTGATCAGATTTTCTAACTTTTTTGTTCTGTCCAAATAATATCTAAGTTGACGGTGGACGCCAAGATAATGTAGCTTTTGTTCAGCTCTATCTGAATAGTTAGGAAAAAATACAGGGAGATCAATGGATTGATTCAGATTGTTCTTTGAAGTTTAATTTTAGGTAAAAAGGATGGATTAGTTCTCAAAGATACTCTGTCTTTGTGAAAAATCAAATAGGGGGTCGAACCGAAGAGCATGAAGTTCAGACACCCTCCTGGCAGATGTAATAGCCACTAGGAATAAAGTTTTCCAAGAAAGATATTTCAGGGAACAAGAAACAGCTGGCTCAAGGGGAAGAATCAAGGATGTCAGCACTAAATTTAGATCCCACTGAGGAGGAGGATTCCTGATTGGAGGTTTTAGTAGGAAAATTCCTTTCAAGAAGGCCCTGCAGAGCCTATGGGACATAATATTATGATCTGCTATCCCGACATGAAAATTGGAAATAGCAGCCAATTGAACTCTGACTGTGGAAGAAGAGGAGCCTGCATGAAAAATCTCTGCTAAGAAGTCCAGAAAGTACAGTTTTGTACCTACCATAAATGTAGATGTTCGAGGATCCCCATTGCTGCAGTCCTAACTATTGGGTAGTCCGCTGTCCAGTCGGCCCGAATACCAAAGTATATGGCTGACGGTCAGGGCGCATTAGACTGACGTCAGTACGTCAGGGTACTAATGCGCATGACCGACGTCATATCCTCAGTCTTTTCTTGCCCCAGATGTCAGAAGACCCTGAAAAGCTAAGGCCAAAACCAAAAATTCCAAACATACCTGCACCAAAAATATGTACAATATATACAAAATTACCAGAATATAACCTCACCTACACAACCACCCTTAAACACAGAGGGGAAGGAGGGAGGTAAATTGACTGCAGCAATGTGGATCCTCGAACATCTACATTTATGGTAGGTACAAAACTGTACTATGTTCTTCATTCCACATTGCTGCAGTCCTAACTATTGGGTAGAATCCCAAAGCAGAGGTAAGGGAGGCTGGCAAATCATAAGGAAGCAGGAACTGACAACATGCCTTGCAAAATAGCTGTGGCAAAACCAGCCCTAGACTTAGAGTAGAGAGGAAGGTGATAATGCTTAGAGAAAGTATGCACTGAACTCCAAGTAGCTGCCTCCAAAATATCCTTAGTGGCCACCACCTTAGAAATGTTGTAGAAGTGGCAGTAGCCCTAGTGGAATGAGGCCTAATTCCAGCTGGAATCTCCTTGCCATGATGGGAATAACAAAATGCAATGCAAAACCCAATCCACCTAGAAATAGTTTGTTTTGACACAGGCTTGCCCTGCGAACCCAAAGCAAAAGAAACAAACAACTGCTGAGACTGCCTAAAAATCCTTAGTCCTGCTCAAATAATAACGCAATTGCCTGTGTACATCTAAAGTGTGCAAAATCTTTTCCCCTTTATTTTGGGGATCTGCATAAAAAGTAGGCAAATGAATAGTTTGGTTTAAAGCCACACTAGAAACCACCTTAGGCATAAAGGAAGGATTAGTACGTAAAGATACCCTATCCTTATGAAAAATCAAAAAGGCTCTACCGCCATACGGGCCTGCAACTCAGAAACCCTTCTTGCAGAAGTAATGGCCAACAAAAAGGCAGTCTTCCATGACAAATATTTCAATTCAGCAGTAGCCGAGGCTCAAAAGGTTGTAGAGTAAGTTTCTCCAACACAAAATTGAGATCCCAAGCAGGAGTAGGAGCTCTACGTGGGGTCTTATATTCTTTGCCCTCTAAGAAATTGCTTGAACAAAGGATGCGAAAACAATGGTGGGTCACAATCATAGTGAGCTGAAATTGCTGCAGCATGAATCTTAATGGAAGAGAAAGACAAACCTTTGTCCAATAACTCAGTAAGATATTGAAGAGCCACACTCAAATTAGGCTCAGAAATCTCCAAATTGTTTGCTGCACTCCAAATTAAAATCTCTTCCATTTTTCTGCGTACACTTTCCTTGTACTAGGTCTTCTGGCTTCCATAATCACATTTAAAACTTGTTGAGGAAGTTGAGACCTGCTGTCTTTCAAAACAGAATATGCCAGGCTGTTAGATGAAGAGATTGAAGCTTGACATTGAGCAGGTGACCGTCCTCTGAGACAACAGGTGTGGAATCAAGGGTAAAGGCCATGGAGGCTTCCTTACCAGACTCCTCAGTAATGGGTACCAGTGCTGCCGAGGCCAATCTGGAGCTACTAAAATCATCCTTGGCTTGTCTTGTCTGACCTTTAGAAGCACCTTTGGGAGAAGAGGCAGAGGTGGAAAGCATACACATGAAGATTTTTCCAACTGAAAGAAAGAGCATCCACTTTCCAAGCTGTGTGATGAAACCTCTTTGTGCAAAACTTTGGCAGCTGGTGGTTTAGTGGAGAAGCGAACAGATCTATGTCTGGAGTTCCCCATGACACTGTCAATTTATGAAATACATGAAGATCCAGTTTCCACTCGTGGGGATCCATGATTTGTCAGCTTAACACATCTGCTAAGGAGTTCTGTGCTCCGGCAGAAACCTTGCCTGAAGAGTTAGTTGCAAGCTGAGCGCAGTCTCCCATAAAATCATTGCTTGCCTGCACAATGGGTAAGAATGTGTTCCCCTTGTTTGTTGATGTACCACATGACAGTTGTGTTGTCTGTTAGAATCAACACCTGCCCTGGAAGAAGTAACTCCTTGAAAGCCATTAATGCAAACTGGACTGCTAACATCTCTTTCATGTTGATATGTAGATGCTGTAGTCTGGCAGGCCACTTGTCTTGTATCCACTTTCCATTTAGATGAGCTCCCCAAGCAATGTCTGAGGCATCTGTCGTTAGAATCTGACTCGCCTCTGGCCGGGTCACAGAGAGTCCCTTGTTTAGGTGACATTCCTGAGCCCACCACAAAAATTCCTTTTGAATGCAAGGTATTATTTGAATGACAGTGTCCAAATCCTGGCAGTGCTGTGTCCATACATTTTGAGATACCATTGTAGCTTCCTCATATGCAGTTTGGCATTGGGAAGCACCAGAATACAAGATGCCATGAACCCTAAGGCTTGAAGGACTGTCCTTGCAGTCAGCCCGGACTGAAGAGATAGTTGATGGAAGTAACTGGAAAGATTCTTTTGTTTGTCCGGGGTTAAAAGGCCATCTGGGCTGCTGTATTCAGTCTCACACCCAGAAAGCACATGTCTTGAGAGGGTACTAGACTGGACTTTATTTCGTTCACAGAATACCCTAGGCATCTTAGCACTGCTATGACATAATCCAAATGCTGTAGAAGGTCTTCCTTTTCTTGAGCTAGAATCAGGCAGTCGTCCAAGTAAGGATAGATTTGAATTCCTTTTAGCCTGAAGTAAGCTATCACTGGAGCCAGAACCTTTGTGAATACTCTGGGCGCAGTGGATAAGCCAAAGGGCAATGCAGAGAACTGATAATGAGAATTTCCAGCTCGAAAACGCAGATACTTCCTGCAACTTAGTCTTATAGGCACATGAAGGTAAGCTTCCTTGAGATCTAAAGTTACCATCCAGTGATCCTTGCCCAGCAGAGGTAAAAGCTGTTGTAACGTCAACATTTTGAACTTGGGAATGTCCAGATAAGTGTTGAGGATAGATAAATCCAAAATTGGCCTCCACGTGTTCCCCTTCTTCGGTACTAGGAACAGGCGAGAATAAAATCCTAGGTCCCTCTCTGGCACAGGAACTGGCTGAATGGCCCCTATGTGGAGCAACAGAGAAATTTGCTTGTGAGCCTCTTGTCTTTGTAGAGGAGGAATGTCTGGCATGCCTTTGAAAGGAGGCATGGTATGGAAATAAAACCTGTAACCGTGGTGAATAATATCCAGAACCCATCTGTCTTGGGTAATTAAATCCCAATTTTCTTTGAAAAGAGACAGCCTTCCTCCCAAAGGTGCTGCCAGGCGAGAATGTACTGGCAGCTGAAAAGGCAGGTCATTGGGTCTGCTTACGAAAGGACTGACCCCTGCCCTCACCAGAAGTCTGAGCAGGGGAACTCCTGTCCTAGGCCTAAAGAATCTTGAGCTCTGCCCCTGCCACGCCTAGACCTACCCCTAGACTGGGAATCATAAGCAGGATAAGTCCATCCCTTAGTAGGCCAATTTCTACTAAACTTGGAGGCTGCACCTGCAAAAATCCTTAACAGTTTGCATAGACTTAGCCTTGTCCTCCATTTTCTTTAAGACTGCTTCCACAGGCGAACCAAACAACACATCAGACTGCAAAGGAGCATCCAAAATCCTTGTTTTAACATGCTCAGCTAAATTCTGATCTCTCAACCAGGCATGCCTACGAAGAACAGAACCAGTGGCAGCCACCCTCGAGGAGGCCTGCACAGCATCAAAACCACATTGCAAGGAATGTTTACCCACCTGTTCAGACACATGAACTAAATCCTGCAACTCTTTACACTCAATACCTTCTGCCAGAGCATCCACCTTAGATTTCAATTGTGAAAGGAGATAATTCTGATATTTTAACATGTGAAACTGAATTCAACGCCCTCATGGCTAAAGTGGAAGAAGTATACACTTTCTTTCCCCATCTATTCAAAGCCCTTGCCTCTTTATCAGGAGGAACAGGATTTTTAACAACAGAGGCCTTCACACCTTTAGGCCCCTGAGAGACAGTTTCCGGGTCTGCCCTAGGACTCTTAAAAAGATACTTATGAGCCTCAGGCACCCTATAGTACCTATCCGGTTTAACTGGGGCAGGAGGCAAAGAATCAGGATTGAGGGAAGCCTCTGCAAAAACATCTTCCACCACATTCAGAACAGGAGGTATAGCTAAAGGCCTATGCTGGGGTAAAAACAAGAATTCCCTAAGCCTCTTCCTGGAATCAGAGAAATCTTGACCTTCCCATTTAAAATGCTCCCTCATGGAATGCAGAGTCTCTGAAAATGAAAAATCCTCAGGAGGAGAAGCTGAAGGAGTAGAATCATCCACATCAGAATCAGAATAAGGAGGATACTCCTGCAAGTCTTCAGTCAAGACTCAGAAGCCTCGAACATTGCTCAAAACTCTCAAACTCAGGTTCCACCCTAGGCCTCTTATCGGGGGGGGCATAGAACCTCTAATCATAGTAATCAAATCCTCTGCCATTTTAAGCATATGTTTCTTAGGCAAAGACCCTGAAGCACTAGGAGAAACCCCACTGAAGTTAAACTTGGCCTGCCTCTCAAAGAAGCCTTGGAAACAGAAGGGAGGCTCTAACCACCTTAGGAAGAGAGGGAAGAACAGGCACCTGAGAAGCCCCTCAGCCTGGCCTACTTCCTGAGAGGATACATCCTGTAACAGTAAAGTCTCCCTGAGACTCCAAAGAAACACCTGGCAAAACCTCCGCTCCACAGAGCCTTCTAAAGATCCGGCGTCTGGGACTGTCGGTTCTTCAACTCTAGGCTTTGCTGCTTTGTCCTTGCGCTTTTTGGCGAGCGGCGGAGCCTCCACGGCATTTTATAATTACAACGCTTCCCAAAACTAACCTGGCACAGTCTAACCTTCTCTTAATAGTGCGTTTGTTAAATCTAGCACAAGAGCGGCATCCAACAACGCCGTGCTCAGGCCCTAAACAAGGTATACACAAAGTATGGTAATCCCTATGAGGTATCTGTTTCCACAAGAAATACAGTTATTCACTTTTTCTGACATCCGTTAAATACTGAGGCAAGAAAAACCAAAATATTCCCCAACGGGGTACTTAGCCAACTTTGATTCGGTCTGAAACTCTGACTTCAGAAACTTTCAGAACGCCAACCTGCACTCGCAAAATTGCTTCTGCATCGGACCATGCGGCAAAAAAGACTGAGGATATGACGTCGGTCATGCGCATTAGTACCCTGACGTACTGACGTCAGTCTAATGCGCCCTGACCGACGCCAGCCATATACTTTGGTATTCGGGCCGACTGGACAGCGGACTACCCAATAGTTAGGACTGCAGCAATGTGGAATGAAGAACATCTGCCTGAACAGGGGCAGTAAAAGGATCAATATTTTGGGCCTTAGCCCAATAAGAGAAACGTTTCCATTTGCTTGTGTAAATCCTCCTGGTAGAGGATTTTAGTGAAGCTACTATGATGTCTCTAACAGGGTTAGAGATCAAAGGAAGCCTGGCTAAGGAAGGAAGTGGAGCAACCATGCTGTGAGGTTGAGAGAGGGGATTGACCGGTGCAGCTGACCGGATTGGTGAATCAGTAGATCTGGCACTGGGTCCAGATGCCACGGCTGCACCAAAAGGTGATGATGGAGGAACGGGAACCAAACTTGTCGAGGCCAGTAAGGGGCAATGAGAATCAATTTGGCTCTCAAAACGGTAGCTTTCTGGATCACCTGAGGGATCAGAGGAAATGGAGGGAAGGCATAAAGAAGTCCCTGGGGCCAATCCTGGGTCAGAGCGTCTCTGGGGGGATGGCCTGATAGAGGAAGAGGCTGAAGAAGTCTGGACATTTGCTGTTTTGGGAGTAGCAAAAGATCGCAACATGGACGGCCCCATTCCAGAGAAATCTCTGCCGCCATAGATTGCTTGAGAGACCACTGTGAGGCATGAGGATAGCTCTGCTCAATCTGTCCGCTATAATGTTGGTTTTCCCAGGGATATGCGTTGCTACCAGAAACCGATGAGAGGAGATCGCCCATTGCCAAAGTCTGAGCGCTTCTCGACACAAGGGGTAGGACTTGGTTCCGCCTGTTTGTTGATATACCAAACTACAGACATGTTGTCTGTCTGGACTGCAATTCTCCCTACCGCAAGGAAGTCACCGAGGCCTCGCAACGTTAAAACCACTGCTCTCATCTCCAGGAGATTTATGTGCAGGTGGTACTCGAACGGTTGCCACGCCCCATGAACCATCCTGCCCTGATAATGACCCCCACCCGATCAGGGAGGCATCCGTGGTGACAGTGGCTATCGGGGACGGAGGTACAAAGCACCTGCCTTGGTGAACCTGGGAGACGATGTGATCCACCAAGCAAGATGTTCTTTGCATGTTTTTGTCACCAGAATCTGGTGACGGATTGGAAGTTGCTGGTATGACCACTGTGTGAACAGCATCCACTGAAGAAGGCGCATGTAGAATCGAGCCAGGGAAGAAGTGTAATGGCCGCAGCCATGAGACCTAATACCTTCAGAACCATTCTGGCCTGTATTTTCTTGCTGGCCAGAATGATCCTGACATGAGTCTGAATGTCTGAAACTCTTTGTTCTGTAAGGGTAGCTGACATCCTAACAGTGTTTAAGTTTGCGCCTATGAAGGTAATAGACTGGCAGGGCGATAAGGATGACTTTTCGGAGTTGATTGAGATGCCCAAATGAGAACAAAGGCCTATTGTGTAATCCCTGGCTTGTATAAGCTGATGCCTGGTGGTGGCTGACAGGAGCCAGTCGTCGAGATACGGAAACACCTGGAATCCTTGACGCCCCAGGTGAGCCGTGACCACTGCCATGCATTTGGTGAACACTCTGGGGCTGTAGTGAGACCAAAGGGCAGGGCTCTGAACTGGAAGTGACTGGACCCCAGCCGGAAGCGGAGAAATCTCCTGGAGCCGCCTGTGAATTTTGATGTGATAGTACGCATCCTGAAGATCTATTGAGCACATCCAGTTGTCCTTCTGTAAGAAGGGCAGAATTGACTGAAGAGTGACCATTCGGAATCTTGCCTTCTTGACAGACTTGTTGAGTCTGCTGAGATCCAATATTGGTCTCCAGTCTCCCGTCTTTTTGGGGACCAAAAGAACCTTGAGTAGATTCCGGCTCTGAATGGTCTATTGTAACTGGCTGAATGGCTCTTTTTGCAGTAGTTTTGATTTCTAACTCTGCAATGTCCCTTAGACCGGGTGGTACATCTGGAAGGGAATTTGAGGGGAAAGGACTTTCCTCGAAAGGAATTATGTAACCCTTGGATATGATCGACTGTACCCATCTGTCTTGAGTGAGGGAATGCCAGGCTTCTGGGTACAGTGATAATCTTCCCCCGACTGCCTCCAAGGAGGGACAGCCGGGCAACACCTCAGGGATGCTGAAAGGGCTTGTCAGAGAGAGGCTCCCTGTTTCCCTGGTTCTTCGGACCCTCTGCCTCTAGAGCGGCCTGTTATTGTTACCCCTCTGCCTCTAGGGGTAAACTGACCACGTGAATCCGCGTGACTCCTTGGGATTTACGGAACCACATCTTCCCACCCTTCTGTCCTTTCGGATAAGGCCTAGGAGGGGTGGCAAAACGGACTCCAACAGCAGAAAGAGTCTTGCCGTCCTGCTCGCACCTGGTCTAGGTTTCCTTCACCTCAGGGCCAAACAAAGCTGACCCATCAAAGGGAGAATTTGTGAAGGACGCCTTAAAGGATCCATAAAATCACATAGCCGCATCCAGGCTTGGCGTCTAAGAGCCACACCTGTGCTCATGGCTCTACTCTCCATCCGCAGCATAAGATATTAGCATGGAGGAGTTAACGGAATTGAGGGTTCCTAGCTGCGAAGCAATCTTATCTTGAGCTCCTGCAGCTGTAGGACCCCGAACTACTTCACCCAGCTCCTGCAGGATATCTCCTTGGAGTCTGGTGAAGTGACATAGGTAATTCAGCGAACGACAGCAAAGGTCGCTGAGGAAAACATCCGCTACGCATCTATCCATGGTCCTAGAGTCCTTATTAGGAGGATGGACGGGCACGGAAGGATCTGCAAGTTCCTTTTGGTGGCCGCAGCCACCACCATGGCATCAGCGGGACACCCTTGGTAAGGAATTGTTTGTCACTGGGCAGTGATAAATTTAGAAGGCCTCCTAGGGACTGGCTCTACAGAGTCAGGAGCTGCCCAAGCCTTCGTGCAATAACCTGCATAAGGGGTCGAAGGCGGAGACACCCAGGAGGTGGAGGGCCGAGATCCAAACGCCTCTAGGTATACTGACTCATCCTCAGAGGGATTGTTGGTGGGCCAGTTTCCCTCTGTTTCAGAAGTTCTAGGATGTCTGCGAAGGAGACATCCTCAGAGGGGATCTAGGGGATCCCTCTGACTCATCAAAGTCAGTATCCGGGTGACAGACTCGGGAGTCTACATGCTTCCTCTTACAAGTCCTCTTCCTAGGACGATCTCCAAACATCAGGAGAATCCTCGGAAGAGGGGAAATTCCCAATGGGGAAACTTGAGGCGGAGGATCTCTGGGTCCTGTAGCAAGAGAAGTGGCAGAGATGTCAACAGGTACTATAGAGGGAGGAGCTACGGAACAGACTGCTGACTGATACCAGTGGCCAGTACACTCTTCATCACCTCGAATGCTCCCTCCCAGACAGGTCCGAGAGAACCCGCTCAAGAGCTAGGAACCCAGGGACCACTGAAAGGGAAGTCTCCGAGGCAGATGTCGGAGCCGAGCTCACCAAGGCCGAGGCTCCAAGGGAAGAGCGGGTTCGGACAAGGGTCCGATGCCACTCACCCCTCGGAGGAGACCATGGAAGCCGACCACCGAATCCCTCTAAGGAAGGTCTCAAGAGGAGATAAGAGTAGAGGCTGAAGGAACAGAAGGGGTATCCGTCCTCCAGCCGTAGCAGTAACCATGCCCGAAGACTCCAACTCCAAGCTCTAGGGTAGAGTTGAAGGAGGAACTGTAACGGGTGTGGACCAACAGTCGCCTGCTGAGACGGACTGTGTAACATTTGGGCCAGTACCTGTGACTTGAGTAATCTACTGACCACTCTCTAGGTCATGATCTGACAACCTGGATGACCTTGAAGATCGGCTACGATGGCTCCGTTCGATAGAAGAGGTGAAGCCGAGCCGAAAGTATCGGCTCCAAGGAAGGAGACCTCGACCTCTTCCTGGAATGAGCCATCGGAGCCGATACTATAGATCCCGTCGGAGCCGACTTCGGAGCCGACAGGAAGCCCGATGTATCGCTCCAGCCGGAGCCGATACAGCCACCAAAGTAACGGTGTCGGAGCCGATCGAGCCGACACCGATGCCTGTGCCACATGGGTGTCGGAACCGATCGGAGCCGACATCGAAGTGGACAATACAGATTCGCACCGATAGCCATCGGTGCCGAAAGCTGTCAGCCAGAATCGCTCCAGCCGAGCCGATCTCGACTCAGTATTTAGCGAAAGTCGCCGAGGCCGCAGGCTTAGATACAGAAGCCTGGGCCTTGGCAGGTTTTGTTGATTTTGGTGGAGCCGACTTAGCCGGAGAGCCTCCGGCAAGAAGGCCCCTAAGAATCAACTTATTACTCTCCTGCAGGACTCTCTGGCTGAAGGAGTGTCACATAGCACAGGAGCCCCGCAGGTGGAGAGGGCCCAGACAATACAGGTAAGGAGTGTGTCCGGCTCGCAGAGATATCTTCTGACAGCTCGAGTCACACTTCTTAAAACCTGAGACCCTCTCCTTTGACATGGTGCCAAAACACACACACACACACACCAGTCAAAAATAACTTAAACAAAATACCAAGAGGTATTCTATAAAAAACCAACACACACACCCTAACAGGGGGGGGATGGGATAGGGAAAAATTGACTAACAAAAAATTAAAGGAGACAGGGAATTTCTGTCAGAAAGGGTAGAAAAATAAACTTAAACTATCAATAAAGGAGTTTTAGACTAAAAAGGGGCTTAAATATCACAAATGTGAACAACTTACCAGGAGCTGGTAAAAAGAAGACCTCCCAAGCGAAGCGGCAAACGAGATCTGGGTACTTACCGCCTTGCATCATGGGATATGGGGCTGCCTCGAGCTGGTAAAAGGAGTTCTCGAGCTAAAGCAAGTGCCGAGTCGGAGCCGAGGGATCGGCTCCGAACCCATCAAGCAAGAATGAAGGCGAGATTGACAACTTAACATGTATAGTTGTGTACACTTACCATAAATGTAGATGTTCGAGTGTATTCACTGTTGCAGTCATCACACTTGGGTTATCTGCCTGCAGGTAGCCCTCAGTCGGCCTGAATACCAGAGTCTTGGGATTTCTGCGTCGGATGCTGTCGCCTCATCCAAGACATCAGGTCGTCTGGGGTATAAAACATGCAGCAGACACCATTACATCAGTTTTTCTTGCCCCAGATGTCAGGAGCCCCCAAAATAGGAAGCAATCAAATGGTGTGGAACACCTCCAGTAAAAAGTAAATACCATTTCCATAAGATATGGGCAAAAAAGAGGATAGGTAGAAAGTACAGAAAGACAGGGGGCTGGAGGGAGGGTAACCAGGACTGCAACAGTGAATGCACTCGAACATCTACATTTATGGTAAGTGTACACAACTGTACTATGTTCTTCGTGTTTCACTGTTGCAGTCATCACATTTGGGTTGATTCCCAAAGCTGAGGAAGGGTGGAGGCAGTCAATACGTAGTAGGACTGGCTAGCAGGCCTTGTAAGACAGCTGTGGCAAATACAGCTCTGGATTTAGAAAAAATATCAAAACACCAACAGCCTGGTAATTGAAAGCTAAATACTGAACTCCTCGGCTCGAACCAATAAAAGATTTTTATTGCCAAATACAGTACAATAAATCCACCAACAGTTCCAGGTTAAGCGCTTTCATCTGATAAAACAGACTTCATCAGAAGGAGCCAAACATTCTTGGTTTAATGGAACATCAATTAATTTTGCCTTGACATGGTCTGGTGAGATTTGTTCCTTCAGCCAAGCATACCTTCTCAGAACAGACCCAGGCCATGCAAAATGCTTCTAAGGCATCAAAACTACACTGCAAAGTATGTTTACAAACTTGGTTTGCAGAATGCATGAAGTCTTGCAAGTCCTTATTTTATGCACAATCAGGAATCAACAACATTTTTTTATTTAATTAGATCAATAATATGCTGCTGGTACTTCACATGTGAAACTGTAAATTTAAAGCCCCGACAGCAAGAGTTGCAGAGGTATAAACCTTCTTACCCCATCTGTCTAGAGCCCTAGAATCCCTGTCCGAAGGGGTAGGGTTTTTGGCTGAAGAAGCCTTAATACCTTTAGGTCCCTGGGAATTGGTCTCTGGATCCGCAGTGGGATTTTTAAAGAGAAATTTGTGAGAGTCAGGTACTCTGTAGTATCAGTCAAGCTTTCTAGGAGCATGTGGTAAAGTATCAAGGGTAATGCTAGATTCCATGAAGACATCAACTACAATATCCAGGACAGGGGGAAGAGCTAGAGGCCTAAGCTGAGGCAAGTCTAAAAATTTCCAGAGTCTCTTTTTGGACTGTGGGTAGTCCTGGCATTCTCAGCAGAAATGCTCTCTTAGGGTATGCAAGGTTTCACCGAAAGAAAGGTCCTCTGGGGGGAGAGGCTGAGGGAATTGAATTCTCTGCATCTGAGTCCTCAAAGGTAGATAAGGGTATGTCCTGGTAATCACAGGGGTCAGAGTCCTCAGACTCATGGTCTGAAGAATCAGAAAGAAAATAAATTCTTTGTCTTTTAGAGTTTAGAAGGGGAAGGCTGGCTTCCTCTAATTAAAGTAATAAGGTCTTCAGGCATTCTAAGCATTTGTTTCTGTGGCATGGGAGCTTGAGAATGTGCTTAGGTCATCTGTTTCCTAGGTGTAGTGTGAACTCTGGGCCAGAGAAATTCAGAAGATTTAGTCATTAACGAAGTTGTCGGTTTGATACTAACATAAGAAGGTCTGAATATACTCTCAGAAGCCGGGGCCTGCACAGCGGCTCTGGACCCATCCAAGGTAGAGACATCCGCAGGTTCCGCAGTCGAAGAAGCATCTCGTGGCATAACTGACTCCAAATGGGTCTCAGTAGAGGCCTGCTGTGAAAGCGGGTAACTGGGTCTGTGAAGTGCCTCACTAAGTACCAGCAGACTGGAGACTAGCTTAACGGAAGTGTTGTCAGCAGTTTTGGACCTATGCGGTCTGTCTCTGTTTTTATCTTTGCGTTTTTTCGGAAGATCGCTAGTCAGATGGCTTACCGAAGCCATTTCGGAATACGAAGAACAAGAGCAAAAGAATTGAGAAAAAAAATAGCCTGACGACGAATAGTCCGGGTGTTGAACAAGGCACAAAACCGACAGCGAGGGACGTCATGGTCTGGGCCTAAACAGGTGATGCAGTAAGAATGAAAATCTCTGAGGTATTTCTTTCCACAGGCAAGACCATTGTTAACTTTTTCTGGCATCGGTTAGAGCAAGAAAAAAGGATCCCTAACGCGGTACTTAGCTTTAGAAGACGTCAGGTATAAAACTCGAAAAACGAAAATTTCAGGTAGCTGCCGACAGTCACTTACAAACTGCTTCTGCTTCGGGCTCCTGTGTGGCAAGAAAAGCTGATGTAATGTCATTGGCTGCATGTTTTATACCCCTGACGACCTGACATTATGGATGAGATGACAGCATCAGACGCAGAAATCGCAAGACTCTGGTATTCAGGCCAACTGAGGGCTACCTGCAGGCAGATAACCCAAGTGTGATGACTGCAACAGTGAAACACGAAGAACATCTTCTAATAAAGCAATGACCATGATAATCCAACATCTACTGTTGTAGTCCATTACTTTTAAAACTACAGTGGATATAAAAAGTGTACACACCCCTGTTAAAATGCCAGTTTTTTGTGATAAAAAAATGAGACCACAATAAATCATTTCAAAACTTTTCCCATCTTTGTGACCTATAACCTGTACAATTCAATTGAAAAACAAAAATCTGTTAGGGGAAAAATATAAAATTTGCATAAGTGTGCACACCCTTAAACTAATACTTTGTGGAAGCACCTTTTGCTTTAATTACAGCATTCAGTCTTCTTGGGTACACACCTGTAATCAATAAGAGAGACTCTGATTAACCCCAAATAATGTTTAGCTGTCCTAGTAGGATTTTCCTGACATTTACTCAATTGCCTGCTACAGCAAAAGCCATGGTTCGCAGACAGCTTACAAAGCATCAAAGGGTTCTTATTGTTGAAAGGTATCAGTCAGGAGAAGGGTACAAAAAAATTTCCACAGCACTGGATATACCACTGAACACAGTGAAGATAGTCATCAAAAAGTGGAGAAAATATGGGATAACAGTAACATTGCAAAGAATGGGATGTCCCTCCAAAATTGATGAAAAGACGAGACAAAAACTGGTCAGGAGGCTGCCAAGAGACCTACAGCAACACTGATGGAGCTGCAGGAATTTCTGGCAAGTACTGGTTGTGTACTACATGTGACAACAATCTCCTGTATTCTCCATATGTCTGGCCCATGGGGTAGAGTTGCAAGACGGAAGCCTTTTCTTACATAGAAAAACATCCAGGCCCGGTTAAAATTAGAAAAACAATACATCAAGTCTCCCAAGAGCATGTGGGAAAATGTGTCATGGTCTGATGAGACCAAGGTTGAATTTTTTGGCCAAAAGGTACGTTTGGCGCAAAAACAACACTTCGCTTCACCAAAAGAAAACCATCCCCATGGTGAAGCATGGTGGTGGCAGTATCATGCTTTCGGGTTCTTTTCTTCAGCTAAAACTGGGGCTTTAGTCAAGGTGGAAGGAATTATGAACAGTTCCAAATACCAGTTACTTTTGCCCCAAAACCTTCAGGTGTCTGCTAGAAAGATGAAGAGGAATTTCATCTTGCAACACGACAATGACCCCAAGCATACATCCAAAACAACAAAAGAATGGCTTCACCAGAAGAAAATTATAATTTTGGAATGGCACAGCCAGAGCCCAGACCTAAATCCAATAAAAAACCTGTGGGGGTGACCTGAAGATGGCTGTGCACAAGAGATGCCCTTGCAAGCTGAAAGATTTGGAGCGCTTTTGCAAGGAAGAGTGGGCAAATATTGCCAAGTCAAGATCTACCATGCTGACAGACTCCTACCCAACACTGAATGTTGTAATTAAATCAAAAGGTACTTCAACAAAGTATTAGTTTAAGGGTGTGCACACTTATGCAACCAGCTTATTGTACATTTTTTATATTTTTCCCCCAATAGATTTGTTTTTCAATTGAATTGTACAGGATACAGATCACATTAAAGGTGGGAAAAGTTTTGAAATTATTTAATGTGGTCTCATTTTTTTTATATCACAAAAACCTGGCATTTTAACAAGGGTGTGTACACTTTTTATATCCACTGTATGTTTGTCACAGGATTACTGCTGTAATCCTCTTCCATAATAAGAAGCCTAACCTCGAAATTAATGATGAGGCTACAGCATTACTTTTCACATTGCTACAGCAAAGCCTGTTCTAGTTGGAATTCTAGTTTGCACAGCATAAAGAAAGTGTGGATGAAGATTAGAGGGCTGCCTCTCAAATGTGTCAAAAACATTAGTGAAGACGTTAGCTGTGGTAGCAATTATGACAGAGTGCTTCCTGACTATGACAAGTACGGACCTCTTACGTTGGTTACAACAAAGGTAAAATAAGCCAACCAATTTTAAAAGTTCTCTTTGGATACTGCTTCCCTTGGTTCCCTGGATGCAAGCAACTGATAGCTGGCATAATTGCCAACATACTCTGCATATACCTTTGGCAAGGATTCCACTCTGTACTGATGGTTTATAGGACACGCTGGGGGGAGCCAGATGGACTGGTTCAGAGTTAGTTCCCTAACCACCTTAGGCATTAAGGAAAAGTGGTGTCCGGATTATAATCCTAATTAATACCCTATGGTAAAATAAACTGATTATTCTGCACATAAGGCTCTAGATCTTAGATACCTTTTAGCAGCAGGTGACAGCCATTACTAAGCAGCCTTGTAGCCAAGGAATAATTCTCTATTGTGGTCTGAAGCATGGAGATTCTTCTAAGTGCAGTGACAGCCATTGGGAAAACCATTTTCCTACCACTAGCATAACTACTCAGACTGACTAATAGTAAAGTCAACTTCCAAATAAACAAGTCCAAATTCTAAAGTGCGGAGAGAGGTCTCTGAGGAGGCCTAAAATACAGCGCTTCCCTGAAGAAAAACTTTGGTCTGGAAATGGCCAAGATATGCTCTAGAGCTCTAGAAGGAAGGATAATACAGATGAATAGAAAAAAAAAAAGTTAGGTACTTGCCATAACTTGGCAACTGTTATCCTATTTCACTGTTCAACACTCTTGCGCCTTGGATCCGAGCCGACAACTTTAAAGACAGCTTCTAGACTCCAGCTCCTCCCACTCCCATGATTCCTTGCTGCCCTCTAAACCCGGAGACTGAATTTGCCCTAAGCTAGAAAGCAGCTAAGGAAGACCCTGACCATGAGATAGGCCATCTTCACATCCTCTAAATCCCACGGGACAGGGGAAGGAGGGAGGGATAGTGATAAATAGTGACAGGATAACACAAATGCCAGGTTATGCTAAGTACATAACTCTTTATCTGATGTTATCCATGTTACTATTCCTCACTCTTGGGTCAGAGTCCCCAGCTACCATAAATCCTGGGCGGCCTCATGGAAGGCCATGATGAAGAACTGTGGAGCCAAAGGAAGACCTGTTCCTGGAGATAATGTCAAGCTTGTAGTGACTGACAAAGATGTGAGGAGAAGACAAGGTGACTGCCGCACAAATGTCATCTATGGAATGACGGGCAAGATAGGCAGATGACGTAGTCATTGACCTAGGGGAATGAGCTCTGACTGGATGAAGTAAGGATAAGCCTTTGGATGAATAGAAAAAAGAAATGTGCTTCGAAATCCAACGGCAAATTGTTATTTTGAAACAGCCTAACCTTTCCTGTTAAGGGATAATACCACAAGCAGCTGGTCAGACCTGCAGAAATCCTTTCTTATATTCAAGTAGAATCATAACTGCCTATGCACATCTAGTGTATGCAAGAGACATTCCCTTTTATTAGCAAAACTTGGGAAGAAGACTGGCAATTGAACTGACTGGTTCAGACTTGCTTCCGTGGCAACCTCAGGCATGAACAAAGGGTCAGTTCGCAGAGCCACTCCGTCTTTATGAAAAACCATGAAAGGTGGCTTGACAAAAAGAGCCTGCAATTCTGAAACTCTTAGCTGAAGTAATGGCTACTAGAAAAGCCATCTTCCATGACAAGAATTTGATATCACATGTGGCAGCAGGCTCAAATGGACTCTGTGTGAGAGACTGCAGCAGAAAGGAAAGGACCCAATGGGGGGGTGGGGTGATCCTTGACAGGAAGTCAGAGCAGAAAACCCCCTTTCAGAAACGCTTTACACAAGCGAGAGGAAAAGGTAGGTTTCCTTGCAAACATGAAAGTTGGAGACAGCTCCAAACTGCACTTTGATAGTAGAAAAACTAGCGCCTGCTTGAAAGAATGAAGACAAGAGCAGCAAGACATGTGCAATGGGAGCCAAAAAGGGATCCAGATTGTGCTGCTTAAATCAAATAGAGAACCTTTTTCCACTTACTGGAGTATACCTTTCTAGTGGAAGCCTTCTGAGAGGCCAGACTAATGCTCTTGACAGGAGAAGCCAGACTAATGCTCTTGACAGGAGAAGCCAGCCTGGATTGTTTCAAGATTACGGGAAGGAGGAAAACCATGCGTCAGATGAAGCATCTGGAGGTTGGGAATCGGAAGCTGACAGGGACGGGAAATCAGATCTGGAATGGGCTCTAGTACCCAAGGAGTGTATTTTGAATGAGACCACAGAAGGGGGAAACCACACCTGCCGAGGCCAGAAGAGGGCAAAGATCAAGGTTGCCTTTAGGCGACAAGCTTTCTGAAGTACTCTGGGAATGAGAGGTAAAGGAAGATAAGCATAAAGGAGACCTGGAGGCCAATTGTGAAACACAGCGTCCCTGGGGGACTTCCCATCTTGGGGAATCAGGGCGAAATACCAGCTGCATTTGTGGTTGACAGTAGAAGCAAACGTATCACAACTTGCTTGACTCCAGCGAAGGAAGATCTCTTCCGCCATTGAAGGATTCAAGGACAATTGTGAGGACTGAGGATTGCCCTGCTGCGTCTGTCCACTAGTATGCTGGACTCTAAGGGAATGTGCGGTGCAATGAGAAAGCACCCCGAAGACATCGCCTATTCCCACACCCTCATGGCTTCACGACAAAGCAGATACGAACATGTGCCCCCCTGCAAGCTGATGTACCACACAACAGCCATGTTGACTGTGTTAACTGCAATGGTACCTGGAGGGAGAAAAATCCTGAAAGGCTTACAACGTGAGGAGGACTGCCTTCATCTCCAACATATTTATATGCAGTTTGGTCTCTGCAGCAGATCAGATGCTGTGGACAGTTTTTCCCTGAAAATGCCCCATTCCAGCAGGAAAGCATCTGAGGTCACTGTGGTGCTGGGGGGAGGAAGAGAGAATGGTCTGCCTGAGAGAAGGTAAGGAGACTGGATCCACCAAAGA
This sequence comes from Protopterus annectens, assembly GCF_019279795.1. Classification (NCBI taxonomy): domain Eukaryota; kingdom Metazoa; phylum Chordata; order Ceratodontiformes; family Protopteridae; genus Protopterus; species Protopterus annectens. Next base: position 970,101,919 of record NC_056743.1, read on the forward strand.
AGATGACGCCTGCATACTGGAGTGAGATGGATCAAGGCTGTCATCAGATGATACAGGGAAGACCACTGAACCGTTAAGTCTACTGCAAAACTCTCATGTAGAGCCTAATGGCACCAGACAGATTGCCACCATCATGGACCCCAAGGCCCAGAGAATAAGGAGGGCCTGAGGATGAGTCAGCTCTACAAGGCACTGGACACGGAGTCTGATGAGATGCATGTGACAGAGAGGTAGCACTGCAATCTCTGACACAGTGTCCAACTGGATCCCAATGAATTCCAAATTTTGGGATGGAATCAAGTTTGATTTGGGGAGATTCACTGTAGTCCCCAACTGGTTTAATTGATGGAGTAAGTACTGACAGGCAGGGTACAGACAATGCTTTGTGGGGGCTGTGAAGAGCTAATCGTCAAGGTATGGAAACACTTGGAATCTCTGCAGTATCAGGTGAGCTGCGACCACTGTCATGCACTTGAACACCCGGGGGGAGCTGTGGTGAGGAAAAAGGGCAGGGTCCTGAACTGGTAGGGATTGGCCCCTACTCGACAGCGGATATCCCCTGTAGCACCTGTTTATTTTTATATGACAGTATGCATCCTGGAGATCCAGAGAGTACATCCACTCGTCCTTGTGCAACAGGGGCACGATGAATTGGACACTGACCATCCAGAACATAGACTTCTTGACAGAAATATTGAGAATGCTGAGCTCCAGGATTAGACACAGGTCCCCCCCATCTTCTTTGGCACCAAAAAGAAGCGAGAGTAAGTTCTGGATTCTCACTGTCCTGGGGGGACCTCTTGGATGGCTCTCTTTTGAAGTAGCTTGAGCACTTCTTCCAGAGCTAGGTCCCTCTGATGGGATGGGTGCATCAGGGAGGTATCTCCTGAAGGGAGGAGGTGACTGAGAAAAGGGAACAGAGCAACCCCTGGAAACTATGTTTAGCACCCAATGACCTTTTGTAATACTTGTCCAGGCCAAATGGTGCAGAGACAAACAAACCCTGACTGCCTCCAGGGCAGGACAGTCAGGCAGTGCTTCAGGAGCTCTGTTGGGGCTTCTCAGAGAAGGGCTCCCTGAACCCCTGATTTTGCAGACTCCCTCGACCCCTGGGGCAGTGTCTGCCATTGAACCCTCTCCCCGGACTTCTACAGGAGGGCTCATCCTCACTGTCTGGAAAGGCAGACTGTGACGTGCAAAAGCACATCTTCCTAGCCCCCCACTGAATCTTGGAAAAGGAGGGTTGAGGGGTGGAAAATCTGATTCCCACAGCAGACAAGGTCTTGTCTTTATGCTCACTGTGGGTAAGGGTCTCTTCGACTGATGGGCCAAACAAGGTAGAAACAAAGATGGCACGTTGGTGAAAGATGCCTTAAAGGACTCCGCAAATCTGCAAGGGCGTAGCCTGGTGTGAAGCCAAATAGCGATGCCTGTGCTACACGCTCGAGATGCAGTATTCTCACTTTTGGAGATCCTCCACCTCAGAAGACCAGAAAGTACGGCTCTTATGCAAAAGCTTAAGCCAGGTCTTTGTCAGGTGCATGGGACGTCAGAAGCAGGGCCATTAACCATGGCCCATAAATGTGATATCTGCAAGCACAGACCTCAGAAGTGATTGCCCAGTCGGACAAGAGTTTAAGGAGAAAGTACAGTTGTGTACACTTACCATAAATGTAGACATTCGAGTGTATTAACTGTTGCAGTCATCACATTTGGGTTATCTGCTTGCAGTAGCCCTCAGTCGGTCTGATTAACAAAGTCTTGGGTCCTGCGTCGGTTGCGGTCTCATCTTCCATGAAGTTAGGTCGTCAGGGGTATAAAGCATGCAGCCGACGCCATTTTATCAGTTTTTCTTCCCCAGATGTCAGGTGCCCCCGTAATGGGAAGCAATTATATACAAGGTTACACCTCCAACAAAAAGCAAATACACCAGAAAGCTTTAAGCATAGTAAACAAGAATAGAGGTATAGAAAATAGAAGTCAGGGGCTGGAGGGAGGGTAACCAGGACTGCAAAAGTGAATACACTCGAACATCTACATTTATGGTAAGTGTACACAACTGTACTATGTTCTTCATGTTTCACTGTTGCAGTCATCACATTTGGGTACATTCCCAAAGCTAAGGATGGGAGGAGGCAACTAGATAGCATTAGGACCAGGTATAAGGCCCTGCAGGACTGCAGTGGCAAAGCCAGCTCTGGATTTAGAAAAAAATGGCAAGCAGTAATGCTTGGTGAAGGTATGTACAGAACTCCAGGTAGTAGCTTCTAAGATGTCTTTGGTAGGGACACCTCTGAGAAAGGCTGTAGAGGTAGATGCAGCCCTGGTTGAATGTGGTCTTATCCCCTGTAGGGTAGGCTTTCCACGGTGCTTATAGCAGAAATGAATGCAATGGCCAATCCACTTAGAAATGGTTTGCTTTGAAATAGCTTTCCCCTCTGCCCCTGCAGCAAATGCAACCAGCAGCTGTTCAGATTTCCTGAGATGTTTAGTCCTGTCCAAGTAAAATCTAAGTTGTCTGTACACGTCCAAGGGGTACAGTATTCGTTCCCCTTTGTTCTGTGGATTAGAAAAGAAGATTGAAAATTAATGGACTGATTAAGGGCCACACTGGATGCCACCTTGGGCACAAAGGAGGGATTGGTACTGAGGGACACCCTGTCTGCATGAGAGATGATGAAAGGCTCCACAGCCATGAGGGCCTGTAATTCAGACACCCTCCGTGCTGAAGTGATGGCTAGAAGGAAAGCTGTTTTCCAAAAAAAGAATTTCAACTCTGCACTTGCAGCTGGGTCAAAGGGAGGTAAAGTGAGCTTTTCCAATACAAAGTAAAAGTCCCAGGCTGGAGAAGGGGCTCTCCTGGGTAGTCAAGTTTTTTTCCCCTCTGAGGAATTGCTTCAGCAGTGGATGAGAGAACAGGGTCGGTTCTGTATTGTAATGAGCTGAAGTGGATGAGGCATGAATTCTGATGGAGGAAAAGGAAAGGCCCTTTTTGAAGCATCTGAGTTAAGCATTGAAGAATCTGACGTAAATGGAGAGCTGCTGTGCCCATTCAAATGAGTTTGGCTCCAGGAACAGAATCTTTTCCATTTTTCAGCACAGAATTTTCTAGTAATAAGCCTCCTTGCCTCGAGGATGACATTCATCACTTGCTTACTGAGGGATGGGAATGGTAAGATCAGGTAAACAGCCAGACCGACAAGTTCAAGGTTTGAAGCTGTGGGTGCAGAATCTGGCCCTCCTGCTGAGACGCAGAGCAGGGGTCAGAGGCAAGTGCCAGCAGTGACGCACTGGGCAAGAGGGACTACCAGTGTTGGTGTGGCCAGTCTGGTGCAATCAGTAATGTCCCTGGTTTGTCCTGTTTGATCTTTAGTAGTACCTTGGAGAGGAGAGGCAGAAGGGGAAAGGCATAAACTGATAGTTTTTCCAGGTGAAGGACAGGGCATCCACTTTCCAAGCTTGTTTGTGGGGAGTCCTTGTGCAGAATTTGTCCAATTAACAGTTCTGGGGGGAGGCAAACAGGTCTATCTCTGGGCTCCCCCCTTTGTTTCTCAACATGGTGAACATCATTGGTTCCAGTTTCCACTCGTGTGGATCCATGAGATTTCTGCTTAGGTTGTCTGCCAGTCTATTTAGCTTTCCTGGCAGGAATTGGGCCTGTAGGTGAACTTTCCACTCATGTGGGTCCATGAGATTTCTGCTAAGGTCGTCTGCCAGTCTATTTAGCTTTCCTGGCAGGAATTGAGCTTGTTGGTGCACTTGGTAGCTCAAGGCTGTGTTCCACAGAGCCATGGCTAGTCTGCAGAGAGGGTACGAGTGGGTTCCCCTCTGCATGTTTATGTCTGTCAGAGCATTCTGTACAGCTAACATTTTTTTTTGATTGATGTGCAGGTGCATTTAATTTGGGGTCCATTTTCCATGAATGCAATTACCTGCCAAGTGTGCCCCCTATACATAGTCTGATGCGTCTGTTAGTGTTTGGCGGCAGGGGGTAGAGTGAATGGCAGTCCCTTGTTTTGGTGACAGGCGTCTGCCCACCAAAGGAACTCTATCACTAGACAAGGAATGATAGGAATCATTGCTTCTAGATCCTGAGAATGTTGACACCATAGTTTTTTTAGATACCATTGTAGTTTCTTCATATGCAGTCTTGCATATGGAATTAGTAGAACGCAGGAGGCCATGAACCCCAGGGGCTTGCAGTATTTTCCTTGCAGATAATTGGGTCTTTGTGGCCAGTAGACTGAAGTAGATTGTCAAATGAACTTGTTTTTCTGGCGTGAGAAAAGCCATCTGGGAAGTCGTGTTCAAGCTTGCTCCCAGGAATACAATTTGTTGGCAGGGTACAAGATGTGATTTCTTTTTGTTTATGGTGTACCCCAGAGAAGTTAGCAATTTCTGTACAAATGCCAGATGATTCAATAGTATGTCCTGGCTTTCTGTATGAATTAGACAATCGTCCAAGTATGGATATATTTGGATATTTCTTTGCCTGCAAAATGCAATGACTGGAGCTAGGCATTTTGTGAATACCCTGGGTGCAGCAGATAAGCCAAAGGGCAGTGCAGAGAAAGTACAGTTTTGTACCTACCATAAATGTCGATGTCCGATAGGCATGCATCTGCAGTCCTTACAAATGGGTTGTCCTGTCGTCAGGCAGCCCTTCGGTCGGCTGGATTCCAAAGTCTGGGTCTGGCCTCGGCTGGTGTCGCACTTCACCCGAAGTCATAGCTGCAGTTCTTCGGGTATAAAGGCATCAGCCAACGCCATTTTCCTCAGTGTTTCTTGCCCCAGGAAGGCTAAATTTGGATAAATGCAAATGGTTCCAAATAGAAGAGAGCAAACAAAACATAAGCATGTATGTACATATATACAAACAAATACACCATAATAGATTCCCCCAGCTAGCTACAAGATGGGCAAATACCCTAGGAGTACCACAGAGGGGAAAGGAGGGTGGGTAATCCTGACTGCAGATGCATGCCTATCGGACATCTACATTTATGGTAGGTACAAAACTGTACTATGTCCTTCAAGGATGCATCTGCAGTCCTTAAAAATGGGTAGAATACCATAGCCAAACTGGGAGAGGAGGAGAAATAGATTATGGTGTAGTTAAGATCCCTTGCAAAACAGCAGTGGCAAAACCTGCTCGGGATCTGGAGTATAAAGGTAAATTATAATGCTTGGCAAATGTATGCACGGAGCTCCAAGTAGCAGCCTCTAAAATGTCTTTGGTAGCCACTCCTCGTAAAAAAGCTGTGGTAGTGGCTGCAGCCCTTGTAGAGTGAGGCCTGATGTTTTCTGGAGTTTTCTTTCCATGGTAGGAGTAACAAAATCTAATGCAATTTCCTATCCACTTAGAGATTGTCTGTTTTGAAATTGCTTTTCCTTCCATTCCTGTTGCATATGCTACCAGTAGCTGGTCAGTTTTCTATTGCTCTTGGTCCTGTCCAGGTAGTAACGTAATTGTCTATGTACATCCAAGGTATGCAGAAGTCTTTCTCCCCTGTTTTGTGGGTTGGGGAAGAATGTAGGTAGGTGGATAGCTTGATTTAAAGATACCCTGGAGACCACCTTTGGCATAAAAGTAGGATTTGTTCTCATGGACACTCTATCTTGATGGAAGATCAGGAAGGGCTGTACTGCCATTAATGCCTGTAGCTCAGATACCCTTCTTGCTGAAGTGATTGCAAGCAGGAAAGCAGTTTTCCATGATAAGTACTGTAATTCTGCTGTTGCTGCTGGCTCGAAAGGAGGGAGTGTCAACTTTTCTAGCACAAAGTTCAAGTTCCATGCTGGCAATGGCGGCTTCCTGGGTGGCTTTACATTTTTATTCCCTCTCAGAAACTGCCTGAGCAGAGGATGTGAGAATACTGGAGGATCCAAGTTGTATTCTGCTGAAATAGCTGATGCATGAATCTTAATGGAAGAATAGGACAGGCCGTTGTGGAAGAGCTCTGCCAAGTATTCCAGGATGTTAGCTATGTTTACCAGTGACACATTCTCTCCTTTTGCAGTACTCCAAATGAAATACTCCAAATGAAATATCTTTTCCATTTTGCTGAATAAGTTTTTCTTATTGAGGGTCTGCGGGCCTCCAAGATAATGTCTTTAACCCTTTGAGATAAATCTGGGTTATTTGGTCTTATGCAATGTTCCAGGAAGTCAGCTGCAGTGTTTTCAGGTTTGGATGCAGGGTTTTGAAGTTGTTCTGTGTTAACAGCAAGGGAACTAGAGGCAGAGGCCATATTTGTTCCCGAGACATACTCCTCAGTAATGGGTACCAATGTTGCCTTGGCCAGTCTGGAGCTATCAGGATGATCCTTGGACGGTCTTCTTTGATCTTCAGTAGCACCTTGTGCATCAAAGGAAAAGGTGGGAATGCATATGCTGTCAGGTTTGTCCAACTGAAAGATAGGGAGTCCACTTTCCAAGCAAGTGGGTGGTACGTCCTTGTGCAGAATTTTTTCAGTTGGTGATTGTGTGGGGATGCAAATAAGTCTATTTCTGGCAGTCCCCATTTCCCTGTAATGGTTTTGAAGATGTCCGGATGCAGCATCCATTCGTGGGCATCCGTGGTAGTTCTGCTTAGGATGTCTGCTAGTATATTTTCTTTTCCTGGCACAAAATTGCTTGTAGCTGAATGTTGAAGCTCAGTGCCACATTCCAGAGGTCCATTGCCATCCAGCATAGAGGGTATGAATGTGTGCCTCCCTGTTTGTTGATGTACCACATAACTGTGGTGTTGTCCGTCCTTATCAGCAGTTGACCCTGTTGAAGAAATGGTCTGAATGCCTGAATTGCCAGTTTTACTGCCAGCATTTCCTTTTGATTTATGTGTAGGTGCAGCTGGTCTTGAGTCCATAAGCCTTGTATGCACTTGTCCAGCATGTGCGCCCCCCAACCGAGGTCTGAGGCGTCTGTTGTGATGGTCTGGCTTGGTTGAGTGCTGTGGAAGGGCAGTCCCTTGTTTGATTGACAGGCCTGGGCCCACCATTGGAATTCTTGTTTCAGGCATGAAATTATTGGAATTTGGGTTTCTAGGCTGTGCTTGTGCGGAGACCATAAATTCCTTAGGTACCACTGTAACTTTCTCATATGTAGTCTGGCATGTGGAATTAATATTATGCAGGATGCCATGTAACCGAGAGCTTGCAGGACTTTTCTTGCTGTTAGCTGGTTCTGCTTTGTTAATGCCATGAAGTAGAAAGGGAGCTGTTCCTGTTTTTCTACTGTCAGGAATGCCATTTGTTTTGTTGTGTCCAAATCTGCACCAAAGAAGGTTATCCTTTGGGATGGTATCAGCCTTGACTTTTTTATATTGACTGTGTATCCCAGGGCTTGTAGTAGCTGAATGACCCTTTCCAAATCTTTTGTTAATTTGATTTTGTTGTCCGCTTGTAACAGGCAGTCGTCCAGGTAAGGGTAAATTTGAATTCCCTGAAGTCTGCAATGAGCAATTACTGATGCCAGGCATTTCGTGAATACTCTGGGCGCAGTAGATAAGCCAAAGGGCAATGCTGAGAATTGATAATGGTCTGATCCTGCAAGAAATCTGAGGTATCCTCTGCAATTTGGTCGTATGGGGACGTGCAGGTATGCCTCCTTGAGATCTAGAGTTACCAGCCAAGACTCCTTGCCCAGCATGGGAAGAAGCTGCTGTAAGGTCAGCATTTTGAATTTTGGAACAATGAGGTATGTGTTTAAAGCGGACAGGTCGAGAATAGGTCTCCATTGGTTTTCTTTTCTTGGTACCAGGAAGAGTCTGGAGTAAAATCCTTGCCCTTGTTCCATAGGTGGTACCCTTTCTACAGCTCTCATCCTTAGTAAGTGAGTTATTTGTTCTAGAGCTTCTGTCTTCTGATTTGGAGGTAGGTTTGGCATTCCTCTCTTCCTTGGTAGAGTATGGAAGTGAAACCTGTAACCTTGGTCTATTGTCTGTAAAATCCATTTGTCTCCTGAGATGTAATGCCAGTTTACTGAAAATAAGGCTAGCTTCCCGCCTAAGGGTGCCTCTAGTTGTTCCCTGGTAGGCGGTGCTAGAGCCAAGTCACTGTGATTCTCCTGTGGAAGTGGTGGTGGCTGGATCTGTGGCTGTACCTCGTTGGTTGTTAGCCTGCCACTGACGTCCCCTGTAGGCACCTCTGGATTGACCCCTGCCTCTTGAGCGCCTATTCCTGCCTCTCGGAGCTCTGGCGGTGTCTGGATAGGACCAATTCTTGGAAGGCCAGTTCCTGCTAAACCTTGGAGTCTGGACCTGCAAGAAATCCTTGACTGTCTGGACAGATTTTGCTTTATCTTCCACCTTCTTCAGCACCTGCTGCGCAGGGGAGCCAAACAAATTGAGCTTATCCATGGGAGCATCTAGGAGCTTTGATTTAACATGGTCTGGTAAGGACTGCTCTTTTAACCATGCATGTCTTCTGATCACTGTGCCAGTCATGGCTGATCTAAAGGAAGCCTCCAGTGCATCATAGCTGCATTTTAAGGAATGATTACTGACCTGCTGAATGTTATGTACCATTTCCTGTACAGATTTTTTGTCTAATGGTTCATCCGAGGACAGTTTTTTAGTTAATTGGTCTAACATAAATTCCTGATACTGAATCATGTGGAATTGTTAGTTCAAAGCCCTAGCTGAAAGAGTAGCAGAAGTGTAAACTTTTTTACCCCATCTCTCTAAGGATCTAGATTCCCTTTCAGAGGGGAGGGTTTTGGTAGAAGAAGCTGCTACAGCCTTGGGTCCCTGGGAGATAGTTTCGGATCTGCAAAAGGGCCTTATACAAATGATAATGTGTGTCCGGAACCCTGTAGTACCTATCGGGCTTAGCAGGGGCCAGAGGAAGAGAATCAGGAGCAGTACAAGCATCATTAAAAGCATCATCCACAACAGTAAGTACTGGAGGAATGGCTAAAGGCCTATGCTGTGGCAAATGCAAAAAGGTTCTAAGCCTTTTCCTAGAGTCTGAAAAATCCTGGCCCTGCCATTGAAATTGTTCCCTCATAGCATGCAAGGTTTCCCCAAAAGAAAATTCCTCAGGTGGAGAGGCAGAAGGAACGGAGTCTTCTGCATCAGAGTCCTCATAAGGAGAGAAGGGGCCTTCTGGAGGGTTTGAATTATCAGATTCATCAGAGGAGCCATCTGAAGAAACAGGGTCAGGGGCTCTACTCTAATCCTCTTCTCTGGAGGTGGGTGAGAGGCCCTGTCTGGATGTGGTTGGGATCCCCGGATTAAAGAAATGAGATCCTCTGCTAGACTAAGCATTTGTGAACTAGAGCTAGGCCTGTGAGAGGGGGTCTTAGCAGGCACAGTTTTGGTAGTTTTAGCTGCTTTAGCCCTGGCAAAGGCCTTAATCGACATGGATGCAGGAGGCCTAGCAGCTCCACGTGCAGGGGGTACAAATATCCAAAGGGATAGTATCAGATAAATCCTGCGAACCTGCAAGAGCAGGTGTGATTTCAGTAGCAGATTCAGCCTGGCTGGTTGAAGCCTCGGTAATTGGCAAGCTTTCGGCCAAAGGAAGAACCGTGGACTCGGTTTCAGCCAAAACAGAGACACTCGCGGTTGGCTTAACCGCGGTTTCGGCCGAAACCGCAGACCGCAAGTGTCGGTCCTTTTCCTTGCGTTTTTTAGAAATTTGCGTAGTCGGAGTATCCGACAGCATAATGTAAGCGAAATCGGAGCCGAAAAACTCTTCAGCAAATTCCGACCGATGTCTAAGTGTCCGTCGGTTGAAAGAAGCACAGGCTAGACAAGCTGCTACGTCATGGTCTGGGCCTAAGCAAGGTAAGCAGTAAGAGTGGAAATCTTTATGAGGTATTTGTTTCCCACAAGTTAAACAGTTATTCACTTTTTCTGACATCGGCTGAGGCAAGAAAGAGTCCCCAACGGGGTACTTAGCTTTTTAGAAGTAATCTCTGGTTCTGACCGACCGGCACTTGTGAACAGCTTCTGCTTCGGGCGCCACGCGGCAAGAAAGACTGAGGAAAATGGCGTCGGCTGATGCCTTTATACCCGAAGAACTGCAGCTATGACGTCGGGTGAAGTGCGACAACAGCCGAGGCCAGACGCAGACTTTGGAATCCGGCCGACCGAAGGGCTGCCTGACGACAGGACAACCCATTTGTAAGGACTGCAGATGCATCCTTGAAGGACATCCGATAGTGCATATAGCCTGATTTGAAGCGCAGGTATCTTCTGCAGGATTCCCTTATTAGGATGTGCAGGTAGGCTTCCATTAAATCCAGTGTTGCCAACCAGGCATTCTTGCTTAGCATAGGAAGCAGCTGGTGGAGAGTTAGCATCTTGAATTTTGGAATCACCAAAAACGTGTTTAGGATAGAGAGGTCCAGAATAGGAAGCCAGTTGTCTTTTCTGGGCACCAGAAAAAGTCTTGAGTAGAAACCTTGCCCCTTTTCCTCTTCTGGAACAGGCTGAATAGCCCTGATGTTTAACAGAGCGAGAATTTGCTTTTGAGCCTCTGCCCTTTGATTTTGGGGTAGGTCTGGCCAACCATCTGGGGTTAGTAAGGAGTGAAAGTGAAATCTGTATCCTTGGGAAACTATATTTAAAACCCATTTGTCCTGGTAATGAGTTCCCAATTTTTTGGCTGCCAGGCAATCTTTCCCCCTAAGGGAACAGTCATTTGTGCAGGGCTTGGAAGATTTAAAGTTAAGTCATTGAGACAGTTTGCCATATGGGGGAGTCTTACCGCTTCCCTGTTTTGGAAGTGGGAGCCTCCCACTGTGTAGCCCTGTAAGTACCTTGGGACTGAGGCCTGGGTGTTCTGCTGGTTCTGGGATTCAACTGAGAAGGCCTGGAAGAGACAGGAAATGCCCAATTTTTAGAGGGCCAATGCCTACTAAATCTGGGAGGCTGTACTTGCAGGAAACCTAACATTTTGCATAGATCTAGCTTTTTCCTCCATCTTTTTAAGTACTACTTCTGCTTTGCTGCCAAACAGGCAGTCTTGGTTTAAGGGAGCATCCAGTAATTCTGCTTTAACATGATCTGGCAAAGATTGCTCCTTAAGCCAAGCATGCCTTCTAAGTACAGACCCAGTGACAGCAGACCTGCAAGATGCCTCTAGTGAATCAAAACCACACTGCAAAATATGTTTTTCAACTAGTTCAGCAGAATGCATTAAATCCTAAAAATCTTTATTTTCAGTACAGTCAGGAATCAACATCATTTTCTGTTTAAGCAATCCAATAATATGCTGCTGATACTTTAACATATGAAACTGGCAGTTTAAGGCCCTAATGGCCAAGGTTGCAGAAGTGGATACCTTCTTACCCCATCTATCCAGCGCCCTGGAATCTCTATCAGAGGGGGTAGGATTTTTAGCAGTAGTAGCCTTAATGCGGAGTTGCATTGTGTCTTTGTGGATTTAGAGAAAGCATATGACAGGGTGCCTAGAGAGGAGTTGTGGTATTGTATGAGGAAGTAGGGAGTGTCAGAAAAGTATGTAAGAGTGGTACAGGATATGTACGAGGGTAGTGTGACAGCGGTGAGGTCTGCAGTGGGAGTGATGGATGCATTTAAGGTGGAGGTGGGATTACATCAAGGATCAGCTCTGAGCCCTTTCTTATTTGTAATGGTGATGGACAGGTTGACAGACAAGATCAGGCAGGAGTCCCCGTGAACTATGATGTTTGCAGATGACATTGTGATCAGTAGTGGAGTAGGGAACAGGTGGAGGAGACCCTGGAGAGGTGGAGATAAGCTCTAGAGATAAGAGGAATGAAGGTCAGCAGGACTAAGACAGAATATATGCGTGTGAATGAGAGGGAGGATAGAGGAATGGTGAGGATGCAGGGAGTAGAGGTGGCAGAGGTGGATGAGTTTCAATATTTGGGATCAACAGTTCAGAGTAATGGTGAGTGTGAAAGAGAGGTGAAGAAGAGAGTACAGGCAGGATGGAGTGGGTGGAGAAGAGTGTCAGGAGTGATTTGTGACAGATGAGTACCAGTAACAGTGAAAGGGGAGGTCTACAAGAGGGTAGTGAGACCAGCTATGTTATATGGGCTGGAAACATTGGCATTGACAAAAAGGCAGGAGTCAGAGCTTGACATGGCAGAGTTGAAGATGTTAAGATTTGCACTGGGTGTGACGAAGATGGACAGGATTAGGAATAAGTATATTAGAAGGTTAGCCCAGGATGGAAGGTTTGGAGACAAAGCCAGAGAGGCAAGATTTCATTGGTTTGGACATGTGCTGAGGAGGGATGCACAGTATATTGGGAAAAAAATGCTAAGGATGAAGCTGCCAGGTAACAGGAAAAGAGGAAAGCCTAAGATAAGGTTTATGGATGTGGTGAGAGAGGACATGCAGGTGGTTGGTGTGACAGAGCAAGATGCAGAGGACAGGAAGAAATGGAAACAGTTGATCTGCTGTGGCGACCCCTGACGGGAGCAGCCGAAAGAAGAAACCTTAATGCCCTTGGGTCCCTGTGAAATGGTCTCAGGATCCACAGTAGGATTTTTAAAACAGAAGTTGAGAGAGTCAGGAACCCTGTAATATCAATCAGGTTTTCTGGGAGCAGGAGGTAGAGACAGGGGCCAAGCTAAATTCCGAAAAGGCATCATCAACAATGTGCAGTACAGAGGGGATAGCTAAACGCCTGTGCTGGATAAGGAGTAAGAAATCCCCAAGCCACTTTTTAGAGTCAGAGTAATCCTGGCTTTTCCAGCAAAAAATGCTCCCTAAGAGTATGCAAGATTTCACCAAAACAGAAATCCTCTGGAGGGGAAACAAAGGGAATAGAGTCCTCTGCATCTGAATCCTCAGAGTTAGATAAGGGTAAAATCCTGGTCTTCAGAGGAAACAGAAATTTTAGAATTCTGATCAGAAGAATCATAAGTAAAGTCAGTCCTAGGTCTCTTATAGGGGGAAGGTTGGCTTCCCCCGATTAAAGTAATAAGGTTTTCAGCCATTCTTATCATTTGTTTTTTAGGCATAGAGGCCTGACCAGGTGGTCTGCGTATTGGTTTTCTAGGTATGGATCGAGTTTTAGGCCATGAAGAAGAAGATGGCATTGGTTTGATATGCAAGTCAGTAGGTCTAAATACACTCTCAGAAGCTGGTGCCTGCACAGCGGCTCCGGACACATCCTAGGTAGTGACAACCACAGGTTCCACAGTTGAAGCATCTCGCAGCATACCGGACTCCGAATGAGACTCAGTAGAGGCCTGCGAATCTGAAGTAGCGGGTATCAGGGACTGCAAAAGAGCCTCACTGAGTACCAGCGAACTGGCAACTAGCTTAGGAGAAGCTTCTTCGGCAGCTTTGGACCTATGCTGTCCGTCTGTCTTTATCTTTGCATTTTTTTTGCAATGTCAGTAGTCAGGTGGCTTACCGAAGCTATATCTGGATAACTGAACAGAGTACCAAAATATTTAGAAGTAGAAATAAACAAATAGTTTGTTGTTTAAATAAGGCACCAAAACCTACAGGGAGGTACATCGTGGTCAGGGTTTAGGGAAGGAATGGTATTTGCTTTCAACAAAAAATACAATTATTGACTTTTACTGACATCGGTTTAGAGTAAGAAAAAGTTTCCCCAACGGGGTACTTCACTTAGTTGAAGACTTCGGATCTGAAACTCAAAAACGAAAATTTCAGGAGTCGGACGACCGGCAATTGCGAACTGCTTCTTATTCGTGTACAGCACGGCAAGAAAGACTGATGTAATGGCGTCGGGTGCATGCTTTATATCCCTGACTACCTGATGTCATGGAAGATGAGACAGCAACCGATGCAGGATCCAAGATTTTGTTAATCAGGCCGACTGAGGGCTAATGCCAGCAGATAACCCAAATGTGATGACTACAACAGTGAAACACGAAGAAAGTACAGTTTTGTACCTACCATAAATGTAGATGTCCGAACTGGATAGCATCTGCAGTCATAACAACTGGGTTGTCCTGTCGTCAGGCAGCCCTTCGATCGGCCGGATTCCAAAGTCCGGGTCCGCTTCGCTGATGTCGCACTTCACCCGACGTCATCTCTGCTGGTCTCCGGGTATAAAGGCATCAGCCGACGCCATTTTCTTCAGTGTTTCTTGCCCCAGATGCCAGTTGCCCTCTTGGAAAGCTAAATTTTGGGTAAAAATGCCAATGTTTCCCAAAGGATAGAAGGCAAACACAAAAAATAAGCATGTATGTACATATATACAAACAAATACACCATAAGAGACTCCCCCCCCCACCAGCTAGCTATTAGGAGGGTAAATACCCTAGGAGTACCACAGAGGGAAGGAGGAGGGTAATCTGACTGCAGATGCTATCCAGTTTCGACATCTACATTTATGGTAGGTACAAAACTGTACTATGTCCTTCATGGATGCATCTGCAGTCATAACAACTGGGTAGAATACCATAGCCAACTAGGGAGGAGGAAGAATAGATTATGGTGTGGTTAAGATCCCTTGCAGTACAGCAGTGGCAAACCCTGCTCGGGATCTGGAATACAGAGGTAAATTATAATGCTTGGCAAATGTATGCACGGAGGTCCAAGTAGCCGCCTCAATAATGTCCTTGGTTGCCACTCGTAAGAAGGCTGTGGTAGTGGCTGTTGCTCTTGTAGAATGAGGTCGTATGTTCTGTGGAATTGGTTTTCCATGGAAGGAGTAACAGAATCGTATGCAATTTCCTATCCATTTGGAGATTGTCTGTTTGGAAATTGCTTTTCCTTCCCTTCCTGTTGCATAGGCTACAAAAAGCTGGTCAGTTTTTCTGTTACTTTTGTTCTGTCCAGGTAGTAGCGTAGCTGTCTGTGTACATCCAAGGTATGCAGCATTCTTTCCCTCTGTTTTGTGGGTTGGGGAAGAAGGTAGGTAGGTGGATTGCCTGGTTTAGGGACACTCTGGATACCACCTTAGGCATAAATGTAGGATTAGTCCTCATGGAAACTCTGTCTTGGTGGAAGATTAGGAAGGGTTGTACTGCCATTAGGGCCTGAAGTTCAGAAACCCTCCTTGCTGAGGTTATTGCCAGTAGGAAAGCAGTTTTCCATGAAAGATGCTGTAGGTCTGCTGTTGCTGCTGGTTCAAAAGGTGAGTGTCAACTTTTCTAGCACAAAGTTCAAATCCCAAGCTGGCAGAGGTGGTTTCCTAGGAGGTTTTACATTCTTGATCCCTCTGAGGAACTGCCTGAGTAGAGGATGTGAGAAGACAGGTGGATCAAAGCTGTATTCTGCTGAAATAGCTGATGCATGTATCTTGATGGAGGAATAGGACAGGCCTGTATGTAGAAGCTCTGCCAAGTACTCCAGAATGTTAGCCATATCTATATTCGACACATCCTTTCCCTCTTTCAGTACTCCAAATGACAAACCTTTTCCATTTTCCTGCATAGTTCCTTCTTGTTGAAGGTCTGCGGGCTTCAAGTATAATGTCTTTAACCCTTTGGGAGAGATCTGGAATAGTTGCTGCTATGTGATGTGCCATGCAGTCAGCTGCAACGTTTTAGGTTTGGATGCATGATGCTGTAGTTGTTCTGAGTTAACATCAAAGGCATCAGGGTATTGACCACATTTTGTCCCGAGACATGCTCCTCAGCAATGGGTACCAGTGTTGTCTTGGCCAGTTTGGAGCTATCAGGATTATCCTTGGACGTTCCTCCTTGATTTTTAGTAATACCTTGTGTATCAAGGGAAGAGGTGGGAATGCATATGCTGTCAGGCCTTTCCAGCTGAAGGAGAGCGAATCCACTTTCGATGCAAGTGGATGGAATGTCCTTGTGCAGAATTTTTGAGCTGGTGGTTGAGAGGGAAGAATAGATCTATTTGTGGCATCCCCATTTCTTTGCGATGGTCTTGAAGATGTCCGGGTGTAGCATCCATTCGTGAGCATCCGAGGTGGTTCTGCTTAACATGTCTGCTAGAGTGTTCTCCTTTCCTGGTACAAACATTGCCTGTAACTGGATGTTGTAGCCGAGTGCCAGGTTCCAAAGGTCCAAAGTCATTCTGCATAGGGGTATGAATGAGTGCCTCCCTGTTTGTTGATGTACCACATGACTGTGGTGTTGTCTGTCCTTATCATCAAATGGCCTTCTTTGAGAAATGGTCTGAATTTTTGGATTGCCAGTTTTACTGCCAGCATTTCTTTTAGGTTGATGTGCAGGTGAAGTTGGTCCTGCGTCCACAATCCTTGCACGCATTTGTCCAGCATGTGAGCCCCCCATCCTAGGTCTGAGGCGCCTGTTGTGATGGTTTGGCTTGCTTGATATTTGTGAAAGGGTAAGCCTGGGTTTGACTGGCATGCTTGAGCCCACCATAGGAACTCCTGTTTTAGGCATGGAATTAGTGGAATTTCTGTTTCTAGGCTGTGCCTGTGTTGGGACCATAGATTCTTTAGGTACCACTGTAGTTTTCTCATATGCAGTCTGGCATGTGGAACCAAGATTATGCATGATGCCATGAAGCCCAAAGCCTGCAGAACTTTTCTTGCTGTTAGCTTGCTGTGGTTTGTTAGTGCCAAGAAGTAAAGAGGGAGATCTTTTTGTTTTTCTGCAGTTAGGAATGCCATTTGTTTTACTGTGTCCAATTCACCAAGAATGTCCTTGTTTGGGATGGAATCAGCCTTGATTTTTGCAAATTTACTGTGTATCCCAGTGCTTGTAGCAAGTAAATGACCCTTTGTAAATCTGTTGTCAGCTTGCTTTTGTTGTCCCCTTGTAGCAGGCAGTCGTCCAGGTATGGATAAATTTGGATTCCCTGTAGTCTGCAGTGGGCGATTACTGATGCCAGGCATTTTGTGAATACTCTGGGCGCAGTAGATAAGCCAAAGGGCAATGCTGAGAATTGATAGTGCTCTGATCCTGCAAGAAATCTGAGGTATCTTCTGCAAATTGGTCGAATGGGGACGTGCAGGTATGCCTCCTTGAGATCTAGAGTTACCAGCCAACACTCCTTGCCCAGCATGGGAAGAAGTTGCTGTAGGGTCAGCATCTTGAATTTTGGGACAATGATGTATGTGTTTAAGGTGGACAGATCGAGAATAGGTCTCCAGCTTTTTTCCTTTCTTGGAACTAGGAATAGTCTGGAGTAGAATCCTTTGCCTTGTTCTGTTATTGGTACTCTTTCCACAGCTCTCATCTTTGTTAATTTTATTATCTGCTGTAGAGCTTCTGTTTTTTGATTTGGAGGTAGGTTTGGCATTCCTCTTTTGACTGGTATAGTGTGGAAGTGGAACCGGTAACCTTGGTCTATGGTTTGCAAAATCCACTTGTCTTTTGTGATACAGTGCCAGTTCTTTGAAAATAAGGTTAATTTTCCGCCTAAGGGTGCTGCTATTTGTTCCCTGGTAGGCGGAGTTAGAATCAAGTCACTGTGATTGCCCTGTTGTAGTGGTAGTGGCTGGGCCTGTGGCTCTGTTATTACCTTGCCACTGTCGTCCTCTGTAGGCACCCCCTCTGGTTTGATTTCTGCCTCTGGAACGTCTATTCCTGCCCCTTTGGGATCTTGTGGAGTCAGGAAAGGACCAATTTTTGGCAGGCCAGTTCCTGCTAAACCTTGGGGGCTGAACCTGCAAGAAATCTTTAACCGTTTGTACAGATTTTGCCTTTTCTTCCATTTTCTTCATTACCTGCTGGGCAGGTGTACCAAACAAACTGGTCTTATCCATAGGAGCATCTAGTAACTTAGCTTTAGCATGATCCGGTAAAACTTGTTCCTTCAGCCATGTATGTCTTCTTATCACTGTGCCAGTCATGGCTGATCTAAATGAAGCCTCCAGTGCATCATAGCCACATTTTAAGGAATGGTTACTAACCTGTTGTATGTTATTTACCATTTCTAATAGATTTTTCTTATCTATAGCGTCATCAGAGGATAGCTTTTTAGTTAACTGATCAAGCATAAACTCTTGGTATTGTATCATGTGAAACTGACAGTTTAAAGCTCTAGCTGAGAGAGTAGCAGAGGTGTAAACCTTTTTGCCCCATCTGTCTAAAGACCTGGCTTCCCTTTCAGAAGGAATAGGTTTTTTTGCTGTGGAGGCTACTGCCTTAGGGCCCTGGGATATAGTTTCGGGGTCTGCAAGAGGGGCCTTGTATAGGTGATGATGAGTGTCTGGCACCCTGTAAAATCTATCTGGTTTGGCAGGTGCTGGAGGTAAAGAATCTGGTGCAGTGCAAACATCATTAAATGCATCGTCCACAACAGAGAGGACAGGAGGTATAGCTAAGGGCCTGTGTTGTGGTAGGTGCAGAAAAGTCCTAAGTCTTTTCTGGAGTCTGAAAATCCTGTTCCTGCCATTGGAAATGTTCTCTCATGGCATGTAAGGTTTCCCAAAGGAGAATTCTTCTGGTGGGAAGCAGCTGGAATGGATTCTTCAGCATCCGAGTCCTCAAAATTGTAGAAAGGAGCCTCTGGCTGGTCTGTAATATCTGAGTCTTCCGCAGAATCATCAGAGGACACAGGCTCGAGGGGCTCTGCTCTAGGTCTCTTTTCTGGGGCTGAGAGGCCCTGTCTGGGTGAGATTGAGATCCCTAATTAAGGATATTAAATCTTCTGCCAGAGTAAGCATTTGTGAACTAGAAGTGGGCCTGGTTGAGGGGCGTTTAACAGGCACTGACTTAGTAGATTTGGCTGCTTTAGCCCTGGCGAAGGCCTTAATAGACATGGCTGCAGGAGGCCTAGCTGCACCACGTGCTGGGGTAGAGACATCCAAAGGGATGGTGTCTGATAAGTCACTAGTAACCACTGTAGTAGGTAAAATTTCTGAGGCCGATTCAAGTAAGGTAACCGGAACCTCAGTAGTAGTCATTGATTCGGCTGTACTGATCAGTTTTCTCGGTTTCGCCGAAACCGAGACACTCATGTTTGCTTAACCATGGTTTCGGCCGAAACCGTGGACCGCGAGTGTCGGTCTTTTTCTTTGCGTTTTTTAATAATTTGGGTAGTCGGAGGATCAGACGGCATAATGTACGCAAATTCAGAGCCGAAAAACTGTTCAGCAAACTCCGACCGACGTCTAAGCGTTCGTCGGTTGAAAGAGGCACAGGCCGAACAGGCTGCTACGTCGTGGTCTGGGCCTAAACAAGGCAAACAGTAAGAGTGGAAATCTTTATGAGGTATTTGTTTCCCACAAGTTAAACAGTTATTGACTTTTTCTGACATCGGCTGAGGCAAGAAAGAGTCCCCAACGGGGTACTTAGCTTTTAGAAGTCTTCGAAGGAGTATTCGGTAGTAGTAATCTCTGGATCTGACCGACCGGCACTTGCGAACAGCTTCTGCTTCGGGCACCACGCGGCAAGAAAGACTGAAGAAAATGGCGTTGGCTGATGCCTTTATACCCGAAGACCAGCAGAGATGACGTCGGGTGAAGTGCGACATCAGCCGAAGCCGGACCCGGACTTTGGAATCCGGCCGACCGAAGGGCTGCCTGACGACAGGACAACCCAGTTGTTATGACTGCAGATGCATCCATGAAGGACATCTCTTGGAGCCTTTTCTTAGAATCAGAGTAATCCTGGCCTTCCCAGTGGAAATGTTCCCTCATGGTATGTAAAGTTTCCCCAAAAGAGTAGTCTTCTGGGGAAGATGCTGAAGGAATAGATTCTTCAGCATCAGAGTCTTCATAAGGGGGAAAACAGTACTCCTGTTCCTCAGAAGAATCTGAAGTAATGGAAACCTAGTCAGAGGAAGCACAGTCCTCCTCCTGTCTAGGCCTTTTGTCAGGCAGGGGGTGGGAACCCCTGATTAGGGTAATTAAGTCTTTGGCCATCTTAAGCATCTGTTTCTTATGCATGGGGCCTTGCACTGGAGACTGCTGTACAGGCTTCCTTACTTTTAATGGAGTTTTCAGTTTTGCAAAGGATTTAATAGTAAGTGTAGTCGGTCTGAAGACACCTTCAGCAACTGATGGGCTTTCAACTGCACCGGAATCCCCATTAGCCATGGAGTCGGAAGGGCCTAAAGATAAAGGCTCTGGACACCT
Source organism: Protopterus annectens (assembly GCF_019279795.1). NCBI lineage: Eukaryota > Metazoa > Chordata > Ceratodontiformes > Protopteridae > Protopterus > Protopterus annectens. The sequence continues at coordinate 970,121,865 of NC_056743.1, forward strand.
TGCAATCTCCGCTTGGGAGTCGGATGCAGGCTGGGGTTCTAAATCAGTGGTCGTCAGGGCCTGTGTAGGCATCTCACTGACAACCGGAGAACCGGCGACTGGCCTAGCAGAGGCCTCGGTGTCTGCTTTGGGTCACGGCTGCCTATCCTTATCTTTGCGCTTTTTATGCATCCCGGTCGTCGGTTGCTCCGACGGCATGGTATAATTAAATTTTCTACCAAAATAATGTCGGGCGAAATCAAACTGACGTTTAATAGTTCGTTTGTTAAACCTAGCACAAAACAGACAACCTGTGATGTCGTGGTCTGGGCCTAGGCAAGGGATACAATAAGAATGAAAATCCTTATGAGGTATTTGCTTCCCACAAGAAATGCAATTATTAACTTTTTCTGACATCGGACTGAGGCAAGAAAAGGTTCCCCAACGGGGTACTTAGCTTTATTGAAGACTTCGGTCTGAAATTCGATTTGAAAATCTCATGAGTCGGCCGACCGGCACTTGCGAACTGCTTCTGCTTCGGGCACCGCGCGGCAAGAAAGACTGAAGAAAATGGCGTTGGCTGCCTCTTATATACCCCTGTCGCACTGACGTCAGGGAAGAAGCGACAGCAACCAACACCAGACCAAGACGTTGGAACTCGGGCCGACTGTGGGACCGCCTGACGGCAGATAACCCAAGTGTGATGACTGCAGCAGTGTAAAACGATGAACATAGTCTTCCTCTTCCCTCGTGTTAGGATCTGAGGCCTAGGGCTCAGGAGTGGTGGGGATATGTTAGCACACACAGTAGAGGTAGGCCACAAAGCCACGAAAGCATTAAACTGGCTTTGACTGAAAGCCTGCCAGTCAGGCATGCTTTCAGAAGAGGGAGAGATGTGCTTTCTTTTGTCATTCTTTTTAAGGGGCCTAGCAGGCATCTGAAGGGGTCGAGAACCTGGAGACTGCAAAGGAACAGAGGGGATCTGACAGGCCTTCTAAAATCGCTGGTTCTGCCCAGTGTTTGAGACCAATGTTGGTAAAGCCTCAGTGGACGTGTTCTCACCGTCTGATTGTGCGGCATCCATGGAGGTACCCGCTATATCCATTGCGGTGGATCCAAATCCCTCTACCAGGTTGAGGTCAGCCACAGGCTGAGGATCGGACGGTACAGGCTCAGTGGAGAGGTAGGCCGTAAGGTCTTGGCCTTCATTTTTGGCGGTTCTGAAGGAACATCAGAGGACCCCTCCATCCCTAATGCAATCTGCTTAAGGCGATGGGTTTTCCAAATAAAGGTTTAAAGCATGCAAGTGGCTACGGAGGGTCTTCGATACAAATGCCTGACAAGGGGCAGGACTTGTAGTCGTGCGTCTATCCCAAGCAAAAAAAGACACTGATCGTGGGCATCCTTGTGGGGAATCTACAGGCCGCACTTACACTTGCCCTTTCTGCAGGACATGAACAGGATATACAAGTAAAAGGAAGGGCTGAAAGTGTCCCCCAAAGGGGTACTTATCTTCATTCATTGAATCTGATGTCAGCGGTAGCAGGAAAGTACAGTTGTGTACACTTATCATAAATGTAGATGTTCCAGTGTATTCACTGTGTAGTCATCACACTTGGGTTATCTGCCTGCAGGTAGCCCTCAGTCGGCCTGAATACCAGAGACTTAGTGTTTCTGCGTCGGATGCTGTCGCTCCAGGACTGACGTCAGGGGTATAAAAACAGGCAGCAGATACCATTACATCAGTTTTTCTTATCCCAAATGTCAGGACCCCCCCCCCCAAAATATAGAGCTAGGTTATGGTGGGGAAAACAGCACCAGTAAAAAGTAAATACCATTACCAATACCAAAACCTTAGAAGGGGATAGTAATAAGCATAGATAGGAGAGAGAGAGAAAACCAGGGGGTCTGGAGGGAGGGAATCCAGGACTGCAACAGTGAATACACTCAAACATCTACATTCATGGAAAGTGTACACAACTGTATTATGTTCTTCATGTTTCACTGCTGCAGTCATCACACTTGGGTGGATTCCCAAAGCTGAAGAAGGGTGGAAGCAGTCAAGAAGAGTTAGGGCTGGCTAGTATGTCTTACAGGACTGCTGTAGCAAATCCTGCCCTGGATTTGGAAAAGATAGGTAGGTGGTAATGCTTGGTGAAGGAGTGTACATAACTCCAGGTAGCAGCCTCCAGGATATCCCTGGGTAGGGACTCCCCTGAGAAATGCTGTAGATGTTGCCCTAGTAGAATGTGTTCTGACCCCCACGAGGGGTTGGGTTTCCCATGATGCTTGTAGCAGAAATGGATACAGTGTGCTATCTATTTGGAAATGGTTTGTTTTGAAATGGCCTTGCCCTCTGCCCCTGTTGCAAAGCTGACTAGTAACTGGTCAGATTTTCTGAAGGGCTTAGTCCTATCAAGACAGAATCTGAGCGGTCTGTGCACGTCCAAGGAGTGCAGGAACCTTTCTGCTTTATTTTGAGCATTAGCAAAAAAGGTTGGCAAATGGATGGATTGATTGAGAGCCAAACTGGACACCACTTTGGGCATAAAGGAAGAGTTAGTCCTGAGGGAAACCCTGTCAGCATGGAAAATAATGAAGGTTTCCACAGCCATGAGTGCTTGTAGCTCACACACTCTTCTTGCTGAAGTGGATGGCTAGAGACAAGGCTGTTTTCCCAAACAGGAATTTTAACCGTACTGATGCAGCAGGTTAAAAGGGGGAACCGTGAGCTTTTTCAGTACAAAGTTAAGGTCCCAAGCAGGGGTGGGCGCTCTACTTGGTGGCCTTAAGTTGTTTGCCCCTTTCAGGAACTGTTTGATAAGAGGGTGAGATAAGAGAGGTGGCTCAGTGTAATGAGCAGAAATGACTGAGGCATGTATCTTAATGGAGGAGAAGGACAGGCCTTTGTGGAGTAGATCTGATAGGTAATCCAGGATAAGAGGCAGAGAGGACAGTGTTGTGTCCTCTCCTTTAGGTAGAATCAATGAGCAGAACCTTTTCCACTTATCAGCATAGGATTTTCTTGTACTGGGACTTCTGGCTTCAAGAATGACATCCAGCACCTGTTTGCTTAAGGTTGCCAAGAGAGAATTCAAGGAATAAGCCAGGCTGCAAAATTTGGGGTGTGCAGTTGTGGATGCAGAATCTGTCCCTCCTGCTGAGAGAGGAGGGTTGGATTCTGATGTTGCTGCCAGGGTGGCACCGATGTCAGGCAGCACAGGTGTGGGTACCAGTGCTGGCGTGGCCAGTCCGGGGCAATCAGAAATGTCCTTGGTCTGTCCTGCTTTACCTTAAGTAATACTCTTGAAAGGAGGGGCAGAGAGGGAAAGGCATAGATTGAGAGATTTACCCACTGAAAAGACAGGGCATCCACTTTCCAGGCCCTGCTGTGAGGACTCTTGGTGCAGAATTTGCTGAGATGGTGGCTGTATTGGGAGACAAAGAGATCCACATCTGGGGTCCCCCATTTCTGAATCAGAAGGTTGAAGGTACTGTGCTCAAATTGCCACTTGTGTGGGTCTAGCAGATTTCTGCTTAAGTCGTCTGCCAGTGAATTTGTTTGCCTGGCAGGAAATGAGCTTGCAGATGGACTTGAATGTCCAAGGCCTTGTTCCACAGGGTCATGGCTAGCCTACAAAGTGGGTAGGAATGGGTTCCCCATTGCTTATTGATGTACCACGTAACTGTGGCGTTGTCAGTTTTTATTAGCAGTTGTCCTAGAAAGATTATGGATTTGAAAACTGTCAAGGCATTCTGTACAGCTAGCATCTCTTTTTGGTTGATGTGTAGATGAATTTGACTTGGGCTGCAGTGGCCCTGAATAAATTTTCCGTCCATGTGTGCCCCCCCCCCCCCCCCAGGCATAGTCTGATGTGTCTGTGGTTAGGGTCTGGGCGGCTTGGGGTTGAGTAAATGCAGTCTTTTTTGTGGTTGCATGCTTCTGCCCACCAGAGGAACTCTGTCCTTAGACAGTGTGATAGGAATGACCGTTTCCAGGTCCTGAGAATGTTGGCACCAAAGACTTTTTAAGTCCCACTGGAGTTTCCTCACATGCAGTCCTGCATATGGAATCAGCAGTATACATGAGGCCATGAACCATAGGGCTTGCAGTATTTTTCTTGCAGACAGCTGGGTTCTGGTGGCCATTTGTTTGAAGTAGTCTGTCAGACAGACTTGTTTTCCTGAGGTGTGGCATGCCATCTGGGAAGTTGTATCCAAGCTTGCTCCCAGAAATGCAATCTTTTGACTGGGTACCAGTTTTGATTTTTCATTGATGGTGTACCCCAAGGAAGTGAGAAGGTTTTTCACAAATGTCAGGTGCTGCAGCAGCAATTCCTGACTATCCGCCTGAATCAGGCAGTCCAAGTACGGGCAAATTTGGATATTTCTCTGCATGCAGTATGCAATGGCTGGAGCCAGGCATTTTGTGAATACTCTGGACGCAGTACATAAGCCAAAGGGAAGTGCAGAGAACTGATAATGCATAGACCCTGCCCTGAAACGTAGATACTTCCTGCATGATTCCCTTACGGGGATATGCTGCAGACAGGCTTCTTTTAAGTCTAGGGTGACTTACCAGGCATCCTTTGCTAGCATAGAAAGAAGTTGTTGCAGGTGAAGCATTTTGAATTTTGGTACCACCAGAAAGGTGTTGAGAATGGAAAAATCCAGGATTAGGCGCCAAAAGCCCTCTTTCGTGGGTACCAGAAAGAGTCTGGAGTAGAATCCTTGGCCCCTCCTAGGGGCACAAGCAATTGGGCAGGGCTGGGGAGTGGAGTAAAGCAGTCATTGAGAGCTTTTTTCTGTAAGGAGGGTGGCTTACCACTCCCCTGCTTTAAGGGTAGGGGGCACTCCATAGCTTAGATCTCTGCATACCCTGAGACTGTAGTCTGGGTGGTCTGTTTTCTCTGGGTCTGGTTTGAGAAGGCCTGGAGGGGGCAGGAAAGGACCAATGTTTGGAAGGGCAATGCCTACTGAATCTAGGGGGTTGCACTTGTAAGAATTCTTTATCAGTCTGCATAGACTTAGCTTTTTCTACCATCTTTTTAAGAACCTCTTCTGCTTTGGTGCCAAAAAGTCCTTATTCAAAGGAGCGTCTAGTAACTGATTTGACATTGTCTGGCAAGGTCTGCTCCTTCAAGCAAGCATGTCTTCTCAGTACAGAGCCAGTGACAGCTGCACGGCAAGATGCTTCTAGGGCATCAAAGCCACACTGCAAAGTATGCTTGCTGACTTGGCTAGCAGAGTGCATAAGCTCCTGCAATTCTTTGTTTTCTGCACAGTCTGAAAATGTTGCCACTTTTTTGTTTAAGTTCTATAATATGTTGCTGGTACTTCAGCATGTGAAACTGACAATTCAATGCCCTAATAGCAAGAGTTGCAGAGGTATATCCCTTCTTACCCAATCTGTTCAAAGCTCTGGAATCCCTGTCCGAAGGGGTGGGATTCTTGGCTGTCATAGCCTTGACACCTTTAGGCCCCTGGGAAATGATCTCTGAGTCAGCAGTAGGATTCTTGAAAAGACATTTGTGAGTGTCAGTTACTCTGTAGTATCTGTCTGGTTTGCTAGGGGCAGAAGGTAAAGTGTCAGGAGTAAGACTGGATTCCATAAAAACATCATCTACAACATCCAGGACAGGGGGTACTGCCAAGGGCATTTGTGGAGGCAACTCTAGAAGTTCTCAGAGTCTCTTTTTGGACTGAGGATAGTCTTGGCATTCCCAGTGGAACTGCACTCATAAGGTATGCAAGGTTTCACCAAAAGAAAAATCTTCTGAAGGGGAGGCAGAGGGAATGGACTCCTCTGCATCTGAATCCTCATAAGCAGATAAGGGCATGTCTTCATAATCAGAAATTTCAGAGTCAACGGACTCCTGCTCTGTAGAAGCTGAAGAGGACTGGACTCTGTCTATTAACAGGGGAAGGCCGACTTCCCATAATCAGCATAATAAAGTCTTCAGCCATTCTAAGCATTTGTTTTTGTGGCACAGGAGCAGGTGCATGCATTTTGTTTGTCAGTTTTCTAGACATAGTGCGTACTCTGGGCCGAAGAAACTTGGTAGTTTTGGTTAAAAAAAGTTGTCTGAGTTGAGCGAATAACTGCCTCAGAAGCCGGTGCCTGCTCAGCAGCTCCAGACCCATCCAAGGTAGAGACATCCACAGATTCCATAGTCGAAGAAGAGTCTCGCAGCATACCGGATTCCGAATAGGTGCCAGTAGAGGCCTGCAAATCCACTGAAGCAGGCATCAAGGGCTGCAAAAGCACCTGAGTAATGGCAGACTGGCGACTAGCTTAATGAAAGCCTCGTCGGCAGTTTTGAACCTATGCTGTCTGTCTTTATCTTTATGTTTTTTTTTCAGAATATCAGCAGTCAGATGGCTTACCGAAGCCATTTCAGGAATATTGAGATAGAGAGCGAAAGAATTGAGCAACAAATGTACAGTTCAGGGGTTAAATAAGGCACAAAACTGACAGCGAGGGTCGTCGTGGTCTGGGCCTAAATAGGTGACTTAGTAAGAAAGAAAATCTCTAAGGTATTTGCTTTCCACAGGCAAGACAATTAACTTTCTGACATCGATTAGAGCAAGAAAAAAGGATCCCCAATGGGATACTTAGCTTTAGAAGACTTCAAGATTATTAAAGTCGTAAACGAAAATTCAGGTAACGGCCGACTGGCGCTTGCAAACTGCTTCTGCTTCGGGCTCCTCGGCAAGAAAGACTGATGTAATGGCATCGGCTGCCTGTTTTTATACCCCCGACGACCTGACATCAGTCCTGGAGCAACAGTAACCAATGCAGAAATACCAAGTCTATGGTATTCGGGCTGACTCAGGGCTATCTGTACGCAAGTATGATGACTGCAACATTGAAACATGAAGAACATCACCTGGTGTACAACTGGTGCATGCAGACGTCACTTTTATGGCCCACCTTTCCCTCAGACACATCAGACATCCCACACACCTCAGAGGGACTGAAAACTTTTATATACTGCCATATGTACGCGAGACGAGGGGAGTAAATCCATATGTAGAATACTGCAACATTGGAATAGGACATCTATAGGAATCAATCACAGGAGGTGAGAAAGCATTGGGAGGAGACTGGATAACCAATTTACAAAGAAACAATGGGAGGATATATGTATGCCTCCCAAATATGCAACAAAGTCTAGAAGATTTAGGATTTTTGCTTGGAAGTGTTTGTATAGGTGTTTTTATACCCTCAAGCAAATTAAAAATAAGTTTTCCTCAGGCAGATTATAAATGTTGGAGGTGAGATGGAAAGAAAGAGGTAACTGGAAACATTTTTGGGAGTGTAATGAGTTGGCAGACTTTAAACCATCCCTGCAAACTACTCTGTCAGAAATAATGGGTGAGCAAATTGGTGTCATCTAAGGAGATGATTTTTTGAGCCGTGATACAGAATAAGAATTGCCCACAGTAAGTCATTGCAGAGTTTAATTCTGGTGACTGCCAAAAAGGAATTACTAGAAAATGGAAATTAAAGTATAAACCAACCATTACAGAAGTAGTGAATATGTAACAGAGATAAAAGAAACTGAAGTGGAATCTTCAGAAAAGGGCAAGACCAAATTACAAAGAAAAAATGGGAATTGTTGAAACGACTCATGCAGAATAACGCTCAAGGGAAGGCAGGAATTGAATGAGCTATGCAATGTTCTGTTGACAATGACTGTACACAAGACGAGTGAAGTATAATGATGCAAATATAATATGTCAGTGTAGTTTGTTTTCATTTATATAAATGTCTATGTCATAAGTGGTGATTCAATAAAGTTAGTAGCACCAGCTCAGAAAGAAATTACACTATTCTCCAAGATACAATAACTGAGGCACACTGGACAGAGCATATATTTAACATTTGTACTTCACAGAAAGCTTTGAGACTTATCCAATAACTATATCAGATCCAGCAGAATAACAAAAAAAGAAAGATGAAGGATAGTGATGTAAAAATGAGATGCACTTTTCTATGTATCTGCTAAAAAGAGGGAAAGTAAGGAACTGGTAGTAGATTACTACTCAAAAATTATCACGGAAGATAAAAATAATGTCAGAAGGGTCAGTTAGTGAGTGAGATAAAAAGAAAATTAAGTTTAAAATATGGTAGAAAAGAGAGAGAGATAAGAGATTGGAAAGATGTAATAGGGATTATTTAAAACCTATTGACAAAGGGTAAAGTATTACAGAAGGGTAAATCTCAGACAGAGCAGCAAATTCAGAGTGTAAAACGGAAAAAGTATACAGGTAGTTAGCTGCCTGCCAAACCGCTTTAGTATCTTATTACACTAAGCATCATCACTTACAAAGTGTATTTAACAATATATAGATAATATGCAGGAGTTTTACAAGGGTTGCTATCAGCAACTATTTCTGGATAACTCAAGTGCAAAAAGTTTCAGCACAATGACTTGGGCAAAAAAAGTAGAATGACTTTTAGCCAAAGTTAGGGAGCCTATGACAAAAAAAAAAAAAATAAGAAAGTCTATAAAGATATTTTGGAAAACTTATGAACATTTGTATAAGGAAGAAAGTACAGTTTTGTACCTACCATAAATGTAGATGTTCGAGTGCTAATACAGCTGCAGTCATAACAGATGGGTTCTCCTGCCGTCAGGCGGGCCCCCGGTCGGCCGAATTCCAAAGTCTAGGTCCGGTGTCGGTTGTCGTCGCTTCTTCCCTGACATCAGTGCGACAGGGGTATAAAGGAACCAGCTGACGCCATTTTCTTCAGTTTTTCTTGCCCCAGATGTCAGGTGCCCCCAGAAGGAAATACATAAATTTGTGTGATAATGCAGTGCAATATAATCAAAATACAGTAGTTGCAAGCAAATACATCATAAATGAAAACCCCAATCAGGTTGTATGAGGATGTGGTGGCCTATAGGCCTGTCCCAAGAGGGGAAGGAGGGAGGGAAACCTGGACTGCAGCTGTATTAGCACTCGAACATCTACATTTATGGTAGGTACAAAACTGTACTATGTTCATCGTGCATACAGCTGCAGTCATAACAGATGGGTAGAATCCCAAAGCTAAGAAAGGGGTGGTAGGCACTAGGTGGAACTAGGAGGAGCCAAAATGCCCTGCAAGATTGCAGTGGCAAAGCCTGCTCTAGATTTGGAGTATAATGGTAGGTTGTAGTGCTTGGAGAAGGTATGCACAGAACTCCAAGTGGCTGCTTCCAAAATATCCTTGGTAGGAACTTCTCTGAGGAAAGCTGCAGAGGTGGCTGTGACCCTGGTTGAATGAGTTCTAATGCCTGTAGGAACAGTTTTGCCATGAAAGGAATAGCAAAAGCGTGTGCAGTGGGCTATCCATTTTGAGATCGTCCGTTTGGAAATTGGCTTCCCTTGAGCTCCTACCGCATAGGCCACAAAGAGCTGCTCTGATTTTCTGAAAGGCTTTGTTCTGTCCAAATAATAACGCAGTTGTCTGTGGATGTCCAAGGAATGTAGTAATCTCTCCCCTTTGTTTTGAGGATTAGGATAAAAAGTAGGTAAATGTATGGCCTGATTTAAAGCTACCTTGGATACCACTTTAGGCATAAAGGACGGGTTGGTTTGTAAGGAAACTCTGTCCTGATGGAAGATGATAAAAGGCTGTATAGCCATGAGAGCCTGTAGTTCTGAAACTCTACGAGCTGAGGTGATAGCCAGAAGGAAAGCTGTTTTCCAGGACAAATATTGCAAATCTGATGAGGCAGCTGGCTCAAAGGGAGGCAAGGTCAGTTTTTCCAGAACGAAATTAAGATCCCAAGCGGGTATTGGTTGTTTCCTTGGAGGCCTTAAATTCTTAGCCCCTCTGAGGAACTGTCTTAAGAGAGGGTGAGAGAATAAAGGTGGATCAGTGTTGTATTCTGCAGAAATGGTTGAGGCATATATTTTGATGGAGGAGAAAGAAAGTCCACTGCTTAGCAGTTCAGCCAAATATTGTAGTATTATAGGTAAATTCAGTTTTCCAGGATCCTGGCCCTTTTTCTCATTCCAGACACAAACTTTTCCATTTTGCAGAGTAACCTTTTCTAGTTGATGGCCTTCTGGCCTCCAAAATGACATCCTGCACCTCCTTGGAGAGTAGGGCCTGTTGTGATGCTAAGGAATCTTCCATGCGGCTAGATTGAGTGTTTTTAGCTGGCTGTGAAGAGTTTTGAAACTGTGCTGAGTCAGAAGAAGAGGCATTAGAGGCAGGGTCCATGGTGGGGAATGCGTCAGGCTCCTCAGGAAGTCCGGAGCAATGAGAATCATCTTTGGTCTGTCTGCTTTGGTCTTTAATAGAACTTTGGGCAGCAGAGGAAGAGGAGGGAAGGCATAAACTGTCATTGATGTCCAACTGAAGGAAAGAGCGTCCACTCTCCAGGCCTTTGGATGGAAGATCCTTGAGCAGAATTTTGTCAATTGATGATTCTTGTGGGAGGCAAAGCGATCTATGTCTGGCCTTCCTCATTCTTGGATTATTTCTGTAAAAACTTTTGGATGCAATTTCCATTCGTGTGGATCTGTCATATTCCTGCTTAGGTTGTCTGCCAGCGTGTTTTCCTTGCCTGGCAAGTACTGTGCTTGTAGTTCCATTTGTAAGTCCATGGCCATGTTCCAAAGTGACATGGCCAGTCTGCATAGGGGGTAAGAATGTGTTCCTCCCTGTTTGTTTATGTACCACATAACTGTGGTGTTGTCCGTTCTCATCAATAGTTGACCTGGTTGTAGAAGGTCCTTGAAAGCTATAATAGCATTTATTAATGCTAGCATTTCTTTTTGATTGATGTGAAGGTGCTTTTCTTTTTGGGACCATTTGCCCTGAATGCACCGATCTGTCATGTGCGCCCCCCAGGCGTAGTCAGAGGCGTCTGTTGTGATTACTTGATTTGCTTGAGGCTTGCTGAATGGAAGACCTGTGTTTGTTTGACATGCTTGTGCCCACCACAGAAATTCCTTTTGCAGACATGGAATTAGTGGTATTATTGTTTCCAAACTGTGGCTGTGTTGAGACCATATGTTTTTCAGGTACCACTGTAGTTTCCTCATATGCAGCTTTGCACATGGGATTAGTAAGATGCAAGATGCCATGAATCCCAGAGCCTGCAGGATTTTCCTAGCAGTCAGCCTGGTGCAATTTGCTAGTGTTCTGAAGTATTGAATTAGTTGCCCCTGCTTCTTTGGCGTGAGGTAGGCCTTCTGGGTGTTTGTGTCCAAATTGGCACCGAGGAAAATTATCTTCCGAGAGGGTATTAGCCTTGATTTCTTTTTGTTGACTGTGTATCCCAGACCTTTCAATAACATTATTACATAAGCCAGATGTTTCAGAAGAATGTGCTTGCTGTCCGCTTGGATCAGGCAGTCGTCCAAATAGGGGTATATTTGTATCCCTTGAAGTCTGCAGTAGGCAATTACTGATGCCAGGCATTTTGTGAATACTCTGGGCGCAGTAGATAAGCCAAAGGGCAATGCAGAGAATTGATAATGGGTTGAACCTGCAAGAAATCTGAGGTACCTTCTGCAATTTTGTCTGATTGGGACATGCAGGTATGCCTCCTTGAGGTCCAATGTTACCAGCCAAGACTCCTTGCCCAGCATGGGAAGAAGTTGCTATAGAGTGAGCATCTTGAATTTTGGTACGAGTAGAAATGTGTTTAGGATGGATAGATCCAAAATAGGTCTCCAATCTTTTCCCTTCCTTGGCACCAGAAATAGCCTGGAATAAAAACCTTGACCTTGTTCGTGCGTAGGTACCTCTTGAATAGCTTTCATGTTTATGAGATCTGTAATTTGTCTTTGTGCCTCTGCCCTTTGATTGTGTGGCAGGTTTGGCATGCCTATCATTTTTGGAAGGGTGTGAAAATGGAATTTGTAGCCTCTGTTTATAATGTCCAGGATCCATTTGTCCTTTGTGACAACATGCCAATTTTTTGAAAATAATGCCAGCTTTCCTCCTAAGGGGGCTGCCATTTGAGACCTGGTTGGCATGCAAAGGGGAAAGTCATTGGGTTTGCTTTCTGAAAGATTGTGAGTTGTCCTTACCACCTCTTTGTGTAGGAGCTTGCCATTGTCTGCCTCTATATGATCCTTGGGATTGTCCTCTGCCCCTCGGGCGCCTGTATCTGCCTCTTTGGGGTCTGTCTGTGGCAGGAAAGGACCAGTTTTTGGAAGGCCAATTTCTGCTAAAACGTGGGGGTTGAACCTGAAGAAATTCTTTCACAGTTTGCATTGATTTAGCCTTTTCCTCCATTTTCCTTAATACCTCCTCAGCATTAGCACCAAATACTACATCCTTTTGAAGAGGGGTGTCTAGTAATTTAGCTTTGACATGATCAGGCAAGGCTTGTTCCTTGAGCCAGGCATGCCTACGTATGACTGATCCTGTAACAGCAGCTCTACATGCGGCCTCTAGAGCATCAAAACCACATTGTAAGGTATGCTTACCCACTTGTTCTGCACTATGCATCAAATCCTGCAAATCCTTCAAGTCTGGTTGTTCAGGTTGTGACATTTTACTCTTCAATTGTGATAACAAAAACTGTTGGTATTTTAGCATATGAAACTGACAGTTTAAGGCCCTCATGGATAAGGTAGCCGAGGTATATACCTTTTTTTCCCACCTTTCTAAGGATCTGGAATCTTTCTCGGAAGGCAATGGATTTTTGGCAATGGAGGCCTTAACTCCCTTGGGGCCCTGTGAGATGGTTTCTGGGTCAGCAGCATGGCTTTTGTAAAGAAATTGGTGTGAGTCAGGAACCCTGTAGTACCTGTCAGGCTTAACTGGAGCTGGAGGTAGAGTGTCCGGGTTAAGGCAGGCCTCCGAGTAAATATCTAGGATGTCCAAAACAGGAGGTATAGCCAGAGGCCTATGCTGAGGTAACAAGAGAAATTCCCTGAGCCTTTTCTTGGAATCTGAATAATCCTGGCCTTCCCAGTGGAAGTGTTCCCTTAAGGTATGCAAAGTTTCCCCAAATGAGTAATCCTCAGGGGGGTGGGGATACAGAAGGGATGGACTCCTCCGCATCAGAGTCTTCAAAAGGGGAGTAAGAATGTTCCTCATCATCAGAGTGCTCTGAAATAATGGAGCCCTGATCAGAGGAGAGGGAATCTTCCTCCACTCTGGGCCTTTTGTCCGGTGGGGGCTGAGAACCTCTGATTAGAGTAATTAAATCCTCAGCCATTTTAAGCATCTGTTTCTTAGGCATGGGGCCTGGAGATGGGCCCTGTGTAGCTGGTCTCTTAGAGTGCATGGTTGCTTTAGAATTTGTGAAAGCCTTGATGGAGAAAGAAGAGGAAGGTCTGAAGACATCTTGAGTGGAGGTGGACCTGTCCACATTCTGAGTTTCAACGCCAAGAGTGGCTTCGGTATCTGTAGTCGGGGTGTGGGCCGAGGAGCCTGCGACCTCGGGCACAGGAGACACCGTCAAAGAAGTGTCGTCGGTAATCAGGGGCTGCGTAGGCGCCTCACTGAGAACCGGACCACGTGTAGTCGGCTTTGGCGTGGTGTTGGTAGAGGCCGCGGACCTCGTGTGTCGGTCCTTGTCTTTACATTTTTTAGACAAAACCGGAGTCGGAGTACCCAACTACATAGTATAGTTAAATGCTTTCCCAAAATAATGCTGGGCGAACTCCGCCCAACGCTTAATAGTGCGTTTGTTGAATGTAGCACAAAAGCGACAGACCGAGACGTTGTGGTCTGGGCCTAAACAAGGTATACAGAGGGAATGGAAATCCTTATGCGGTATTTGCTTCCCACAAGAAATACAATTATTAACTTTGTCTGACATCGGTCTGAGGCAAGAAAAGTTTCCCCAATGGGGTACTTAGCTTTTAAGAAGGCTTCAGTTTCCAAATTTCATAATCTCAGGAGCTGGCCGACCGGCACTTGCGAACTGCTTCTGCTTCGGGCACCGCGCGGCAAGAAAGACTGAAGAAAATGGCGTTGGCTGGTTCCTTTATACCCCTGTCGCACTGACGTCAGGGTAGAAGCGACACAAACCGACGCCGGACCTAGACTTTGGAATTCGGCCGACCGAGGACCCGCCTGACGGCAGGAGAACCCATCTATTATGACTGCAGCTGTATGCACGATGAACATTGGTAAAATCAAGAAAAGATAAACATATATACCTATGGAAAAATTAATTATGGTAATGTTTGAGGAAGAGGTGACACGACAGTTAATAGAGAAGATTGGAAAAGAAGAGATAAACTGAAGTGTCCAGGAATAGATGGTGAGTACAACAGAAGGCAGTGATAATGATTTGGAAAGGCATTTTTTTTTTTTTTTTTTTTTTACAATACAATACGGGAGACGGAAGAGAACCACCATCTTGGAAGACAGCTGTTATTCAAAGAGGGTAAACGACTCTTCAAATCTGTCTTTAGATTGACAAATTTCAATTTTAAATCATTACCATGTAGTGTTTATGTCTAAGGCAGCTGAGAGAATGAATCGCAGCTATTAATTCTGGTAACCTTTGCCCATGTGGTTTTATGGAAGGGAGGCAAACATTTGGCAACATTAACAGAATGATACTCTAGAGTGAAAGAAAATGCAGCTTAAGAAAATACTGCTACTGTTGGTGGGTCATAATGCACAGAAAGCATTCAACAGAGCCAGCTAGGATTCTGAGTAGAGAAATTGTAGGATTTGCATTCTCTTACAGAATAAAATGTTGAGAAAGACGATGTATGAAGGGTTGGAGACTAAGGTGAGAGGGTTCTCTGACAAGGTGCATTTGAACATAGGGACAAGCCGGGATGTCCTCTTCACTCTTTCTTGTTTTACATTTAGAGCCTCTGCCAATGAAAATAAGGGACTCAGAAACAAGATTATAACTGGTATGGCACTCCAAGAGAAGTTCTTTCTTTGGTGCAGCGGTTAGCGTTGTCACCTCACAGCAAGAGGTTCTCTGGTTCGATCCTTGGCTGGGATGCCTTCTGTGCTGAGTCTGCATGTCCTCCCCATGGTCGCGTGGGTTTCCTCTGGGTGTTCCGGTTTCCTCCCACATCCGAAAGACATGCTGTAGGTGGATTGAACACACTAAATTGGTGCTAGGTATGAGTGTGTGCGTGTGTGTGCTCCTTCCGTGGAAGGTTGGGTGCCGGGCTGGCAACTCGACACCGTAAAACTACTGCCAATCATAACTGGAGAGGTGATCCGCTGTGGCGACCCCTAACCAGGAAAAGCCGGAAGAAGATTTTGTACTTGATAATTCCAGAAAAAGGACATTCTGGTGGTGTGGAGCATTCTGAGACAGTTTCAGGTCTTTTTGGGATATGAAAATAAAACAAAGGCTACAACAGTAAACTATGTACTCGCACAAGTATTTGTTCAATAATACCTATACTTATGGAGACATAAGTCCAAGTATCTAGATGTATGGATTAAACAGAATTCTGTTATGATAGTGAAGGACATATTAAAACAATAAATAAAAGCACAGTTTAGAAACTAGAATCTCCTGCTTATGGATATGAACAGCAAAATACAAGTACTAAAAAAGTTTTTTAATTTCTTATTCTGGTCAGGTATATTTTCATCTACCACAGCAGACAGTATGGGTGATAAAATGCAGAAGGAATTCATTTGGGAGGGCAAGAGTTCAGTAATATAAATGGATTTTCCCCATACAACAAAGTGGTTTGGGGTTACCTGACTTGAAGGGGTACTTTAGAACGACAGTTAAGACTCATTTACAGAACTCAAACAAGGTTATAAATTGCAAAAGAAAAGGGATAATGATAAAACTGATGAGCTGGGGGTGGGGGGCACTGTCCAACAGACCATCTCTCTAGAACGGTCTCTTTGGAGGAATCAAAGCAAAGAAAATGCTGCGCTTTGCGTTCGTTTGGTTTGAAGAAGCAAACAGTTTGCATCAAGAATGGTCCCAGCAGTTGAAAATCAGTTGAGCCACCACTGGTTTGAGGGACCACTCGTGAGGTAACATAATAGATCTACACAGTCTGTCAGCAAGACAGATGATTCTTCCGAGCATATGCGTCACTATCAGAAAACAATACAAAGTAATCTGCCACTGCCACACTCTGGTGGCTTCTCTGTGTAAGGGGTAGGGCCTGGTTCCTCCCTGCTTGTTAATGTACCATAAGACAGTCACGTTGTCAGTCTGGATAGAAATCACCTCAAGCAGTCAGAAGTTCTGTAGTCCTGGCAACAAAAGGAAGATTGCTCTCGACCACAAAATATCGATGTGAAGGTTGGCCTCTTTCCTTCTTGACATCAAGTCCCTCAGGCCATTTTTCCCTGAAAATGCCCCCCAACCCAGACAGGAAGCATACGTGGTATCCACGACTTTGGGATGTGACATAAAAGAGGCTTTCCTAAAAGAATGAAGGAGGAAGTCAACCACCATCATAACTGATCCTGCATAGTTGAGTGACTATTACCAAATCAGACACTTAAGTACAGTTGTGTACACTTACCATAAATGTACATGCTCGAGAGTATTCACTGTTGCAGTCATCACATTTGGGTTATCCGTGCCAGGGTAGCACTCGGATGGCCCGAATACCAGAGGCTTAGTATTTCTGTGTCGGGTGCTGTCACTTCAGGACTGACATCCAGTCGTCAAGTAGTATAAAGTAAGGCAGCCGACGCCATTACATCAGTTTTTCTTGCCCTAACCTGTCAGGAGCCTCCAGGTAGGAGCTAGGTTCTGGTGGAAGAACTCCACCAGTAGAAAGTAAATACAAATATGTCCCTTGTAAGGAAAGAGAAGAAAAAGAGGAGGATAGAGGGAGGGAAACCAGGACTGCAACAGTGAATACACTCCGACACCAACATTTACGGTAAGTGCAAACAACTGTACTATGCTCTTCGTGTTTCACTGTTGCAGTCATCGCATTTAGGTCGATTCCCAAAGCTGAGGAAATGGGTGGAGGAAGTTAAAGGAACTAGGGGCTGGTTAGGATACCTTGCAAGACTGCAGAGGCAAACCCTGCCCTAGATTTGGCGAAGAGAGGCAGGTGGTAATGTTTGGCAAAAGTGTGAACAGATGTCCAGGTGGCAGCCTCCAGGATTGTCCCTGGTGGGGACTCCTCTGAGAAAAGCTGCAGACGTGGAGGCTGCTCTGGTGGAGTGAGTCCTGATCCCCTTGGGGGGAGGCTTTCCGTATTGTTTGTACCAGAATTGGATGCAGTGTGCTTTACATTTGGAAATGGTTTGTTTAGAGATGGCTTTGCCTTCTGCTCATGTAGCAAAGCTAACCAGCAATTAATCAGACTTTCTGAAGGATTTAGTCCTGTCTAGATAGAATCTGAGCTGTCTGTGCACATCTAGTGTGTGCAGGATCCTTTTCCCCTTCCTCTGAGGGTTACAAAAAAGGTGGGCAAATGAATGGATTGGTTGAGAGCCACACCCTACACCATTTGGGCATGAAGGATGGGTTAGTCCTGAGGAATATCCTGTCAGCATGGAAGATGATGAAGGGTTCCACAGCCATGAGTGCTTGCAGCTCGGAGACTCTTCTGGCTGAAGTGATGGCCAGAAGGAAAGCTGTCATCCAGGGGAGAAATTTTAGCTCTGCAGAAGAAGCTGGTTCGAAAGGGGGGAGGACGAGTTTTTCCAACACAAAGTTAAGGTCCCAAGCTGGGGCTGGGTGCTCTTCTGGGTGGCCTCAGGTTGCTAGCCCCTCTTAGGAACTGTTTGATCAAGGGGTGTAAGAAAAGGGGCTGCTCAGTGGGAAAATGAGCAGAGATAGCAGAGGAATGAATTTTAATAGAGGAAAAAGAGAGGTCACTGTGCAGTAGGTCAGTTAACTAATCCAGGATGAGAGGGAGGGTGGGCTGTGCTGTATTGGCTACCTTAGCCCGAAAATCAGGGTGCAAAACCTTTTCCATTTGTCAGCATAAGACTTTCTAGTGCTAGGGCGTCTGGTCCTCAAGTATAACATCTAGAACCCATTTACTGAGGTTAGCAGATTGATCGAAGGTTAGAGAATAAGCCAAGCTGCCAAATTGAGTGTCTGCAACTGGGGATGCATGAATTCCCCTTCCCTCTGGGTCAGGAGGTTTGGAATCTGAGGAAGATGCCATGGTGACAGTGGGGACAGGCTGCGCAGCAAGGGGTACCAGTGCTGGCAAGGCCAGTCTGGAGCTATAAGAATTGCCCTTGGTTTTTCTTCCTTTATTTTGAGCAGAACCCTGGGGAGGAAAGGCACAGACCGATAAACTGACCCAGGGGAAGAACAGGGCATCCACTTTCAAAGCCATGCAGTGATGCTCCCTGGTGCAGAATTTGCTGACCTGATGGTTGGTGTGGGAGGCAAAGAGGTCGACCTTCAGGGTGCACCATTCCTGAGTTATTAGGGTGAAGGCTCTTCTGTTGAGCTGCCACATGTGTGGGTGCAGAAGATTTCTGCTCAACTGGTCTGCAAGAGAGATGAGGGAACCTGGTAACAGGAGGAGCTGCATGGCAGAGGCTGTGTACCAAAAGGTTATGGCCAGCCTGCATAGAGGACAAGAGTGATTCACTCCCTGCTTGTTAATATACCACATTACATTGGTGTTGTCTGTTTTGATCAGGAGAGCCCCTGGGGAGAGAAGGGACTTGAAAGCTATCAAGGCGTGCTGGACAGCCATCATCTCCAAGAAAATCTTTTCTGAGGCAAGGAAGTATAGGTATAAGAATCTCCAGGTCTTGACAGTGTTGACACCAAAGGTTTTTTTTAGGTACTATTGAAGCTTCCTCATATGCAGTCTGGCATACGGAATGAGTAGTATGCAAGATGCCATGAACCCCAGAGCTTGCAGGATCTTCCTTGCAGACAGCTGGGGTCTGGGTGGCTAGTTGAAATAAGTAGGCTGTCAAGAAATTTTTCTTTCTGGTATAAGGAATTAGGCAGTCGTCTAAGTATGGGTAAATCTGAATATTTCTTTGTCTGCAAAAGGCAATGTCTGGACACAGACATTTTGTGAAAACTCTGAGAGCAGTAGATAAGCCAAAGGGAAGCGCAGAGAACTGAAAGTGCAGAGATCCTACCCGGAAACGGAAATATTTCCTGCATGATTCCCCGATAGGAATATGGAGGTAAGCATCTTTTAGATCTAGGGTGGCAAGCCAAGCATCCTCGGAGAGCATGGGTAGCAGCTGCTGAAGGGTGAGCATTTTGAATTTTGGGATCACCAGGAAGGTGTTTAGAATGGATAGATTGAGGATGGGGCACCAGGTGCCCTCTTTTCTGGGTACCAGAAAAAGTCTGGAGTAGAAACCTTGGCCTCTCTCTTCTGCAGGAAAGTGCTCTACTGCCCTCATAAGAGAGCAGAATAAGAACTTGCTTTTGCACCTCTGCTCACTGGTTTGGAGGTAGATCTGGGAACCGTTTTGGGGTAGGAGGGGTGTGGAAAGAAAATTTGCATCCCTGGGACACTATGTTGAGAACCCAGAAGTCGCTGGTAATGGTGGCCCAGGCGCTTGCATCAAATGAGAGTTTTCCTCCTGGGGTAAGTGAAGGTGGGCAGAGGGATGGGGTGGGTTAGGTGAGCCATTGTGAGTTCTTGCCATAAGGGGGTGGCTTAGAACTCCCTGGTTTTGAAGTGGAGGTAGTCCACTCCTTAGATCTCTGCATTCCCTGTGGCTGCTGTCTGGGGAATCTGGTTCCCTGGGGTCTGGGCTGGACTGGCTTAGTGGGAGCAGGAAAGGACCAGTGTTTGGTGGGACAATGCCTGCTGGACCTGTAAGAAATCCTTACCTGTCTGCATAGATTTTGCTTTTTCTTCCATCATTTTTTAAGGCCTCTTCTGCCCTAGGGCCAAATAAGCTTTCTTTGTGCAAGGGGGCATCCAACAATTTAGATTTGACATGGTCTGGCAAGGGCTGTTCCTTAAGCCATGCATGCCTTCTGACAGATCTGGTGATTGCTGCTCTGCAAGAAGCTTCTAGGGTGTCAAAACCACAGTGCAAGGTGCGTTTAGTTACTTGACTTGCAGAAAAAATTAACTCTTGTAACTCTTTAGATTCTGCACAAGCAAGAAAGGAAGACTTGTTTGAGGAGTTCCAGGGTATGTTGCTGACATTTTAGCATATGAAACTGACAATTTAGTGCTCTGACAGCAAGAGTAGCTCAGGTGTATACTTTTTTACCCCATCTGTCTAATGCTCGGGAATCCTTATCGGAGGGGGTGGGATTCTTAGCAGAGGTTGCTTTAATCCCTTTAGTCCCTTGAGAAATCACTTCAAGGTCAGTAGTAGGATTTTTAAAAAGAAATTTGCGCAAGTCTGGGACTCTATAGAACTTGTCTGGTTTTCTCGGTGCAGAAGGGAGGGTGTCAGGAGTCAAGCTGGATTTCAGTAAAACATCCTCCACAACATCCAGAACTGGGGGGATGGCCAAGGGTCTGTGCTGTGGAAGATCTAAGAATTCCCTGAGTCTCTTTTTAGACTGAGGGCAGTCCTGACTCTCCCACTGGAAATGCTCCCTTAAGGTATGAAGGGTTTCCCCAAAGGAAAAATCCTCTGGGGGAGAGGGGGAAGGGATGGAATCCTCTGCATCAGAATCCTCATAAGTAGAGAGGGGTTGCATGATTTCATATTCAGATGCATCAGTTTCATCTGACTCTTGTTCATACAAAAGTACAGAAGACAGATCCCGTTTCCTTTTGGGGGGGGGGGTGGCTTGGCTTCCCCTGATCAGCATGATAAGGTCTTTTGCCATTTTAAGCAATTGAGACTGAGACAAGGAACAAGGTGCCTGAGATTGGGTCATCAGTTTCTTGGGTGTGGCTAGTTCCCTGGGCCTAAGAAATTCTGTAGTTTTTGAAAGAATGGTAGTAGCGAAGAGGACATCGGTTTGTGTCGAGAATCTGTAGTGCGAAGGACTTCCTCGGAAGCCGGTGCCTACTCAGTGGCTCCGGAGCGATCCAAGGTAGAGACGACTGCAGGATCCTTAGTCGAAGAGTTTAGCGGCATACCAGATTCTGAAAGGATCTCGGTAGCTGCCTGCGAATCCACATAAGCGGGCATCAGGGGCTGCTAAAGTGCCTCACTGAGGATTGGAGAACTGACGACTAGCTTAATGGAAGCGTCGTCGGTAGGTCTGGACCTGTGCAGTCCGTCTCTGTCTTCATCATTGCATTTTTTCAGAAGATCTGCTGTTGGATGGCTTACCGAAGGCATATCAGAGTTCAAGGACTGTAAGAGAAAATATCAGGCTACAATAAGGGCCCAATGACAGATAGTTCTGTTGTTGAACAAAAAACAGAGGCAACAGAGGGGGATGTTGTGGTCTGGGCCAAAACAAGTGACGCAGTAAGAATGAATGTCTCTGTGTGGTATTTGCTTTCCACAGGCGAGACTATTGTTAACTTTTTCTGATATTGGTTAGTGCAAGAAAAAAGGATCCCCAATGGGGTACTTAGCTTTAGAAGACTTCAGCTTCAAATTGGTAGACGAAACTCAGGTAGCGGCCGACCTGCACTCGTGCAAACTGCTTCTGCTTTGGGCTCCATGGCAAGAAACACTGATGTAATGGCGTCGGCTGCCTTACTTTATACTACTGACAACCTGACATCAGTCCTGAAGCGACAGCAACTGACGCAGAAATACTAAGCCTCTGGTATTCGGGATGGCTGAGGGCTACCCTGGCAGGGATAACCCAAATGTGATGACTGCAACAGGGAAACATGAAGAACATCAGTGTGGTCTCAGAAGCCACTTAAGTATTCTAAATCTGAAATCAGGTGAACGTCCCCCATGACTATGGAGGAAGCCATTATATCTAGGATCTAAGAACAAGAACTGCTGCTGGAGAATGGAAACAAAGAAGGGTTTGGACTGAGTTTCTTAGGTCTGAACTCTCTCTAGAGAAAGAGATACTAGGCACTTTTCTTTGTTCCGTTGTCATCCTATGAACTGAATAACCTGAGATGGCTGAACAATTGATTTTTCATAGTTTATAGCAATGCCCAAGAACAGACAGAACTAAAGCAACTAATCTCTGAAACTGAACACAATGACTCTGTTGTAGTAGTAAGCCAGTCATCCAGATATGGAAAAGTACAGTTTTGTACCTACCATAAATGTAGATGTCCGATAGGTATGCATCTGCAGTCATAACATATGGGTTGTCGTGCCTCAGGCAGCCCTTCGGTCGGCCGGATTCCAAAGTCTGGGTCTGGCCTCGGCTGATGTCGCACTTCACCCGACGTCAGAGCTTCTGGGGTATAAAGGCATCAGCCGACGCCATTTTCCTCAGTGTTTCTTGCCCCAGATGCCAGGTGCCCTCTAGGAAGGCTAAATTTGGAGCTAGCTAAAAGAGGGGTAAGCACCCTAGGAATACCACAGAGGGGAAGGAGGGTGGGTAATCCTGACTGCAGATGCATACCTATCGGACATCTACATTTATGGTAGGTACAAAACTGTACTATGTCCTTCAAGGATGCATCTGCAGTCATAACATATGGGTAGAATACCATAGCCAAACTGGGGGAGGAGGTACTAAGATAATGATGGTGTAGTTAAGATCTCCTGTAAAACTGAAGTTGCAAAACCTGCTCGGGATCTGGAGTATAAAGGAAGATTGTAATGCTTGGCAAATGTATGCACGGAGCTCCAAGTAGCAGCTTCTAAAATGTCTTTGGTAGCCACTCCTCGTAGGAAAGCTGTAGTGGTGGCTGTGGCTCTTGTGGAGTGAGGCCTGACATTTTCAGGAGTTGTCTTTCCATGAAAAGAGTAGCAGAATCTAATGCAATTTCCTATCCATTTTGAAATTGTCTGTTTGGAAATTGCTTTTCCTTGCACTCCAGTTGCATATGCTACCAGAAGTTGGTCAGTTTTTCTGCTGGTTTTAGTTCTGTCCAGATAGTAGCGTAATTGTCTGTGTACATCCAAGGTGTGCAACAGTTTTTCCCCCCTGTTCTGTGGGTTAGGGAAGAACGTAGGCAAATGAATAGCTTGGTTCAAGGATACCCTGGATACCACCGTTGGCATGAAAGTAGGATTGGTTCTCAGAGACACTCTATCCTGGTGAAAGATAAGGAAAGGCTGCACTGCCATTAATGCCTGTAACTCGGATACTCTTCTTGCTGAAGTGATTGCTAGAAGGAAAGCAGTTTTCCAAGATAAGAACTGTAAGTCTGCTGATGCTGCTGGTTCAAAAGGGGGAAGTGTTAATTTTTCCAGCACAAAATTGAGATCCCATGCAGGCAGAGGTGGTTTCCTTGGAGGTTTTACATTTTTGATCCCTCTTAAAAATTGTCTGAGAAGAGGGTGAGAGAAGATAGGAAGATCCATGTTGTACTCTGCTGAAACTGCTGAAGCATGAATCTTAATGGAAAAATAGGACAGGCCACTGTGGAACAGTTCTGCTACGTATTCTAGGATGTGTGCTAGGTTTGCCAGTGTGACATTTGTACCCTTTGATGCACTCCAAATGAGGAATCTCTTCCATTTAGCTGAGTATGTTTTTCTTGTGGAGGGTCTGCGAGCCTCCAGGATAATGTCCTTGACCCTCTGAGATAAAACAGTTTGGTTTTGTTTTATGCAATTTTCCAGGCAGTTAGCTGCAGCGTTTTCAAGTTTGGATGCAGGGTCTTGTAGTTGTTCTGCGTTAGAAGTAAAGGCCATAGGGGTAGAGGCCATGAGTTCGTCCGAGACATGCTTCTCAGTAGCGGATACCAATGCTGCCTTGGCCAGTCTGGAGCTATCAGAATCACCTTTGGCTGTTCCTCCGTGATCTTCAGTAGAACTTTGTTCATCAATGGGAGAGGTGGAAAGGCAAAAACTGTCAGGGCCTTCCAGCTGAAAGAGAGGGAGTCCACCCTCCAGGCTTGTGGATGGTATTCTCTTGAGCAGAATTTCTTCAGTTGGTGGTTGAGTGGGGAGGCGAACAGGTCTATCTCTGGCATTCCCCATTTTTTTGTTATGTTTTTGAAGATGTCTGGATGCAGCATCCATTCGTGAGCATCCGTGGTAGTTCTGCTTAAGCTGTCTGCTAGTGTATTCTCTTTTCCTGGTACGAATTTGGCCTGCAGTTGAATGTTGAGATTCAGGCCTAGATTCCACAGGTCCAGTGCCATCCGGCATAGAGGGTAGGAATGCGTGCCTCCCTGTTTGTTGATGTACCACATGACTGTGGTATTGTCTGTCCTTATCAGCAGATGCCCTTGCTGGAGGAATGATTTGAATGCCTCGGATTGCATGCTTCACTGCCAGTATCTCCTTCAGATTTATGTGTAGATTCAGCTGGTCTTGAGACCATAGGCCCTGGATACACTTGTCTTCCATGTGTGCCCCCCAGCCTAGGTCTGAGGCGTCCATGGTGATGGTCTGCCTTGGTTGTGGTTTGTTGAAAGGCAACCCTCTGTTGGTCTGGCAGGCCTGAGCCCACCACAGGAATTCTTTTTTCAGGCATGGAATGATTGGTATCATGGTTTCTAGACTGTGTCTGTGTTGAGACCATACATTCCTTAGGTACCATTGTAATTTTCTCATATGCAGCCTGGCATGCGGGATCAAGATTATGCAAGATGTCATGTAACCCAGGGCCTGCAGGACTTTCCTTGCAGTAAGCTGAGTTTGTCTTGTCAAAGCCATGAAGTAGACTGGGAGTTGCTTTTGTTTTTCTTCTGTGAGAAAAGCCATCTGAGTTAGTATCCAGATCTGCACCCAAAAATGTTATCCTTTGGGATGGCACTAGTCTTGACTTCTGGATGTTGACTGTGTATCCCACGGCTTGTAACAGTTGTATGTCATAGGCCAAATCCTTTATTATTTTTGACTTGTTGTCCGCTTGTATTAGGCAGTCGTCCAGGTATGGGTAGATCTGAATTCCCTGAAGCCTGCAATGTGCAATTACTGATGCCAGGCATTTCGTGAATACTCTGGGCGCAGTAGATAAGCCAAAGGGCAATGCTGAGAATTGATAATGCTCTGATCCTGCAAGAAATCTGAGGTGTCTTCTGCAATCTGGTCGTATAGGGACGTGCAGGTATGCCTCCTTGAGATCTAGAGTCACCAGCCAAGACTCCTTGCCCAACATGGGAAGAAGTTGCTGTAGGGTCAGCATCTTGAATTTTGGTACAATGAGATATGTGTTTAGTGCGGACAAGTCGAGAATAGGCCTCCATTGAGTTTCTTTTCTTGGTACAAGGAATAGTCTGGAGTAAAATCCTTGGCCTTGTTCCATAGGTGGTACCCTTTCTATTGCTCTCATCCGAAGTAAGTTGATGATTTGTTTTAGAGCCTCTGGCTTCTGGTTTGGTGGAAGGTTTGGCATTCCTTTCTTTTTTGGTAAAGTGTGGAAGTGAAACCTGTAGCCTTTGTCTATTGTTTGCAATGTCCATTTGTCTCCTGTAATGCAATGCCAGTTTTTCGAAAATAAAGCTAACTTTCCGCCCAAGGGTGCTTCCAGTTGTTCCCTGGTAGGCGGAATCAGAGCCAAGTCATTGTGTCTGTCCTGTGGAAGTGGTTGTAGTCGCAGCTGTGGCGGTACTCCTCTGGTTGGCAGGTTGCCACTGACTACCCCTGTAGGCACCCCTTGATTGACCTCTGCCTTTTGGGCATCTATTCCTGCCTCTCTGTGCTCTGGAGGTGTCTGGAAAGGACCAATTCTTTGAAGGCCAGTTTCTGCTGAACCTCGGAGGATGGACCTGCAGAAAATCCTTGACTGTTTGAACAGATTTAGCTTTTTCTTCCACTTTCTTTAGAATCTCCTGTGCAGGGGAGCCAAATAAACTTTGTTTCTCCATAGGAGCATCTAGGAGTTTAGACTTGACATGGTCTGGCAAGGATTGCTCTTTTAGCCAGGCATGCCTTCGAATCACTGCTCCAGTCATAGCTGCCTCCAGTGCATCATAGCCACATTTTAAGAAATGATTACTGACCTGCTGAGAGTTGTGTACCAAATCCTGAAGGGACTTACGGTCTAAAGGTTCAGGAGAGGAAAGCTTTTTATTCAGCTGATCTAACAAAAATTCCTGGTACTGTATCATATGGAATTGACAGTTTAAAGCCCTGGCAGAAAGATTAGCAGATGTGTAAACCTTTTTTCCCCATCTCTCTAATGCTCTTGACTCTCTTTCAGAGGGTAGGGGGTTTTTGGCAGTGGCAGCTGCAACACCCTTTGGGCCCTGAGAAATAGTTTCTGGGTCTGCAGCATGGGCCTTATACAAGTGGAAGTGAGAATCCGGGACCCTGTAATATCTGTCAGGTTTGGCAGGGGCCGGGGGAAGAGAATCAGGGGCAGAACTGACATCATTGTATGCATCATCAACAACTGATAGTACAGGTGGTATGGCTAAAGGCCTATGCTGTGGCAAGTGTAAAAAGGTCCTTAGTCTTTTCCTAGAATCAGAAAAATCCTGACCCTGCCATTGAAAGTGTTCCCTCATTGAGTGCAAAGTCTCCCCAAAGGAAAATTCTTCTGGGGGGAGGCAGAAGGAATTGAGTCTTCTGCATCCGAATCCTCATAAGGTGAGTATGGTCCTTCCTGATGGTCTGATAAATCAGATCCATCAGAGGAATAATCAGAGGAGAGAGGTTCAGGGGGTTCAGTCCTAGGCCTTTTGTCAGGAGGAGGTTGTGAGGCCCTGTCTGGGTGAGGTTGGGAACCCCTAATCAGAGATATAAGGTCCTCAGCAAGGCTGAGAATCTGAGAACTTGAGGAAGGTCTCTGAGAGGAAGATTTTGTTGGTAAGGCCTTTGAAATTTTAGCTGCTTTAGCCCTGGAGAAGGCCTTAATAGACATAGAAGCAGGGGGCCTAGCTGCCCCACGTGCAGGAGTAGAAATGTCCAACGGAATGGTGTCGGACAATTCTTGTGCACCTGCTTCTTCGGTAGGAATTTCTGTAGCCGACTCAGCCGGGGCCTCTCTGGCCTCGGTTGTCGGAGGTATGTTTTCGGCAGAAGGAAGAACCGAGGACTCGGTTTCAGCCAAAACTGAGACACTCGCGGTAGGCCTAACCGTGGTTTCAGCCGAAACCGTGGGCCGCGAGTGTCGGTCCTTTTCCTTGCGTTTTTTGGCTAAATGTGTAGTCGGAGTCTCCGACGGCATTTTATATGCAAAAGCAGATCCAAAAAACTCTTCTGCAAACTCCGACCGACGTCTAAGTGTCCGTCGGTTGAAGGAAGCACAGGCTAAACAAGCTGATACGTCGTGGTCTGGGCCTAAGCAAGGAAGGCAGTAAGAGTGGAAATCCTTATGAGGTATTTGTTTCCCACAAGTTAAACAATTATTTACTTTGTCTGACATCGGCTGAGGCAAGAAAGAGTCCCCAACGGGGTACTTAGCTTTTTTAGAAGTCTTCGGTAGCTGAAATCTCTGGATCTGACCGACCGGCACTTGCGAACAGCTTCTGCTTCGGGCACCGCGCGGCAAGAAAGACTGAAGAAAATGGCATTGGCTGATGCCTTTATACCCCAGAAGCTCTGACGTCGGGTGAAGTGCGACATCAGCAGAGGCCAGACCCAGACTTTGGAATCCGGCCGACCGAAGGGCTGCCTGAGGCAGACAACCCATATGTTATGACTGCAGATGCATCCTTGAAGGACATCATACAAATCCCTTTTAGTCACAGGTGAGCTCCGACCACTGCCACTGCCATCCATTTGTTGAACACACTGGTGGCCGTGGCAAAACCACACGACAGGGCTCTGAATTTAAAGTGGTTGGCTCTTAGATGGAAAAGTAAATGTCTCCTGGAGGCTCTGGTTATTGTGCTATGGATCTAAGCATTCAGAGATCTACTGAGCACATCTAATCCTTGGCCTGTACACAAGGCAAAACTGTTTGTACTACGATCAGCCTGAATGGGTTTCTTTGTTACATATGCATTTACTTCACTGTGGTCCAATAATGGCCTGAGGTCCTAATTTTTTTCAGTACTGAAAAGAAATGCAAATATCCTGGCCTACTCTGACCTAGTGGGACCCCCTGGAAGGCTCTATTTTTAGCAGAGAGAAATTTTCCCTGTCAGCCAGTTTGTACTTAAGGAGTGGAACATCTGGAAGTTACTAAAATGTGTGTGGGGTGACGGAGGTTGTAAAACTGAATAGCTTCTGGATATTAACTTTCTTACCCAAAAATCCTGAGAGATGGCAATCCATGCAGGAAAGTAGTGACAAAATGATTCCCTCCACAACTGCCTCCTCAGGTGTGAAGATAGTCAGCTTTTCAAAGATAAACTAATAAAAAAAAAAATACCAACCAGAAGTAAAATGAAAACTAGTAAATAAAATCCTTGTATGAACCAACAAGTAAGCAAGAATCATGAAATTAGCACACCACACTGTAGTAGCTTTCATATTTTTTTTTTTTTTTTTTTTTTTTTTATGAAAGCGGCTAATAAACTGTACACTAGCTTCACAATTCTCCTTGCTGACTTATTGGTTCATATGAGGTTTTTATTCACTAGCCTTTCAAAGATGGTTACTTTACATGTCAGAGAAAAGGCCACAATATACCTATTTTATTGACCACCTTGATCTTTGGGTCTATATCCACTGAAGGGGCTGCTTCTGCCATGACCACCCCCTTTCAGTGGTGGAGTCAAAGGGCCGATATCAGATTTGCCTAAACCACAGGCATATGGGCCCCTTTTGGTACCTACTATAAAATCATTGCAGTGTATCAAAATCTGATGCGTATGGCAGATAACATCTTTCCATCTTGCTCACACTTTTGTATCTTCTATTTGACATAAGGACCAAACAAATGACCTATCATATGGCATATTTGCAAAGAAAGCTTTAAAGCTGTCCTACAAGTTACAAAGGTGAAGCCAAGCCTGACCCCTCATCATAATGTTGGCACTTGCTGCATGGACCTATCCACTGGATGCATTATGCATTAGCCACATTAAGAGAGTGGTTATGTTGAACATGGTGCCCAAAGAGGTCTCTATTGTTTCCTGGGCTCAAGGGTGGATGTCTTATTAAAAGATGCTAAAACCTCTTCTGCTAAACACCTTTGGAAGTGGTTCATGTGGGTCGTGTAGTTCAAGGCCCAACAGCAACAGTGCCTGAAGCTTATACCCAACTTCCATATTATGTCCATGGCCCTCAACTCTTTGCTGGGCAGATGAAGAGTGGTAGTATCATCCATTGGGTCTTTTTTGTCATAGTTACCAAAATAAGAGTCCACCAAAGGACCCTTAGAACAAAATTTAAGACTTTACCAGGTCTTCAGGGAACAGATTTCAGTGGAATCCAGATCCTACCATGTCCTCCTAGTGGCCATGTCAATGAGTCAGTCAGCAGGATGTACCACCTACACAGTAGAGGTAATAACTGACAGGGTTCAAAAAGGAACTCTTCATCCTGAAATGGCAGGTTTGCTGGCAAAGATCCCGTCTCTTTCATCAATTTGCAGATATCAAACAAGCTAGCATCTTTCGGGAGAACTGGGGAAAGCCCAGAATCAGTGTCTGAATTGGCACACTCTTTAGAGGAGTCAATGCACCTCCACTTACACATCCCCTTTCATGGAATGTCAGGATAGTATGAATCTGACTCCTCAGAGGACTCAGACTCCCATCTGTACAAGTTTTTGAGAAATTTCCTTCGGCTCTGACCCCAGGATGTATGAAGGGGCTTAGACCGAGAGCAACAGATGTCCTGGGACACAGCCAACACCAAATAAGCAGTCAGAAACTCTATTCTCTGTGGAGAAGATATAATCCTTCTCCATTCCCTTGGAGGATGACCCACATTTGATGGCCCAAGGAACCAATGTAAAGCCACTTTCCTTAAAAAAGTGGTGGCACCACTAAAGGCATGCTGAAGCCAACAAAGTGGAAGGCCTTGAGTGGGGATCATTGCTAAAACCAGGAAGGCCTATGAATCATGCAATGTAAAGGGAGATATTAGGAAATGGATCCAAGGACTATGTCGAAGACTCTGCTTTGGTGTTGATATTCACCTGCCTCTGAAGGTCTTGGTGTTCAGTGCATCACATTCAAAATTCCTGGAACTGAGATCAAAGGAACAGACAGTCCTGACAGAACAGACTCTGGGGGAAAACTGACACTGCCAATGTCAAAGTAGAGACTCTGGAAGGAGCAAATGTGGGGGCTAAAGGGCTAGCATGAGCCGACCTCAAGATGGAGAAGGATGGAAGGACACTAACCTCAATCTCAGCCTTTAAGAAAGCCCTCTTCATGCAACCCCAATTAAGTTCTGATCTACTTCGGAAGGACCTGAAGGTGCACAACAAAGAAGTGGAAGGGGCAGAGACAGGGAAATAAGAGAGCTCCCTTTCAGAGAAAGTTCAACTAAATACTCGCGTAACCTTTCAGAAATTGCTAACACTGAAGTCAAATAAGCCAAAGAAAAGGATTTGATCATGTAGAACAAGGCACCAACTCCAATGTAGTTTTTTTGGAGCCAATGAAGCAGCTATATTAGAGATCTTTCTCTTTTGGGATTCTCTTTCTTCCCCCATATGCCTTTTTCCCTCTTTTTGTCCTGGTCTTTTTCCTTTTTGAGTTAGTTTGCCTCAGGATCTATGAGCAGTAGCCGATTTATAATTAGTTTATTTTTTCAATCTATCAGATAAGGGATGAGGACCAAAGGCTTTAAAGACTGGGAAGTCCACAGAAAGATGTTCCACTCCCAGGCACACATGTAAATCATGGGTGTTCAGGGGGGCTGGGGGTTGGGAGGGGATTTTGTGGCCACACTTCCTGAAGGTCTTCATTCCTCTTAACATCTTGGTATCAAACACACAAGCTACAGCGAAAATAGAATAAAATAACTAGAAAAAGTAAATACAGAGAAAATATAAAAAATAATTAGTAAAAGTATCAATGTTTTATTATTTTCTTTTTACTTGTATTTTACTTTTTAAGTTAAGAACTACAAAAAAAAACAGCATCCACTGGCCAAGCACCTACAACAGCACAAAAGAAAGATTTATTGTTATAATAAGTATGAAAGGAGCTGTGAATTATCAAGAGAATGTATACAATAAAAATATGAAACAAGAATTTCTAGAAGATAAAGATGATGGAGAACTTGGCTTTGCGATGCCAGACAAAAAGTCCAATCACTTAGGTGGCACACAAGGTCTAATGTAACTAGACAAGCTGTGCATTATGGAATGGAAAAAAACTGAAGGAGCTTGAGTTTGGAGCACTAGTTTTGTGCCTCAGATTTGACAAGCAGCCCAAAGACCAGTCAGATCAGATATAAGGAAAGAATGGGATTCATTAGTAAATGACTAACAAAAATTTGGAAACAATTCTTATTTCCAACTAAATTGAATGCATTTAAAAACAATGAATGGCATATTAGTAACACAAAATTCTAACACAGGATAATAAACTTGTAAGCTTAAAGCCAAAACCTAAACATCAGTCAGTTATGTACAGCACACACTATCTCACCTTGCAGTGTCAGCACCGTTTGTCATTAGAGTACTAATTAGCAGCTCATGACCATATCTAGCAGCAATGTGTAGAGGTGTATTGCCATGTTTATCAGCGCAGTCTATCTCACCACCTAACAAAGACAAAAAGAAAACAGCATCTCAGTTTAACTTAAATCAGACTATCAGCTCAAAATTCAGAGGATGTGATGAATGCAGATACCAGCAGATTACAATAATGGTATTTTGGAATTCTCTTATCTTTTTTGCTCAAAATGAGCATGTCTAAATGTGCAACTGCAACACAATCAAGTAACCTGACAATGTAGTAAGAAACCTACCAAAAAAGAGATATATTCCATCATTCAGATCAACCATGCACAAGATGAACATAGCTGCCAAATCAGTGTGTGCAGGAGACTAAAATCAACCTCAAACTTGCAAACTGTTACCTATGGAAACTTCTACATCACATAATTGCAACTCTCAACTTAATCCTCCACAGCAAAATGCCCAAAATGCAATTCACGAGACTCAGATTTAACTAGCAGACCTTGTCCTGAAAGGTCAAGCCAAAAGTGTGAAAATGAGCAGTGATACACAACTAGGACTACAGCATATAAGCAGATACTAGGACTTGAGCTCTGCCACAAAGTACGAGGAATGATAAGTGCACAAATTCCAAACTGAAAAATTCTCTTGCAGCAATTCTTCTGCAATATCGAGATGCTTAGAACCCTCACAGTCCTTTATGATTTCAAAGTGTTCTCCACATTCTGCAAGACCCCATTTGGTGAAGAATGTTGGTTGCTCACTGGTGAGTTATTGGTTACAAAAGATCAAGACGCACCTGCAGGACATGGCAAGTGGCCAAGAGGCAACACAAATAAATAAATAAAATACAAATAAAAAACCTCAAAAATGTAAATTAGCGATGTGTGATATGAGAGCCAAAGTTAGTGGCAGGGGATGCCTGGAATCCTACTGTCACAGCAAGGCTTTTCCCTGGGAATTCAGTTAATGCTCAAAAATGAAAATGTCCACTTGCTAATTACAGAGACTGTACAGCATTTTAAAGATATGCATTTAACCAGCAAAATTAAGTTTTAAACTGTCTGAATCCCTGATATGAAACTTCATTATTTTAACTACAAGTTTTGTAGTGGTACAGAGTTACACCTAAGTAAATTACACAGGGAATTGATGTGAGCAGGGAGTAAAATGAAGACTATTTAAAAGGGAAGGCATGTCACTCAAACAGTAACCTGCAGAATTCAAACCACTGGATTCCAAAGCCCAGAGAAGCTTTGGAATGCAATTAAGCAATAACAGACTACGTCAGTGTGGTATATTAAGATTTACCCACAGCTGGTGTGGTTTAGTCAGGAGTGCGAAGCCCGAGTGATTAAATAAAGCCAACTTGTCGCTTGTTGCTGTTATACAGTGACATTATTTAAGAAAAAAAAATACTTATTTTTCTTAAATAATGACTTTGTATAATGGCGCTGTGCTGTTCTTCCACGGCTGTTATACATCCCGTTGCTTTTTTCTGAAGTACTGAGCATGCACATGGGGCTTGC
This sequence comes from Protopterus annectens, assembly GCF_019279795.1. Lineage (NCBI taxonomy): Eukaryota > Metazoa > Chordata > Ceratodontiformes > Protopteridae > Protopterus > Protopterus annectens. The sequence continues at coordinate 970,154,746 of NC_056743.1, forward strand.
ATTCCCATGCATACCTAGTACATCAGTGCTTTGGAAAGGAAGCAGCGGAGAGAATGTCTCCGTTGCTCCATTTTTGTTTTTTCTTTCTTTTTTTTTTTTTTATAATTAAAAAAAAAAAAAAAAAATGTTTCGAGCAGTTTAGGGGGAGGAGAGAGACAGAATGGAGGAAATGTAAGGAAAATCAGGTACATATGTTTAGTTTTGAATAACGTACCCGATTTTCTTAGTATTTTCTCCATCCTCTCTGCTATGTCTGGAGTCCAGATTACATTTTTTTTTTATTTTTGTTTAAAAAAAAAAAAAAAAGTTACAGTATATAGCAAGGGAAAAAAGTCCGAGGTGACCAGACCTTTTTCCAGTGGTATATGCTAGGATTTACAACAGGCACACCGACTGGGCTGACCAATCAGTGTGCTCGTTTTGGAATATTAATGAGCAGTCATTGTATAATTTTTTATATTTAAATGGCCATACTGAGAGATTTCAATCTTGCTCGCCATTTTCTCACGCTTGTAGGGCATCCTCCTCCTACAGTTGTATGGAATTCTTTTATAGGAGGGTTAAGGGGCTTCAAGAGGGCTTGCAAGAGAGTTTTGCCCTGTGTAAAAAAAAAAAAAATACTTCTTTAATAAGTACATAACTATCACCAACCTGAACAAACTTGAGAATTCTGCTGCAGAAAGCCCAATATCTGGCAAGACTTCCAGAGTTTTTAAAACATTCGCCCTCCAGTAGGCAGATACTTCTCCAATACCACCATATCTCTGATATAAAAGGGATGATGGTCTGCTCTATCCTTACTTATTTCTTGCTTTTCTCAGCCCTATGGGTATGGGCTAAGACCAGACCATGAGCTTCCAAAGTGGCATATACCTCTAAGAAAGATGGCTGAACCAGAAGAACTTAAAAGTTTCTTCTCCAGAAATTAGTACTTGTGTACGTGTGTACACATGTGTGTACGTGTGTCTGTGTGCGTGCGTGTGTGTGTGTCAGCAAATTGTACAAGTAATGCAGATGGACTATTGAGACTGCTAACTAAGTATGCACCAAAAACATAGGATGGCCACAGAAAAGGAAAAAGACAGCCAGGGTGAAAAATATTACAAGAGTGAACTTACTTTAACATCTAAAATTAGGTTACATTCCAAGCACAGCCATACCACCCTCATCATAATGTTCACTTATGTAGAGCTGGTAACACTTTGGAAGATTTCCAGAGCTTATGTACCAGTGTGTGGATAGCCCTGAGAAGGTCCGATATAGGCAGGAACTCCCACAGTACGGCTGTGGAAAATCTTGCTCTGGCTCTAGAGGTAACATCTAGGTTATAATGCTTGGAAACAATGCAGACAGATAAAGAATAGTTGTGTAAAATCTTGCCATAACCATACATGCCCTTCTCTTCACTGCTGCAGTATTCATAAAGTACAGTTGTGTACACCTACCATAAATGTAGATGTTCGAGTGTATTCACTGTTGCAGTCATTACATTTGGATTATCTGCTTGCAGGTAGCCCTCAGTTGGCCTGATTAACAAAGTCTTGGGTCCTGCATTCGTTGCTGTCCCTTCTTCCATGATGTCAGGTTGTCAGGGGTATAAAACATGCAGCCGATGCCATTACATCAGTTTTTCTTGCCCCCGATATCAGGTGCCCCCCTAATGAGAAGCAATTAAATATAAAAGTACAATGATATACCTCCAACAAAAAAGCAAATACACCAAAAAGCTTTAAAGCATAGTAAAGGAAAGTAGAGGTATAGCCAAAAGAAGTTAGGGGGCTGGAGGGAGGGTAACCAGGACTGCAACAGTGAATACACTCGAGCATCTACATTTATGGTAAGTGTACACAACTGTACTATGTTCTTCGTGTTTCACTGTTGCAGTCATTACATTTGGGTAGATTCCTAAAGCTATGGTTGGGAGGAGGAATTTAGATAACATTAGGACCAGCTATAAGGCCCTGCAAGACTGCAGTGGCAAAGCCAGCTCTGGATTTAGAGAAAAATGGCAAATGATAATGCTGGGTAAAAGTATGTACAGAACTCCAGGTAGCAGCTTCTAGGACGTCCCTGGTAGGGACACCTCAGAGAAAGGCTGTAAAGGTAGATAAAGCCCTGGTGGAGTGAGGTCTGATTCCCTGGGGGATAGGTTTTCCATGGTGCTTATAGCAGAAATGAATGCAATGGCCTATCCATTTAAAAATGGTTTGCTTTGAAATAGCCTTCCCCTCTGCCCATGCAGCAAATGCCACCAGCAGTTGTTCAGATTTTCCTTTGAGGTTTAGTCATGTCCAAGTATCCGTCCCCCTTTGTTCTGTGGATTGGGAAAGAGGGTTGGCAAATGAACTGGTTAAGAGCCACACTGGATACCACCTTGGGCATGAAGGAAGGATTGGTTCTGAGGGACACCCTGTCCGCATGAAAGATGATGAAAGGCTCCACTGCCATAAGGGCCTGTAATTCAAACACCCTTCTAGCTGAAGTGATTGCTAAAACAAAAGCTGTTTTCTAAGAAAGAAATTTTAAGTCTGCAGTAGCAGCTGGCTTGAAAGGAGGTAGAGTGAGTTTCTCCAAAACAAAGTTAAGGTCCCAGGCTGGAGTTGGAGCTCTCCTGGGTGGTCTCAAAGTTTTGGCCCCTCTGAGGAACTGGTTGAGCAGTGGATGAGAGACGAGGGGAGGTTCTGTGTTACAATGAGCAGAAATGGGTGAGGCGTGGATTTTAATGGAGGAAAAAGACAGGTCCTTGTGAAGCATCTCAGTTAAGTATTGTAAACTCTGAGGTAAGTTGGGTGCTGCAGTGCTCATCCCTTGAGACTGGTTCCAGGCACAGAATCTTTTCCATTTTTCAGCATAAGATTTTCTATTACTAGACCTCCTTGCCTCTAAAATGATATCCATCACAGGTTTACTGAGGGATGGTAAAGGAGAGATTAGGTAATTAGCCAGGCGGCTAGGTTCAGGGGTTGCAGCTGAAGGTGCAAAATCTGGTTCTCCTGCTGAAACAGGGAAGGAGTCTGAGGCAGGTGCCATGGGGCCAAGCGTGACACACTGCGCAAGAGGGGGTACACCAGTGTTAGCGTGCCCAGTCTGGTACAATTAAAATCGTCCTTGGCTTGCCCTGTTTGATCTTTAGTAATACCTTGGAGAGCAGAGGCAGAGGAGAAAAGGCATAAACTGATAGGTTTTTCCAGCTGAAGGATAGAGCACCCACTTTCCAAGCTAGTTTGTGGGGAATCCTTGTGCAAATTTTGTCCAATTGATAGTTCTAGGGGGAGGCAAACAGGTGTATATCTGGGCTCCCCCACTTGCTTGTTAAAATGTTGAAAATCCTTGGTTCCAAATTTCCACTCGTGTGGGTCCATGAGGTTTCTGCTTAGTCCATCTGCCAGTGTATTTAGTTTTCCTGGGAGGAACTGAGCTTGTAGAGTCACTTGGTAGCTCAAGGTTGTGTTCCACAATGCCATGGCGAGACTGCAGAGGGGGTAAGAATGTGTACCCTCCTGCTTGTTTATGTACCACATGACAGTGGTGTTGTCTGTCTTTACCATTAGTTGTCCTGGAAGAATGTGGTCCTTAAAGGCTGTCAGAGCATTCTGTACAGCTAACATTTCCTTTTGATTTATGTGCAGGTGCATTTGACTTGGGTTCCATTTGCCCTGAATGCACTTCCCTGATGGCGAGCCCCCCCCCATGCATAGTCTGATGAGTCTGTTAAGGTTTGGGCGGCAGGGGGTAGTGTGAATTGTAGTCGCCTGTTTTGGTGGCAGGCCTATGCCCACCAAAGGAACTCTAGGTATAGGCAAGGTATTATAGAAATCATTGCTTCTAGATCCTGTGAATGTTGACATCATAAGCTTTTGAGATACTACTGTAGTTTCCTCATATGCAGCCTTGCATATGGAATTAGAAGAATGCAGGAGGCCATGAACCCCAAGGCTTGCAGTATTTGCCTTGCAGATAGCTGGGTTTTTGTGGCCACTTTTCTGAAGTAGGTTGTCAAACGAATCTGTTTCTCTGGCGTGAGGAATGCCATCTGAGAAGTTGTATTCAAGCTTGCTCCCAGGAATATAATTTGTTGGCAGGGTACCAGGTGTGATTTCTTTTCATTTATGGTGTACCCCAGACAAGTCAACACCCTGTGAACAAAGGCCAGATGATTCAAAAGTATGTCCTGGCTTTCTGCCTGAATTAGACAATTGTCCATGTATGGGTATATTTGAATATTTCTTTGCCTGCAAAATGCAATGACTGGAGCTAGGCACTTTGTGAATACCCTGGGCACAATAGATAAGCCAAACGGCAGCGCAGAGAACTGATGGTGCATGTAGCCTGCTTTGAAGGGTAGGTATCTTCTGCAAAACTCCCTGATAAGGATGTGCAGGTATGCTTCTTTTAAGTCTAGTGCTGCCAACCATGCATCTTTGCCTAGCATAGGAAGCAGCTGGTGAAGAGTCAGCATTTTGAATTTTGGAATCACCAGAAAAATGTATAGAGTAGAAAGGTCCAGGCTAGGAGGCCATGCACTGCCTTTTCTGCGTACCAGGAAAAGTCTAAAACTGAAACCTTGTCCCTTTTCCTCTTCTGGTACCAACTGAATAGCCCCCATGCTTAAGAGAGAGAGAACTTAATTTTGGGCCTTTGCCAACTGATTTGGGGGTAGATTTGGCCACCCGCTTGGTGGTGTTAACGTGTAGAAGTGAAATCTGTATCATTGGCACACTATATTTAAAACCCATTTGTCCTGGGTAATGAGTTCCCAGTTTTTGGCCTGCAGACCAATCTTTCTGCCTAAAGGAGCATTCAGTTGGGAAGTGCTTGCAAGTTTTAAAAACAAGTCATTGAGACAGTTTTCCATAGGGGGAGTCTTACTACTCCAAGATTAAGGTGTGGAAATCCCCCACTGCTTAGTCTTGTGTGTCCCCCTGGGACTGAAATCTGGGGTTTCTGCTGTGTCTGGGTTTGGCTTGAGAAGACCTGGAAGGGGCTGGAAAGCACCAATTCTTAGAGGGCTAATGCCTACTAAATCTAGGAGGCTGAACTTGCAAGAAATCTTTAACAGTTTGCATAGATTAAGCTTTATCTTCTATCTTTTAAAGAACTTCCTCAGCTTTGTTGCCTAACAGGCGGTCCTGATTTAAGAGAGTATCCAACAGTTTAGCTTTAACATGATCAGGCAAAGGTTGCTCCTTAACCCAAGCATGCCTTCTGAGCACAGACTCAGTAATAGCAGCCCTGCAAGAGGCCTCTAATGAATCAAATCCACATTGCAAAATATGTTTACCAACCTGTTCAGCAGAATGCATTAAATCCTGTAATTCTTTATTTTCAGTACAGTCAGGCATCAACGTCATTTTCTGTTTAAGCAACCCAATAGCATGTTGTTGATACTTTAACATATGAAACTGGCAGTTTACAGCCCTAATGGCAAGATTGCAGAAGTGTAAAACTTCTTACCCCATCTATCCAGCGCCCTGGAGTCTCTATCAGAAGGGGTAGGATTTTTAGCAGTAGAAGCCTCAATGCCCTTGCGTCGCTGTGAAATAGTCTCTGGATCCACAATAGGATTTTTAAAAAGAAACTTGTGTGAATCAGGAACCCTGTAATATCAGTCAGGTTTTCTGGGAGCAGGAGGCAAAGAATCAGGGGCCAAATTAGATTCCGAAAAGGCATCAACAATGTCTAGTAAAGGAGGTATAGCTAAAGGCCTATGCTGAGGCAGGAGTAAGAAATCCCTAAGCCTCTTTTTTGAATCAGAAAAATCCTGGCTTTCCCAGTGGAAATGCTCCCTTAAAGTATGTAAGGTTTCACCAAAAGAAAAATCCTCTGGAGGGGAAGCAGAGGGAATAGAGTCCTCTGCATCAGAATCCTCATAAGTAGATAAGGGCTAATTCAGACCATCAGAAGAATCAGAAAAAATCCTGGTCAGAAGATTCATAAACAACTTCAGTCCTAGGTCTCTTAGAAGGGGGAGGTTGGTTTCCCCAGATTAAAGTTATAAGATCTTCAGCCATTCTTATCATTTGTTTTTTAAGAATAGAGGCCTGAGCATGCAGCCTGGGCATCGGTTTCTTCGGCATGGTTTGAGATTTAGGCCTAAATGAAGGAGGCGTCTATTTAATATGCAAGTCCGTAAGCCTGTATACACCCTCAGAAGCCGGTGCCTGCACAGCAGCTCCGGACCCATCCAAAGTAGAGACATCTGCAGGTTCCACAGTTGTAGCATCTTGTGGCATACCAGACTCCGAATGGATCTCAGCAGAGGCCTGTGAATCAGAAGTAGCGGGTATCAGGGTCTGCGAAAGCACCTCGTTGAGTACCGGCGAACTGGCGACTGGCTTAGGAGAAGCGTCGTCGGCAGCCCGTCTCTGTCTTTAGCTTTGTTTTGTTTTCAGAATCCCGGTAGTCGGATGGCTAACAGACATTTTTGGATAATTAAACATATTTAGAGGTGAAAATATACCGATGACAGTGCGCTGATCAAATAAAGCACAAAACTGACAGCAAGGTACATCGTGGTCAGGGCCCAGGCAAGGAATACAGTACGAATGAAAATCTTTGTGCGCTATGTGCTTTCCACAAGTAATGCAATTATTAACTTTTACTGACATCGGTAAGGAGCAAGAAAAAGTTTCCCCAATGGGGTACTCAGCTTTAGTTGAAGACTTCGGTACTGAAACTCTAAAACAAAAATTTCAGGAGTCAACCGACCGGCACTTGTGAACTCGCTTCTGCTTCGGGCACTGCACGGCAGGAAAGACTGATGTAATGGCGTCGGCTGCATGATTGATAACCCTGACGACCTGACGTCATGGGAGAAGGGACAGCATCCGATGCGGGACCCAAGACTTTGTTAATCAGGCCGACTGAGGGCTACTGCAAGCAGATAACCCAAATGTAATGACTGCAACAGTGAAACATGAACATGTGCGTGTAACCTGCTTTGAAGCGTAGGTATCTCCTGCAACATTCCCTGATTGGGATGTGCAGGTATGCTTCCTTTAAATCTAGTGTCGTCAACCAAGCGTCTTTGTCTAGCATAGGAAGCAACTGGTGAAAAGTCAGCATCTTGAATTTTGGAATCACCAAAAAAGTGTTTAGAGTAGACAGGTCCAGGATAGGACGCCATTAATTGTCTTTTCTGGGTACCAGGAAAAGTCTCGAGTAGAAACTTTGTCCCTTCTCCTCTTCTGGTAACAATTGAATAGCCCCCATACTTGAGAGAGAACGGACTTGCTTTTGGGCCTCTGCCCACTGATTTGGGGGTAGATCTGGCCACCCGCTTGGTGTTGGTAACATGTGTATCCCTGGGCTACTATATTTAAAACCCATTTGTCCTGGGTAATGAGTTCCCAGTTCTTTGCATGAAGAGCAATCTTTCCCCCCCAAAGGGTCAGTCAGTTGAGAAGTGCTTGGTAGTTTTAAAAAGAAGTCATTGAGACAGTTTTACCATAGGGGGGAGTTTTATTACTCCCAGATTTGGAAGTGGAGACCCCCACTGCTTAGTCCTGTGAGTACCCTGGGACTGAAGCCTGCGAGCTCTGCTGGATCTGGGTTTGGACTGAGAAGGTCTGGAAGAGGCAGGAAAGGACCAATTTTTGGAAGGTCAATGCCTACAAAATCTTGGAGGCTGTACTTGTAAAAATATCTTTAACAGTTTACATAGATTTAGTTTTTTCCTCCATGTTTTTAAGAATGTCTTCTGCTTTGTTGCCAAACAGGCAGTCCTGATTTAAGGGAGCATCCAGCAATTTAGCTTTAACATGATCTGGCAAGGATTGCTCCTTAAGCCAAGCATGCCTTCTAAGTACAGACCCAGTTACAGCAGCCCTGCAAGATGCTTCTAGTGAATCAAAACCACATTGCAAGTTATGTTTTCCAACTTGTTCAGCTGAATGCAGTAAATCCTGTAAATCCTTATTTTCAGCACAATCAGGAATCAACATAATTTTCTGTTTAAGCAATCCAATAATATGCTGCTGATACTTTAACATATGAAACTGGCAGTTTAAGGCCCTAATGGCCAAAGTTGCAGAAGTGTATACCTTCTTATCCCATCTATCCAGTGCCCTGGAGTCTCTATCAGAGGGGGTAGGATTTTTGGCAGTAGTAGCTAATGCCCTTGGGTCCCTGTGAAATGGTCTCAGGATCTGCAGTAGGACTTTTAAAAAAGAACTTGTGAGAGTCAGGAACCCTCTAATATCAAGTTTTCTGGAAACAGGAGGTAGAGTCAGGGGCCACGCTAGATTCCGAAAAGGCATCAACAATGTCTAGTACAGGAGGTATGGCTAAAGGCCTGTGCTGGGGAAGGCGTAAGAAATCCCTAAGCCTCTTTTTATGATCAGAGAAATCCTGACTTTCCCAATGAAAATGCTCCCTGAGAGTATGCAATGTTTAACCAAAAGAGAAATCCTCTGGGGTGGGTGCAGAGGGAATAGAGTTCTCAGCATCAGAAGCCTCACAGGTAGATAAAGGTAAATCCTGGTCATCAGAGGAAATTGAAAAATCCGGAATCCTGGTCAGAAGTACCAGAAGCAAACTCAGTCCTAGGTCTCTTAGAGGAGGAAGGCTGGCTTCCACTGATTAAAGTAATAAGGTCTTTAGCCATTCTTATTTGTTTTTTAGGTATAGAGGCCTGACCATGCGGTCTGGGCGTCAGTTTTCTAAACATGGTTTGAGATTTAGGCCTTGAAGAAGAAGATGGCGTCTGTTTAATATGCAAGTCAGTAGGTCTGAATACACCCCTCAAAAGCCAGTGCCTGCACAGCGGCTCCGGACCCATCCAAGGTAGAGACATCTGCAGGTTCCACAGTTGAAGCATCTCGCGGCATACCAGACTCCGAATGGGTCTCAGTAGAGGCCAGCAAATCTGAAGTAGCAGTATCACGGGCTGCGAAAGCGCCTCACTGAATATCGGCAAACTGGTGACTGACTTGGGAGAAGCATCGTCAGCAGCTTTGGACCTAGGCGGCCTGTCTCTGTCTTTATCTTTGTATTTTTTTCGGAATGTCAGTAGTCAGATGGCTTACCGAAGACATATCAGGATAATTGAACCGAGCAAAATATTTAGAAGCGAAAATATACAGGCAACGGATAGTTCGTGGTTTAAATAAGGCACAAAACCGACAGTGAGGTACATCGTGGTCAGGGCCTAGGCAAGGAATACAGTACGAATGAAAATCTTTATGAGGTATTTGCTTTCCACAAGTAATGCAATTATTTACTTTTACTGACATCAGTTTAGAGCAAGAAAAAGTTTCCCCAACGGGGTACTTAGCTTTTAGTTGAAGACTTCGGTTCTGAAACTCAAAAACGAAAATTTCAGGAGTTGGCTAACAGGCACTTGCGAACTGCTTCTGCTTCAGGCACCGCATGGCAAGAAAGACTGATGTAATGGTGTCGGCTGCATGTTTTATACCCCTGACGACCTGCTGTGACAGAGGATTCCATAAAGGTCTCAGCAGAGGCTTACGGCTGAAAATCTGCGAACTGCAGGGGCTGCAAAAGCACCTCACTGAGTACCACTGTGCTGACTACCAATTTCACCGGTGCGTCGTCAACAGATTTAACTCTAGGGATGTCGTGGTCCTTGTCTTTGTCTTTCCTAGGTATATCCAAAGTCAGGATGACCAGAAGACGCCATACTGACAAACTTAGGCCAGACTCCGAAATTCTTATACAAAATCTTAGCTCTACAGCATTAGGTACTCAGGTTAAAGGAAGCACAGAGATCGCAGGTAGAGATGTTGTGCTCAAGGTCCAAATAAGTTATACAACAGGAATGGAAATCACGGTGCGGAATCTGTTTTCCACTGGCAAGACAGTTATTAACTTTATCTGACATTCGTTAAAGCAAGAAAAGATGATCCCCAACAGGGTACTTACCTGAAGGCGTCTTCAATTTGGTAGTCTGAAAGCAAAACGAAGGTAAACGGATGACCGGCAGTAGTGCAAATTGCATCTGCTTCGGGCTCCGCAGCAAGAAAGACTGAGGAAATGGCGTCGGCTGCCTCACTTTATACCGGATGTTCTGACATGAGTTTTACAACTGGCGGCAGCCGATGTCATATACCAAGGACTCTGGTATTCAGGCCAACTGAGGGCTACTGGGAGCTGGATAACCTATATGTGAGGACTGCAACAGTGAAACACGAAGAACATCTTGGATTTGACGTGATCTGGCAAGGTCTGCTCCTTAAGCCAGGCATGCCTTTTCAGCACAGAACCAGTGACTGCTGCCCTGCAAGATGCTTCTAGGGTGTCAAAGCCACACTGCAATGTATGCTTGCTGACTTGGCTTGCAGAATGTATAAGCTCTTGCAATTCTTTATTTTTTGCACAGTCTGTAACGGTAGCTATTTTTTGCTTAACAAGTTCCATAATATGTTGTTGGTACTTCAGCATGTGAAACTGACAATTCAAAGCCCTAATGGCAAGACTTCCAGAGGTATATACTTTCTTAACCCATCTGTCCAAAGCTCCGAAATCCCTGTCCGAAGAGGTGGGATTCTTAGCTGTAGTTGCCTTGATACCTTTAGGCCCCTGGGAAATGATCTCTGGGTCAGCAGTAGGATTTTTGAAAAGAAATTTGAGAGAGTCAGGTACTCTGTAGTACCTGTCTGGTTTCCTAGGGGCGGGGGTAAAGTATCAGGAGTAAGACTGGATTCCATAAAGACATCATCAACAACTTCCAGGACTGGTGGTATTGCTAAAGACCTGTGTTGTGGCAAGTCTAGAAATTCTCTGAGTCTCTTTTTGGACTGAGGATAATCTTGGCATTCCCAGTGGAAATGCTCTCTTAAAGTATGCAAGGTTTTACCAAAAGAAAAATCCTCTGGAGGAGAGGCAGAGGGAATGGATTCCTCTGCATCAGAATTCTCATAAGCAGATAAGGGCATGTCTTCATAATAAAAAACCTCAGAGTCGTCGGACACTTATTCTGTTGAAGCTGCTGGGGACTGGTCTCGATTTCTCTTAGCAGGATAAGGCTGACTTCCCCTAATCAGCATAAGTTCTTCTGCCATTCTAAGCTTATTTTGTGGCAAGGGAGTCTGTTTTCTAGGCGTAACGCGTACTCTTGGCCTTAGAAACTCGGTAGTTTTAGACAATTGAAGTAGTCTGTGTCCAACATTGGTAGTGTGAAGAACTTCCTCAGAAGCAGGTGCCTGCTCAGCACCTCCGGACCCATCCAAGGTAGAGATATCCGCCGGTTCCATAGTCGAAGAAGAGTCTCGCAGCATACCAGACTTTGAATGGGTCTCAGTAGAGGCCTGCGAATCCAGTGAAGTGGTCATCAGGGGGCTGCGAAAGCATCTCACTGAGTACCAGTGAACTGGCAACTAGCTTAACAGAAGCATCGTCAGCAGCTTTGATCCTGTGCGGTCTGTCTCTGACTATATCCTTATGTTTTTTCGGAAGATCGGTAGTCAGATGGCTTACCAAAGTTATTTCGGAAAACGGAGATCGAAAATGAAATTTAGCGCCAAAAAGGGCCCAACGACGAATGGTTCAGGCGTTGAACAAGGCACAAAACCGACAGCAAGGTATGTTGTGGTCTGGGCCTAGACAGGTGATGCAGTAAGAATGAAAATCTCGGTGTGATATTTGCTTTCCACAGGCAAGACAATTATTAACTTTTTCTGACATCGGTTAGAGCAAGAAAAAAGGATCCCCAGTGCGGTACTTGGCTTTAGAAGACTTCAGGACAATTCAATTCGTAAACAAAAACTCAGGTAGTGGCCAACCGGCACTTGCGAACTGCTTCTGCTTCGGGCTTCTCAGCAAGAAAGACTGATGTAATGGCGTTGGCTGCCTTTTTTTATATCCCTGACGAAAGTCCTGCAGTGACAGCATCCGACACAGAAATACTAAGTCTCTGGTATTCGGGCCAATTGAGGGCTACCTGCAGGCAGATAACCCAAGTGTGATGACTGCAACAGTGAAAAACGAAGAACATCATCTGTTCTTGAGAAAGATGCCAAGGGAGTTTCATCTACTCCTAACATTCTTCAATGTAAAAGACTGGCAAACTGAACATGACTTAATGTCACGTTTAGCCCCCAAACAAAGCACACAGCTAGACTGCAGAGTCTTTAAATGGAATTTAGCACCCACAAAAGCACTTTCTGGTGGGCAGAAAAAAAAGCATTGCAAAATTTCTCTTTAAAGAAAAGGTGGGGTAAGAGTGTTTAAATGTCTCAAGACAAAGTGCAGATGCTGACCACATGATTACAACAGACAAAGCTGACGAGAGTCAAGAAAGTTCAGAGTTTTGGCAAAACCACAGGTTTCCCTTATTCTTGTACATCATCTTGTCCCAATGACAGACATAACATGTGCAAAGCCTGAAGCTTTGCTGACCGGCTGTATTTACAATATCTTTGGCAGAATATGTTCCAAACTATAATGGCTACTGCAGCAGTGAACTAATGAAGTACAGCTGTGTAAGAACTTACAACAGCAGATGTCATCCTACTGATCACTGCTGCAGTATTCCAAACAAGCTGGGTTTTCACCGCTGAAGTCTGGCTGGGGTACCAAAGCAAAAACCTTCCCAGGAGCATATGTATGACATACTACCTTGGCTCACAAGAGTACGAGTCTACAGCCAGATGTATAACAGCAAATCTTCAGATGACCAGCAAGCCAGCAGCCTGAAGACAGCTGAGAGAGAAAAGTAGCCAGCGAGTAGATCTACAGTAGGAGAAGATCAGGGAGGGAGGGTCCCCCTCTATCCTTGAGTCTGTAAAGACAGGGCAGCAGAGAAATGGAAGAAAGGAAAATGGCACAAAGGGGAGAAGGGGGGTGGGAAAGGAGAAATACTACAACATGGATCAGTAGAACATCCACGGTTATGGTAAGTTTTCACAACTGTACTGAGTCCTGAGTGAAATCATTACTGCAGTATTCCAAACAGATGTATGATTCATAAAGGAGGATGTCTGAGAATAGTGAGAACTGTGTAATAGGCCAGAAAGGAATGACCTAGCAAAGGCTGCTCTAGACCTGGAAAAGACATCAATTCTGTAGTGTTTAGTGATAGTATGCAGAGAAGAGTAATTCACTTCCAGGATAGTTTTGGAATCTACCCCTTTGTAGAAGACCCCAGATAAGGACACTGTCTAGTAGAATACGTCCTTGGGAAAGAGGGCAAAGATTTACCATGGTGAATGTAACAAAAGGAAATGGACTTAGTTCATCTTACAATAGTTTGTTTGGATACTGGCTAGCCCAGTTTAGAGCACATGAAAGAGATGAACAGATGGTCCAACTTACAGACTTAATCTTGTCCAGATATCATCTTAGCTTTCTATGCACATCTAGGGAGTGAAGAAGTCTTTCACCCTTGTTCTGTGGATTGGGAAAGAAAGTAGGCAGACTGATGACCCAGTTTAGAGCCATCTCATTTACCACTTTTGGCATGAAAGAGGGGACAACTCTCAAAAAAACTCCAACCTTACAGAAAATAAGAAAATGATGGACAGCCATGACTGCCTGTAGTTCTGAGACTCTACCAACAGAAGTGGGAGCTAGTACAAAAAGGTTTTTCCAAGTGCAGAATTTGAGAGCAGAAGCAGGCAGCAGCTAGCTCAAAGGGAATCAGTGTGTGTTTTTCCAGCACAAAGTAAAGATACCAAGGCTGGGCACAAGTTTCCTCTGAGGGTTTAAATGCAGTACCTCTTTATAAAAATGTATGACCTCAAGCCTGGGCATAACATGCAAAATGAGGGGATGACAGGCCAAGACGGTTGAAAGGTGGGCTTTAATACAAGGATAAGACCATTGAGCTAAGGAGAATTTTGGGAGAACTAATGTTTCCAGAAAGAAAAAAGAAGTTACATACTTAGCATAACGTTCCATGCGAGTCGTTCATCTCACCTTCATTCTTACAAATGGGTTCAGAGCTCACAATAGGATAAAACAAGAGAAACCTCTGCTTTTATAGGGTCTAGATTGTTAATTTGACACCATATTGAAAATCTGTTCCTTTTTGCTATGTAGGATGTGGCAGGTCTCCTTGCCTCCTGGAGAAATTGGAGCACGTCTTCAGAGAACCGCCATCTGGAAAGGATCAGAATCGTATCACCCATAGGCTTAGGCTGAGGTGAAGCATTGAGTCTTCCGTTGAGTGATCAGGTCCACTTTATGGGGGTAGCTTGTGATTATCCCTAGCTACGTGATGGTGATACTTTAGTTCTCTTTTCTATAACAAAGTTTTTGGGTATTCTTAAATCCTTAGTAGAACATCTGGTAGTAGAGGAAATTGATGGAAGGCATAAAGACACTTCACTGTCCAATGGAAGAATACATCTGTGCTCTAAGCCAAGGAGCAAAAGAGGAAGAGGGGTTTGCTGCTCTCTGAGGCAAATAAGTCTATCTGCAGTGTTCTCCTCCTGTGGACCATGTCTTGGAAGACCTGTTTGCTGAGCATCCATTCATGGGGGTCTTTGATGGACCAGCTGAGAGTGTCTGCCAGGTTGTTGTCCTGGGACAGAACATATAGTGCTTGAAGGGACATGGCAGCCTTGATGGATAGATCAGAAGCAATTTGAGGAAACATGTATGACTGGTAAAAAGGGAAAAAAGGGACGGGCAAATGGAACAAGATTTGTAATAATCTTATGCACCTCAGCAAAAAAGACAATAGGTATAGAGGTCTTCATATGGTATCTGCCTGCAGTACTCATACTCAGCCCTTCCTGCTAACAAAATCACAATAGAACAGTTTAAACAAGGACAGAAGGTGACAATGGGGTACTTTTCTGAATCTTAGGCTTAAAGTACAAACATGTAAAGATCAGACTGACGGGTGTGAGATCTGCATTCAGGCAGGCAGCAAGATAATCTAAGGATTCACACTCGTACATCTGCTTATATAACCCTATGCTTGCAAGCTGAAGTCATACATCGAACAAATGCTACTGGGATGGTTTAGGCTATGCTACCCCCAGCTGGACATCAGTGGCAAAAGTACTTGTTTGGAATACTGCAACAGTGATTTCAGCCAGGATATCATTGATTTTAAGTGGGACTCCTGACACTGAAGAAAAATGGAAAAAAACACAATATTGGTAGACCTCTTGTAGTAAGTGGCTATTGGCAGAAGACTAACGCTAGCACATATTTGTGTTCCACCCAAGACTATGCGCTATTAAGCTAAGGAGAATTTTGGGAGAACTAATGTTTCCAGAAAGAAAAAAGAAGTTATGTACTTACCATAACGTTCCATGAGAGTTGTTCATCCCACCTTCGTTCTTACAAATGGGTTCAGAGCCGATCCCTCGGCTCAGAGTCGGCCGCTTTCACAAGCTTGAAATTTTCGAGTAGCTTGAGGCCAAGTCTCTATCCCATGATGCTCTCTGCCTCACCTCACATCTAGTTTGCGGATCCCAAAATGTACAATATAAGAAACACCTTAACATTACTCCAGCCACCAGACTGCAAAAAACTCTTTCTCGTTCTTCGAGAAGGCTGGAGGGGGAAGGCGGGTGGGAATGTAAGAATGAAGACGAGATGAACAACTCACATGGAACGTTGCATTACTTCTTTATGTGATGTTGTTCAATCTCACCATTCATTCTTACAAATGGGTAGCGTCCCAAGCACCATTCATCCTGGGTGGCTCACGGGAGTATATTCCTGAGGACAGTGGAACCAAAAGAAGCCCTGTCCCTGGAGGCCGTATCAAATTTGTAATGCGTAATGAAGGTATGTGGCTTAGACCAAGTGGCAGCTGCACATAGTGTCCAACGGCAGTCTAGCCATATAAGCTGAAGTAGAAATAGCCCTAGTGGAATGCGCTTTCACGCTATGGTCTAACGGGTGGTTCACAGAAGAATATGTGAATTTTATGCAGTCAACCATTTGGAAATAGTAGCCCTTTCATGGTATCAGCATGAGAGACAAAAGTTGTTCTGATTTTCTAAATTCTTTTGTTCTATTAAAAAAAAAAAATCTGAGTTGTCTGTGATCATCATGTTTATGCAACATATACTCCAACATGCTGGAATGGTTATTGAAGGTTGGGAGTTCAATAGTTTGATTAAGATTAGCCTCCGAAAATACCTTTGGAAGGAAGGAAGGGTTCGTCCTGAGCGACACACTGTCAGGGTGAAAAATCAAATATGGGGGTTTAATAGATAAGGCCTGAAGTTCGGACACTCTACGTGCTGATGTAATGTCCACCAAGAAGATGGTTTTCCAAGACAAGAATTGTAGTTGGCAGGTGGATGCAGGCTCAAATGGAGGAAGAACAATCCTAGATAGAACAAAATTTAGATTCCAGGGAGTGAAAGGTTGTCTAACTGGTGGTCTAAGATGTATGGTTCTTTTTAAGAAGGCTTTACATAACTTGTGAGACATAACATTAGAACCTTCAGATCCGAGGTGAAAATTTCAAAGTCTATAGCTAAATATCTAAGATAAATCTCAAAATATTCAATACTGGCCCAAGCTCCACTCTTGACCTCCGATCTGCTGCAGCGGCAAACTAGATCTGAGGTGAGGCAGAGAGCATCATGAGATATGGACTTGGCCTTGAGCTACTTGAAAACCTCGAGCTTGTGAAAGCGGCCGACTCAGAGCCAAGGGTTCGGCTCCAAACCCATTGGTAGGAATGAATGGCGAGATTGAACAACTTCACATCAAAGACTCCACAGCTAAGAAGCTGAACCTTTAATTCACTGTGCAGTCCGTTCGACTAGGCACACAATATCAAAGCAGTTAGCAGCAATATTATCAACCCAAAGGGTTGAAACAAAACCAATGACTTCCATATACAAAATAAAATAGAACGACGACAGTTGAGCGTTTTCACCCAACAGATATCAGGTTTCATCAGAACAAATTGGTAATGTTAAAGTGCTCTATAAATGTAACCAGCAACTTCAAAATATCCAATAGGAGATGACTTCAATCAGCCTTCAATTCACATTTAAAAGAACATACCCCCAATTTCCAAATATCAATAAGATAAATACACAACATGTAATAACACAAAAACATATTAAACCCATTTTTAAAATATTTTACATAGTAGTTGTTGTGTTTAATAACTTTCCCACATGAATAAATTGCTTTGTGACTGTTGTTCTTATAGTTTTGCTGATCTCAGTTTAAGGACACTACTAATACTTAAATAGTCATTCAACCCCGGGGGCATTCCAGCCTCTAGCGTGAGCTGCCAAGAACAGCTCTCTGTATTCAAGCCGGGCCTCCCAATTACTCCGCCCCCCGAGCATCAGATGTACCATGTTCAATGACCAAAAACTTAAACTTACAATTAGAGCATACTGTAGAATGCTTAACAAGTGTGTTAGTTTCTTTCTCTTTCAAAATATAGTATGTATGCTCATACAGCCTCCTTCTGTGATTCCTCTCTGTCTTTCCCACATAAAAACTGTTAGGTTTTGCACACTACCACATAGACCACTCCTAAAGTGTTATGTGTATAATGTCCCTTACTTTTCAACCTGTAATTCCTTACTGTTATCACCATTTCATCTTTATCAATAATGTACTTACACTGATTACACATTTATAAGTACCAACTCTGTTTTTTTACCTTGTCAATGTTAATATTTCCCCTTTCTAACATTTCCTTTAAATTCATGTCCCCCCTCCTAACGAATTTGGGTATGTCAGGTATAAAGTTTTTAATCTCCTCCTGTATTTTCAATATTCCCCAATGTCTCCTAATAATCCCTTATATTTCTGTAGAAGTGGAGTATGCATGTACAAAGGCAGTTTCATATTCTGCCTGAATAGCATTGTGTTTCATGTCTGGGTTACAACCTTTACCCAATAATGGACTATACTTGACATCCCTGTCACGAACCACTTTGTCAATTAAACTATTCACTAAGCTTAATGGGTATTCCCTCTGTGTAAACAGTCCCCTGATAAATTCTAATTCCTGATGGAATATCAAGGGTTCACTACACATTCTTGAAGCTCTAATTAGCTGCCCCTTTACAATGCCCTTCTTCTGAAAGTTGGGGTGTCCTCTCCCATAGTGTAAGTATGAGTTACAGAATGTGCGTTTCCTAAATATTCTAGAGCAGAAACAATTGTTCCCTAAATCCTTATGACGTCACATCCAAATAGTTTATTTTCTCCAGGGACACTGTGTGTGTAAAACTCAAAAAGCTAGTTGCTGTATTAATGTATGTCAAAAAGGTTGTCAACTCATCCAATGACCCTTGCCAAAGCAAACAAATGTCATCAAGAAATAGTGTAAAAAGTTATACTCCTATACCATTCTGTGTTTATAATATACTTCCTTTCCCAAAAATATAATACCAAATTAGCATACAGTGGGGGCACAGGCCATCCCCATAGCCACACCTCGTTCTTGCTTGCAATAGTCACCATTGAAGAACATGTAGCCATTTGTAAAAAGAAGTTATGTTCTTACCATAACGTTCCATGTTTGTTGTCCTTTATCTCGCCTTCCTTCTTTCTTGTTGGGGTTCGGAGCCGATCTCAGCTCCAACTCGGCCACTTCTACAGCTCGAAGGTTCCTTACCTGGCTTGAGGCGAACCCCTTATCTCACCATGCATAGCGGTAGCTACCCAGATCTCGTTTGTAAGAACCTACCCCTAGATAGGAAAATTATGAATTACCCAATAAAGAGGTAACTAAAGAATAAGACTCCTTGTACCAACAACAACCGGAAAACATGGTGACAAGGAGAATACAAAAGGTTGAAAGGCAAAGGAAACTCGGCCATATCAGCCAAAAGATAATTTCCTCTCAATCATCCAGGATGGGGGGAGGCAGGAGGGAAGCAAGATAAAGGACAACAAACATGGAACGTTATGGTAAGAACATATCTTCTTTATGTTATGTTGTCCATCTTGCCTTCCTTCTTTCTGGTTAGGACAGCGTCCCCAACACCTAAATCTTGGGTGGCTCACTGGAAAAGAGACTTCAGAACCGTGGAACCAAAGGATGTCCTGTTCCGAGAGGCCATGTCCACTTTGTAATGAGTAAATGAAAGTATGGGGAGTAGCCCATGTTGCTGCCACGCAAATAGTATCTAAAGGAAGCTTAGCTTGAAAGGCTATGGAGGTAGCCAAGGACCTAGTGGAATGTCCCCTCACTTTTCCTGGGACTGACACATTCTGAGACTCCAACATAAATAATAGTATTGGACAGCCATTTTGAAAGAGCCACTTTGGAAACTGATGAGCCTTGTTTGCGCTGAGAAAAAGATACAAACAGCTGATCTGATTTTCTAATGTCCTTGGAAGATAAAATTGTAATTGCCTGTGGACATCCAATTGATGTCATTTGTACTCTGCCTTGTTGCCATAATTTGGGAAGAAAACAGGAAGTTCAATTGACTAAATCAAACTATAGTCTGAGCAGACTTTTGGGAAAAAGGAAGGATTAGTCCTAAGAGATACTCTATCCTTGTGAAAGATCATATAAGGCGAGCGGATGGAAAGTGCCTGTAACTCGGAGACCTGTCTAGCTGATGTAACTGCAATCAAGAAGATTGTCTTCCATGACAAGAACTTCAGTGGACAAGAAGAAGCTGGTTCAAAGGGAAGAAGGATCAGAGCAGCTAATACTAGGGTTTAAATCCCAAGAATGGAGAGGTTCTCGGATAGGAGGCCTTAATAGTGTAGCACCTTTCAAAAAGGCCTTGCATAACTTATGGGACATGACATTTGAACCTAAAAGGCCCACAAGAAAATTAGAAATAGCAGCCAGTTGAACACAAATTGTAGCAGCGGCTGCTCCTTTTTTGAAGGTTTCAATCAGGAAGTCCAAAATTTTTGCAACTGAAGCTGTAAAGGGATCAATGTCGTTTTGCTCAGCCCAGAAGGAGAATCCCTTCCATTTACTAGCGTAAAGCTTCCTAGTAGTTGGTTTATGGAAGAGACTAAAACGGAAGTGGAGAAACCAAGCTGTCAGCCTGCGAGTTTGAATGGAAGGACAAAGAGCACCCGATTGATGTGTCAGAAGGTCCAGAACTGGGTCCAGAATCCAAGGCTCCTCCTTCAGGTAAAGCGAAAGGAACAGGAACCATAACTGATGAGGTCAGTACGCAGCAAGGATCAGCTTGCAACTCAGCAACTTTGCTTTCTGAAGAACTTTTGGAATTAAAGGAAAGGGGGAAAAGGCATAAAGGATCCCAGGGGGCCATTCGTGGACCAGTGCATCTCAGGGTGACTGTCCCAGAGGGGGAACTAGGGCAAAATAGCTGCTGCATTTGTTATTTAGATGAGAGGCAAAGAGATTGCAGCATAGCTGGCCCCATCTGCGGAAGATCATATCCGCCACATCTTGTTTCAGAGACCACCCGTGGGGCATGAGAATTGCCCTGCTGAGCTTGTCCGCTATCACGCTGGACTTCCCTGGAATGTGTGTTGCAACCAGAAAACGCTGAGAGGAGATTGCCCATTGCCATACTCGAAGAGCCTCCCGACATAAGAGAGAAGATTTGGTTCCGCCCTGTTTGTTGATGTAACACTACTGACATGTTGTCCATCTGAATTGCTATATGGCCCAAAGGGAGAGAGTGTTGTTAAGTGTTTGCAACTCTATTAACACCATTCTCATCTCCAGCACTGATGTGCAAATGATACTCGTGAGGTTGCCAAGTTCCTTCGACTGTCTGTCCCAGATAATGCCCCCACACACACACACAAACTATCTGGGAAGCGTCTGTGGTCAATGTGGCTACCGGAAGAGAGGCTACAAAGGGTCTGCCCAGAGTGACTAGGGGAAAGTGAAGCCACCACTGTAGATCTTTCTTGCAAGTATCCGTGATTAAGATGTGTGACATTGGCAACTCCTGATACGACCACTGAGTGAAGAGGAGCCATTGCAGAATCCTCATGTGACAACGAGCTAATGGAACTAGACTAATGGCAGTCACCATTAACCCCAAGACTTTCAAGACAAATTGAGTCTGAACCTTTGATTTTGACAAAAGGAGAGACACCTGACCTCGAATGGCAGGCACCCTTTCTTGCGGAAGCTTGGCTATCATGTCTCTTGTATTTAGCTGCGTGCCTATGAAAGTAATAAACTGAGAGGGCAACAAGGCAGATTTTTCGTAATTTATTGCAATTCCTAGGTGTGCACAAGTGTGAATCATGTGGTTCTTGGCCCTTAGGAGATGATGCTCGGTGATGGCAGTGAGGAGTCAGTCGTCTAGATAAGGAAACACCTGGAATCCCAAACGTCTCAGCTGATCCATGACTACTGCCATGCATTAGGTCAACACCCTGAGGGCTATGGTGAGACCAAAGGGCAGAGCTCTGAACTGATAATGACTGGCTCCCAGCCGGAAGTGTAAATGTCTCCTGGACTGCCTGTCCATTTTTATATGGTAGCATGCATCCTGGAGATAGATAGAGCACATCCAATCGTCCTGACCCAAAAAGGGTAGAATGGACTGCAGTGTCACCATCCGGAACTTGGTCTTCTTTACTGACCGGTTTAACCTGCTGAGATCCAAGACAGGTCTCCTGTCCCGTCTTCTTTGGAACTAAAAAGAACCTTGAGTAAGTTCTGGATTCTACCTTGTCGGCGGGGACTTCCTGAATGTCTCTTTTTTGCAGCAAAGTTTTTACTTCTACGGCTGCTTGATCCCGAAGATTAGGTGGAACATCTGGGATTGTTGGTTTTTGACTTCTTGGGGGCGCTTGGGAGAATGGAATTTTGTAACCCCTGGATATTATGCACCATACCCATTCGTCTTCTGTTATT
This sequence comes from Protopterus annectens, assembly GCF_019279795.1. Lineage (NCBI taxonomy): Eukaryota > Metazoa > Chordata > Ceratodontiformes > Protopteridae > Protopterus > Protopterus annectens. Next base: position 970,176,470 of record NC_056743.1, read on the forward strand.
ATCTTGGGTACAGTGAAATTCTGCCCCCGACTGCCTCCAGAGGTGAGCAGCCGGGCAATGCTTCAGGGATTTTGAAAGGGTATGGCAGAGAAGGTATCCCTGTCACCCTGTTGAGGACCCCCCCCCCCGCCACGAAGTCGGCATCTCCCGTTATTATTTCCCCCTCTGCCTCTGGGGGAATCATCTCCATGTGTGTTCGGCGAAGCCACCCTGGGATTTACAGAACCACATTTTTCCACTCTTTTGGCCTTTGGGATAAGGTCGGAATGGAGTGGAAAAATGGACTCCTACGGCAGAGAGTTTTGCCATCACGTTCACTCGTGGTAAGAGTCTTTCGAACGTGCAGCTCAAACAAGGCTGAGCCGTCAAAAGGAGTGTTCGTAAAGGAGGACTTGAAGGCCTCTGCAAATTGACAAAGGCACATCCAGGAATGTCTGTGAAGAGGCACTCCTGTGCCTGCTGCCCTACTCGCTCCATCTGCTGTGAAAGAAATCAAGCGCAAGGAGGAGATGACAATGGAGGTTAGGGTCGCTAGTTGGTTAGCCAACTTGGAAGCCACTCCCTCAGCTAAAGGATTCTGGAGGGTATCTCCGAGCTCTTTAAGGAGATCCCTCTGAAGCCTTGTAAAATGCATCAAGTAGTTCAGCGTCCAAAGAGTAAAGGGTTCTGAAGAGAAAACACGCTTCCCATACCTATCCATGGCTCTAGACTCCTTGTTTGATGGATGGATAGAAGAGGAAGTTCCTTCTTTGTGGTTGTTGCCACCACCACAGCATCAACTGGCACGCCTTTGGAGAGGAAGGTCTAGTCATCTGGTGCAGTCATGAATTTGTCTGGCCTTCTCAGAACGGGCTACATGGACTCTGGAACACTCCATGCCTTTGACTCACGACAGACAAAAGTGGGTCGAAAGGCGGAGACATCCAGAAGGTGGAGGGTCGGGAACCAAATGCATCCAGGTACACGGACTCATCCTCAGAAGGGGCAAGGGACTTCCAGTTTCCCCTCTGCCTAAGGATCTCCAGAATGTCTGAGAATGAGACATCTTCGGAGGGGGACTGTGGGGACCCATCCAAGTCCATGTCAGAGGTGACAGTCTCAGGGGAGTTCACATGTTTCCTCTTACATTTTTTCTTCCTGGGAACCTCCTCTGAGGCATGCTCAGGAGACGTTTCGGAAGAAGAGGGGTCGCCCTGTGGGGCATCGGTTCCCTACACTTGGGACGGAGAGAAGGATCTGAGGCAGACACAGGTATCGACGTGGACGGAGCCAATGGTGGGGCTGTCTCAGTGAACAGCACACTCATCACCTTGAAGGCACCGCAATCCAGAATGGAGGGAGGCTCTGGCTCAGAGGAGCCCGGAGACCTCCTCCGCACTGAAGGCGATGGCTCTGAGGTACATGTGGGAACCAAACTCACCTGCGCCGAAGCTCTGATAGGGAGAGTGGGGTCGGACAAGGGTCTGATGCCACTTCCCCCTCGGAGCAGACAAGGGAGTCTCGGCACCCAGACCTCTCGACGGAGCGGACTGTCGAGGTCGAAGTGAATGTCTGAACAGACGGAGCAAGAGTTGTCGGAACAAACGGTTTCACCGCTACCTAAATGCACTCCGGCTCCAAACTGGATGCAGTAGGAGGAGGAACCGAGATAGGGGTTGGACCTGACAATGGAGCCACTTCCTTCTGGGCTGGCCCTGACAAGAACTGAGCAAATACCCGTGCCTTGAGCAGCCTCCAACACTCTCTCCATATAATCATCCGATAAACTCCTGGATGATCAAGAGGAGTGGGCAGAGGACCGGTGACTACCTGCTGTCGATTATAAAAGTGGTGACTGAGGCACAGATCTCACCGGGTCCAAGGAAGGAGATCTCGACCTCGAGTCCGGTAAGGCTCCAAAGCCACAGATGGAGCCACTGGAGAAGAGGAATCCTCGGAGCCAACAATCTGCTCCAAAGGATCCGAAGATTTAGATTTTGCCTTTGTAGGAACCAAAGGTGGAGCCGACTAAGATCCTTGTCTATCATTAGATCTGGAAGGCTGAGTAACCGATGCAACCTCAACCTGAGGTTTTAACAACCCTCTCAAGATCAGTTTGCAGAACCCTCTCCTGCAACACCCGCGCACTGAAGGCATGGCACACAGTGCACGAGTCCTGAAGGTGGACTGCACCTAAAAAGTAAACGCAACTCGTGTGCCCGTCCGTAAGGGACATTGGCAACACGAGTCGCATTTTTTAAAGTCTGACTGCTTTGTAGATTCTTTAGACATAATTAAATAATAATGAATTTTAGCATATGCTATATTTATTTCATTTTTGGATGCTATGCTGCATTTCTCCTCATCATTCAAAATTTCAAACATCTTTGTTTCACAGTCAGTTGTGTACATTAGCACAACCCCACCCCCCTTATCAGGTTTCATTACCCTGCATTTGTTGTTACATAATGTATGTATCAATTGCTCTTCAGTATTGGTCAAATTCTTCACTACATTCTTTTTCATATTTAATTTCCTAATATCCTTTTCCACAAGTTCTTCAAAAATCTTTAGGGCTGGATTAAGTGGGGGGTTAGCGGTGCTTGCTCTACCTAACACCTACTGGTCACTTATTTTCCTTTTGAATATCAAATTTAACTTTCTCAAAAACATTTTAACATCCACTAAGGTATTTACCAAACTCAAGGGCCCATTAGGTACAAAATGAAAACCCTTTGTGAACAAGGTAAAATATTCAGCAGTGATCGTTAAATCAGTGTAATTGAAAATGTTAAAGTTACCTCTTTTTTACCTCCCTCAGTAATAATAATCTTATTTAAAAGGTCTGTAAATTTTAATGTGGTCCATATTGCCCTCTCACCTGGACTGTTGTTTCTCCATCCTCCCTTGTACTGGCAGATCAAGCTAGAGGCTGGAAAGTCCCCGGGGTTGAATGACTATATAAGTATTAGTAGTGTCCTTAAATTGAGATCAGCAAAACTATAAGAACAAGCACAAAGCAATTTATTCATGTGGGAAAGTTATTAAACACGACTATGTAAAATATTTTAAAAATGAGTTCAATATGTTTTTATGTTATTACAGGTTATGTATTTTCCTTACTGATATTTGGAAATTGGGGGTATGTTCTTTTAAATGTGAATTGAAGGCTGATTGAAGTCATCTCCTATTGGATATTTTGAAGTTGCTGGTCACATTTATAGAGCACTTTAACATTACCAATTTGTTCTGATGAAACCTGATATCTGTTGAGTGAAAGTGCTTAACTGTCATTTAATTTTATTTTCTATTTGGAAGTCATTGGTTTTGTTTCAACCCTTTGGGTTGACATATTGCTGCTAACTGCTTTGATATTGTGTGCCGAGTCGAACGGACTGCACAGTGGATTAAAGGTTCTGTTCCTAAGCCGTGGCGTCTTTGTTTCTTCCTTGTTTCCTGCTTGGTGGAATGTTTCCAGAAAGGACTATTTAAAGGTGGGGACTGGAACCTGATTTACAATAGTGAAGATGTATCAAGGGGACCTAGAAGGGAAAATACAACATAAGAAAAGATTTCTGAACAAGTACACGAGAAGATCTGGTTTTCTAGATGTGAATTTAGTAGTAGGAACTCACAGAATTTACCTACTATTCCCCAGGACACAATAAATATGCTGGATTTGAAAAATTATATTTCAAATGAGCGTATGTATTTAAATGAAAACTTCTGAGACCCATCAAAGCAATTACATCACATCATGCACTAATAAAAGCTAAGCTAAACATGTTCAGTAATCTCATAAAATGAGACAGGGCACTTAGATACTTAAATGTCAAAAAAGAAAAATCTAATGAATGGGCAGTGGATATGACGAAGAGTTATTAGAAGAAAAAATTCAGAAGACATAACTAGTCAGTGGAATGAAATAAAACTAGAGTTTAAAAAACATGGTAGAAATAAGGCGCAAGGACATGGAAAGGTACTAATAAGAATTACATAGAGGGACTGACAACGGTAAAGTATTGCAGAAGAAGGAGAATTTCACAGAACATGAAGAACAACTGCAATGTGCTAAAGGAACAATAAGGGAGCACACAAATAATATGCTTGAGTTTAGAAGGGTTGCTGCAACTGTTTTCTTTTGACAACCTTTAGCAAACAACTTGGGCAAAAGAAAGTGTAAAGAGTTGTTGCCAAACCTTGGGAATCTGACAAGAAAAAAAAAAAACAGATATCCTAGAGAGATTTTGGAAATTTTACAAAAATTTGTTTAAAGCAGGAGAATGGGAAACAATGAAAAGGCATAAAAGGAAATATTTAAGGAACACGATTATGCCAAGGTTAGAGGAAGATGCTGCTCAAAAATCACTAGCTGAAAGTGAGAAATAAGATAAAAATGGTGATCCATATTCAATCAACAACGAAGTGTCCAGAAAAAGACGTAATTCCTGTGGAAATCTGGAAGTATAGAGAAAAAAGTGATAACGATCTAGAATGTCTTGTTTATCAGTATTTTAAAAAGGGAGAGAAGTAACAAGACTCTTGGAATAAACCTGTAGAGGCTGTGCTTCTAAACGGAGAACACCCTTCAGACCCAAATTTCTATGCACTACTTTCAAATTTAAACCATGACTTAGATGATCAATGTGGTTTTGTAATGCGGAGGCAAACATATGGCAACATTAACAATACAATAATGATCCAAAGATAAGCAGAGTGTAAGAAAACTACTGTTGGTGGGGCTTGACACAGAGAAAACACTAATTGAGTCAGATGGTATTTTATGAGAACAGAAACGGTGGCATCAGCATTTCCTAGTAGAATAAAATAACAGTGTTAATAAAGACAATATATGAAGATTCAGTGGCAAGAATTATTGTGGGAGGGTTTGTTTCTGACAAAATATGTTTGAACTGAGTAACCAGGCAGGGCTGCCCAGTTTCCCCACTGCAACTTGCTTTTTACTTAAATCTCTTAGGAAAGAAAAAAGGGGGGGGGGTGGAAATTCAAGAATATAACTAGTATGGTGCCCAAGACAAGTAAGCTTCATTTGCAAATGACATTCTTTTGTACTGGATAAATCCACAAAAACGGCATTTCCATGATTTGAACATTCTCAGGCAATCTTAAATCTTTTTGGGAGACAAAATAAATGAAGACAAAACAAGGGCTACACAGGTAAATATGTACCCACACAAAATGGTTCAGCAACACCCACACTTATGAGGCATAACAAGATTAAGCACTATGGTGAGTAGATTACAAAATATATATATATATATATATATATATATATATATATATATATATATATATATATATATATATATATATATATATACATATATATATATATACATATATACACACACACACACACACACACACGTCAGTTAAGACTATGTGAGAACACATTGAAAAAAATATATAAAAATTGAGAAACTGGAAGGTCCAGACTGACTGAATGATTAAATTATCAATTGTCTTGTTTACCGGGAAAGTCTGACTGGGCACAAGTCCCACTTTGAGGCCTGGGGAGAAAAGCTCCACATAAGATAAATATTTACAATGAACAATAATAAAAAAAGAAGTTATGTTCTTACCATAACGTTCCATCTGAGTACTAGACTTCATTCTGCACATATGGGTATAATGATCCGATTCGGATCAGGGCCGGCAAAACTTTTCAAGCATCAGCTCCGAGCTCCAAGCTCCTCCCTTACCTATATTACATCACTTCCTCCTATCTAGCCCCAGATCGAGTTTGCTGACACTAAGTGGCAACATAACCACAATCCTAAACAGGAAAAACCTGAAGAGTGAGGGGGGATGGAGGGAGGGAAGATGCAGAAGAATGAAGTCGACTACTCAGATGGAATGTTATGGTAAGAACTTAACTTCTTTATCTGAAGTAGTTGACTTCATTCATTCTGCACATATGGGACAGAGTCCCCAGCTACAAATATTCCTGGGAGGCCCTCATGGAAGGATATTTCTGAGCACCGCAGAGCCAAAGGATGCTCTCCCTCTAGAAATAAGATCCAATTTATAATGAGAGATGAATGTGTGCGAACTGGCCCAAGTCGCTGCCGCACAGATATCATCTAACGGAACTCTTGACCAGAAAGCTGCAGAAGTGGCCATTGCTCCAGTGGAATGACCCTTCAATACACCAGGAGGAGATCAACCTTTGTCCTTATAAACCTGTGCAATACAAAGAGTGATCCACCTTGCTAAGGACACTTTCGAACCTGCTTTGCCCAAAAATGATTTTGAAAAAGAGAGAAATAATTGATGAGACTTCCAGAAGGGTTTAGTCTTATGGAGGTAAAAACAAAGCTGTCTATGGACATCCAATAAATGAAGCTTGCGTTCACCTCTATTTTGGAAATTTGGGAAGAAGACTGGCAAATTTATAGACCGATTAATATTGGCTGCTGAGGACACCTTGGGAAGAAAGGAAGGGTTCATATGCAGCGAAACCCCATCCTTGTGGAAAACCAAATAGGGGGGCAAGGAGGATAAGACCTGCAACTCCGAAACTCTCTTGGCTGACGTGATGGCGACCAAGAAGGCTGTCTTCCATGACAAAAACTTCATCGGAATTGAACCGGCTGGCTTGAAGGGGGGAGAGGTCAAAGCCTGAAGGACTAAAGTCAGATCCCAGGGGGGCACCGTTTCTGGTTGCAATAAAAAAGTGCCTTCAGGAAAGCTTTACACAATTTGGCAGAAGCCAGAACAACCTTATTTTCACCGACATGAAAATTAGAGAGGGCAGCCAGCTGAACCTTGATGGTGGAAGCACTTGCACCAGATCAAAAAAGATCGGCCAGAAAATCCAGTATGACCAGAACGGGGGCTGTAAACAGGTTCAGATTGCGCAGAGAGGCCCAAATGCAAAAACGTCTCCACTTGCTATTGTAGAGTTTCCTAGTGGAGGCTTTAAGAGAAGCTACCAGAATATTCTTAACAGGGGATGAAAGTCCGGGAGTCCTGATGATCATGGGAACTGGAGCAGCCACACCATCAGCTTGAGACTGTCCAGGTTGGGCAGGGGCAAGCCCGACGGGTGGGAAATCAGATCCAGGCATGGATCTAGAGTCCATGGAGGAGCCAACAGGTGAGACCATAGGAAGGGAAACCACACTTGACGCGGCCAGAAGGGAGCTATGAGAATGACTTTGCACTGCAGCTGGCAAGCTCTCCGAAGGAACTTCGGAATAAGAGGTAATGGGGGATAAGCACACAGTAGCCTGGGAGGCCAAGCATGGACTACAGCGTACCTGGGGACATCCCACGGAAGGGGGATCAGAGCGAAGAAGTTGCTGCACTTCGCGTTGGAAGGAGATGCGAAAAGATCGCAGCAAGGTTGACCCCAAACACGGAAGATCTTCAACGCCACTGATTGTTTCAGAGAACACTCGTAAGGCAGAAGGACTGCCCTGCTGAGACTGTCCGCTAGAATGTTGGAGCGTCCCGGGATGTGCATTGCTATGAGAAACCGGCTGGTGGATATGGCCCCACTCCCAAACCCTCCTGGCCTTGCGACAAAGGGGGTAAGATCGGGTCCCTCCCTGTTTGTTTACATACCAGACTACAGACATGTTTGTCTGACTGAATGGCTACCGTCCCCGGATGTAGGACAGGGTGGAAAGCTCTCAATGCTAAAAGGACTGCCCTCATCTCCAGGACACTGATGTGTAGCTTGGTCTCTGGAGGGGACCATGCGCCCTGGACCATTCTTCCCAGGAAGTGCCCCCCCCCCCAAGCTGGGAAGCGTCCGTGGTCACGGTGGCTTGAACCGGAGGGGCTAGAAAGCTGCGTCCCGTGAAAATGTCCACTGACTGAAGCCACCACTGGAGTGACGTTTTGCATGTCCGATTAATTTGGATCTGGAAATTCATCGGAAGGTCTAGCCAGGACCATTGAACTGCTAGATTCCACTGAAGGACACTCATGTGAAGACGTGCAAGAGGGAGGATAGAGATTGCGGCTGCCATCGAACCCAGGGCCCTGAGAACATCAGCTGCTGTGACTACTGAGTGATCCAAGAGAGCTGATACATGGAGTCTGAGATTTTCTATCCTTTCCGGGGTGAGAAAAATCTTTGACTGAATCGAATCCAACCATGCCCCGATGAAGTCTATGATCTGAATCGGAGCCAGGTGGACTTGTTGATATTGATCGTGATGCCTAACTTGTGAGCCAGACCGAGGAAGTAGTGTAGGGCCTGACACAAGAGACATTTGGTGGATGCAGCGAAGAGCCAGTCGTCTAGGTAGGGAAATACCTGAATACCCTGAAGTCTCAGGTGAGCCGGTACGACCGCCATAACCTTGGTGAACACCCTGGGGGCTGTGGTGAGACCAAACGGTAGGGCTCTGAATTGAAAGTGACTGGCTCCTAGCCGGAAGAGTAGAAACCTCCTGGAGCTCTTGTGGACCTTGATAGGTTCATAGGTTCATACTAGGCTATCTGCACTGGGGCAATTATAAGCCTAGCCCGATTCTGTATGGCTTACACCACCCCTTGATTTGAGTATACTGTGCCCTTTTTAAGGTTTAGTTTACTGTGCCTCTGTCTAATAGTGACACGGGAGTAATCCCTGGGACAAACCTACGATACCCCATCCACCTATCGAGATTCTTCTTGAAAAGATTCAGTGAGGTGTTCTGCCTCACATGAACTGGAATTCTATTCCAGAGCGAAGGGAGCCTCTGGGTTATGAACCTGTCCCTCCAGCAAGTTCTATTTATTTCTGTGCTGAGGTTCAAGTCCCTCGAGCGTGTGGCTCTAAGGGATTTAGATTTACTAAGGTGGAGCATGTCCATTAATTCTGAATTTGACATAGCTTTGTATGTCAGGCATAGATCGCCTCGAAGTAGGCGGTATGCAACTGAGTAGAGCTGGAGTTTTTTTAACCGAGCAGCATATGGCATCTGTTTGAGACCCTTGATCCTCTTGGTGAGATACTTTTGGGGTCTCTCTAATTGCTGTAGGTGTCGGGTAAGGTACATCCCAAAAGGGGCATTGTATTCTATGATGGACCTGATGAGGGATGAATAAAGGGGCACGATTACCTCTCTTGATTCTAGATGTGAAACCCTTTGTGATGAGGTGGGCTATGTAGAAGGTCTTTCTAACCACTTTGGCAATGTGGTTTTCAAAGGAGAGATTGCTATCAACTTGGGTCCCCAGGTCCCTAATAACTTTCTCTGTACTTAATGGGTTTCCGCCTTTGTGGTAATTTGTGGGCACATTGTTTTTGCCAAAGGGTGCGACTATACATTCTTTGGCATTTAGCTTTAAACCATGGTGCTGGCACCAGTTATCTGTCTCTGTGAGACCTTTTTGAAGGATGTTTGCGTCAGCTGGAGAGTCGATTATGGCGCCCAGTTTGCAGTCGTCTGCAAACTTGGTGAGCCATAGTCCTTCCACGTTTGCCTGTACCTCGGAAAAGTATATACCGAACAAGAGTGATCCCAGGACAGAACCCTGTGGGACGCCACTTGTGACCGGTTTCGAGTCTGACATGGCTCCAGCAACTCTCACTCTGTGGGTTCTGTCTGAGCCAATTTGCGACCCATCTTGTGACATAGGGGTTTATATTTAAGCTGGATAGCTTATCTATGATGCCCGAGTGGGGTATTGTGTCAAATGCCTTTGCAAGGTCCAGATTCCCTTCATCTATGGCTTTGGTGACTGTTTCGAAGAAGTCAACCAGGTTCAGAAGGCAGGATCTGCCCTTGACAAAGCCAAACTGGGTAGGATCTAGCGTCTGTAGGTCCCCAATGTCTTTGTTTATGAGCTCCATGATGATCCTCTCCATAGCCTTGCAGACTAAGCTAGTCAGGCTTATGGGGCGATAGTTTCCAGGGTCCGTAGAGGCTCCACCTTTGTGGAGTGGGACCACTGTTGCTGTAAGCCATTCTGTGGGCACATATAATGTAGTGAGGCTGAGATTGTAGAGCTGTTTTATTTGAGGGATTAGTTCCTCTTGGAGTTCATGTAGGACGCAACCTGGGACGCCATCTGGTCCCATGGAAGCAGTGATTTTTTTGCTTTGGAGAGGGCAGCCTTCACCTGAGCATCAGAGATGTTTGGGAGGCAGCCCTCTGCCGGGATAGATACTTATTCTTTTGGCGGGGAGGGGTGGAGAAGTTTGCACTGAACCTGTCTGCCAGGATATTGGCGATGTCTGTGGGTTCAGTGTATTTTTTGTCGTTTAGAATAGACTCAGAACAAGTCTGCGAGTTGCATCCCAGGTTCCTAACATAACTGAAAAAAGCCTTATGATTGTCTTTGGTGTCCTGTGCAATTTTTCTCTCGAAGCTGACCTTGGAGGATTTTATGAGGGATCGTAATTTTTTGCTAGTACTGATCAGAGATGCCTTCCCTATTAGGTATTTTGCTCTATCATGTAGTAGCTTTCTCCTTCTGTTGTACAGTTTATTTATGGCAGGGGTCCACCAGACTGAACGCCTGCCTTTGGATGATTGGGTCTTGGTTTTGTTTGGGAAAGCATGATCCATGCATTCCTGGAGATGCCCGTAGAATGCATTTATATAGGATTCTGCAGTTTGGGCCGTAGTTTCCACTGGCCCTGGGGCCTTGAAGGATTCCACTTTGGTTTTGAGAAGTGAGAAGTTCGCTTTTGAGAAGTTTTTCACTGTGGTTTTCTGGGCTGGGGGTGGGGTCGGGATGTGGACATCCAGTGAAATTAATTTATGGTCTGATCTTACCAATGAGGGATATACTTCTGGTGTGGAGCATAGAGTCCCCATGTTGGTAATGATCAGGTCTAGTATGTTGTCCCCTCTTGTGGGAGTGGTGACTAGTTGTTCCATAGCATTTGAGTTTATAATTTCCAGGAACCTTTGGGCTAAGGTGCTGGGGCTTGAGTAGTGCTCCCAGTCAATGTTTGGGTAGTTAAAGTCACCCAATATAATGGTGTTCTGAGAGATCTTCATGTTCTCCAATGTTTTCAGGAAAGCAGAGTGGGATTCCTGACTTTGAGAGGGTGGTCTGTAGGATGCTATAAACTGAAAAGCAGTCTTGCCCACTGTTAGTTGTACATGGATGGTCTCCGATACTTCGTGCAATGCCACTAACCTGGAAGTGTGGATATCCTTGATAAATATGGAAACTCCCCCTCCTTTTGTGGTTCGGTCCGGGTTTTGGGGTCAAAAAGCATGATATGAGGTATAGCCTGGTAGTGCTGGGGTGCTCTCTGGAGCCTCGAACCAGGTTTCTGTCACTGCACAGATATCGATGTTCTCCATACTGAGGAGAGCTTCGAGTGCGTGCATCTTGAGGTTAAGACTTCTGGCGTTAAGCAGCATTACCCTTAGTTTCTTGTTCCTTGTGCTGTCTATGGGGGTGGGTTTGACTTTTGAGCCTTGCCTAAAAAAGGCACCATGGGGGGTGGCAAGAAACTTGGCCAATATCCGAAAGCCCAGTGGTGAACGTGGCTTGTCGAGCATGTCATCCCAGGCTGACAGATACTGGATCCCCTTTGAATGACACCAAACTTTTAGCCAATTGTTAAAATCGATCATTATGTCTTTGTACTGTGGCATCATTCTAGGTGTGGGTAACATGCTGCTCAAGGTCAGGGTCATACCAGCCTGGGCTACATGATCAGAGAGCTCCTCTATGTCTCTTTTCATGTAGTCCAGGGAGGTACGTCTCAGGTCATTCACACCAGCATGTACAATGACTGAGTCATATTTGTATTTGCTTTGGAGTGACCTGAGTGCTTGCGTTATGTGGCGGATCCTAGCACCCGACAGGCAGCTCACCGTGACCTTCTCTTTATTCAGCCTGGAGAGCGGGACGTCAGTGTGTCTGACAATAGAGTCACCTATTACAAGAGTATCAGGTGTGTTATTCAGCCTTAAGGGCTGTGGCTGCTTGGCACACTGACTTTGTGGGCTATGTGTTGTGCGTGTTTTGTTTTGAGGTAGCATTTGCTTGGATGTCTGCTTTGGAGGTCTCTGTTGCTTAGGTAGATTTTTATTTAGAGCCTCCGAGTATGTTTTTGTGTATTTATGTGTTTGGTTCCCTGATGTGGTGGGACTATGTGATACTGGAATTGTGTTGTGTTTGGTTACCTTCTCCTCCTGACTGGTTACACCAGTTTTGAGATGAGAGAGCTCAGACTCCAGTTTCGCTAAATAGTTGCATCTCTCACACATATTTGAACCTGTTTGGAGGAGGAGAGGGTTGTCCATGTACATGAGACAGTTGTAACATTGCCTCAAAATTCCCAGATTCACCAGCTGGACTGGAGAGGAAACCATTGACTGACCTTTGGACATGCTAGAGTAATATACGGAAACTGAATTTAAGACGGACCAATAGAGGACAGGGTAATCGTAGAGAGTATAAGAGTAAGTATTGCTTATGGTTTAATAGTGCTAACTTGTAGGATTACTTAATTGGACCAGTGAAGGGCCTTAGAATGAGAATATGGTGTTTAAATTGAGAGATAGAGCAGTTCTAAGGGAAAAAGTGAACAGAAGACTTTGTGGAGAGTTTAAACCCAATTAGGCAGCGCTGCCCGCTGTTGCGCTATGCACAAAAGCGCGCAAAAGAGGGTTTTAAGAGAGGAAGATGAAGGAGTTTGGAATTGACCCAAAATGGCCAATAAAACTACAATTTCAAGTCAGTAACCACTCCCACAGGGGCAGGCAGGCTGCTCAATGTTTTTCACTGCCACTGAAAAACAGAGAGACTTCCCTTTAGCCCAAGCAAAAAATGGCCTCCAAGAAACTTACAAACAGTTCAAGAACAGCAAGCCTGTAACTGAACTTTTTTAAATCTCAGAAAAGTGGGAAAAAAGCAAGATTTTTTTTTTTTTTTTCAGAGATAGCACAGGTTCACAAGTATCAACAAGTTATAACAGTGCAGTAAATGACCCCACACAAGAGTGCTAGGCCAAAGACAGATAAAATGCAAGTTTTGAGAAAAAAACGATTTTAAAAATAAGTGCAAACAAGAAATTCAGTAAACAGCTCTAGGTTGTGCTCTAAATATAGTTACTAATGCAGAAATCAAGTTTAACAAGCCAGAAAATGCTCAAAATAGGCGGCTATGCAGAAAAACTTAGCAAATAAACAGAGGAAAAATACTTAAAATCTCAAAAGTGGCTCCTTTCTTCTCTCAGCGTTTTCTCCTCTTGGTTGATGTGATAAGCGTCCTGGAGGTCAAACAAGCACATTCAGTCACATTCTCTCAGAAACGGCAGAATGGACTGTAGAGGGACCATCCGGAATTTTTGTTTCTCTACCGACAGGTTGAGGATAGACAGGTCCAGAATGGGCCTGAGGTCCTCCGTCTTCTTTGGCACTAAAAAGAACCTGGAGTAGATGCCAGATCCGGATTGATCTGGGGGGACCGGCTCAATGGCTCGTTTTTGTAGCAGCTTCAAAACCTCTAAAGCTGCAGCGTCCCTGTGAGCGGGTGGAACATCTGGAAGTCGTGCTGGAGCTATGGAACATGAAATGAAGGGGATAGAATATCCTCTGGATATGATGTTTAACACCCAGCGGTCTGCAGTAATGGACTCCCATGCCACTGGATGTAAGGAAAATCTTCCCCGACTGCCTACAGAGTAAAGCAACCGGGCAACCCCTCAGAGTTGCTGTGCGGGTCTGTCAGAAAAAGGTTCCCTAGATCCGAAGTTTCTGGGACCCCCTCTGCCTCTGGGATGGTGTCGGTCTTGTCCCCCTCTGCCTCTGGGGGACGAATATTCCTGAGTGTCACGAAAGGACTGTGATTTCCGGAACCACATCTTCTTTTGCCCCTTTTGGTTCCTGGAATAGGACCTCTGGGGGTTAGAGAAGCAGATTCAGACAGCTGACAAAGTCTTTCCGTCCTTCTCACTCTGGGTTAGTGTGTCACGTACAGTCTTCCCAAAGAGGGATGATCCATCGAAAGGGGCGTTGATGAAAGACGCCTTAAAGTGGTCCGCAACTTGACACAGCCTAATCCAGGCGCGATGCCTCAAGGCAACGCCTGTACCAGCAGCTCTAGCGGCTCCCTCTGTAGCATGAGAGAGTAGACGCATAGAGGTATTTGTCACCGATTTCAGTGTAGTCATCTTCGCAGTGAAAGACTGCTTGTCCTGTTGTGACAGAGACTCCAGGGGCGACTCATTTAGTTCTGATATAAGGTCTCGCTGCAGTCAGATAACATGTGCCAAGTAATTCAGCTCACGAATAGAAAATGTTGCTGACTAGTACATGCGCTTCCCGAACCGATCCATCAACCTGGACTCTGTCTGGTGAATGAACAGAGGAACTCTCCTGTGCCAGTTCCTTCTTTGTGGCAGCTGCAACCACCAAAGCGTCTACTGGGGCTCCTTTAGACCATGCCTGCCTGTCGGCGGGGAAAGAAGTTTGTCTGGCCTTTTGGGTATAGGCGCTACAGTGTCAGGCTCCTTCCATGCCCTAGTGGTGATGAGGTCCACCACAGGGTCCACTGGAGGGGAGACCCAGGAAGTAGATGGGCCCGCGCCAAAGGCCTCCAGGAATACGGACTCATCCGCAGAGGGTTTGGGGCTGACCAACCTCCTCTTTGGCGGAGGATTTCCATAATGTCTCCGAACGAGACGTCCTCGGTAGGTGATCTGGGGGAACCCTCTCCTTCATCCTAGTCCGTATCAGTGGTAATGGTCTTGGGGGAGTCCAAGTGCCTCCTGTTACACTTACGAGGTTCCTCTCCAGTGGGACTCTCTGGAGAGGATTTGTAAGCCTCCGGGGGTTCCCTGAGGGAAACAACCTGGGGTTGCTTTGGCACGGGCTGTCCCTGAGATGGGGTAATGGGAGCAGAATCCAAAATCAGAGGGGTCTGGGTAGGATCCGAGTAGGTGAGTTATGGTCTCAACCCCTGGGAGAGTACCCTTTCCACTGCCCCGAATGCCGATGGAGAGCACATCTCCGTAGAACGTAAGGAAGAGGCTCTCCCCGGCACCGAAGCAGGGATAGGAGCCGACGGAGGGGTACTCCAGGCACCGAAGATGGGATCTGAAAGAGCGAGATCTCGACCCTTGGGACAGACTCCCCGACCACGGCTCCGAGAGTCTCCTGGATCAGATCTCGGATCCAAGGAACAAAAGGTGATGGCCAGCGTCGAGGAAACGAGATCCATCGGCGCCGACCCAACAGCTCCGAAAGGTCTCGGACCAGAGAACCCTGAAGCGTCGGGTCGGATCTGGGAAGGAGCAATAGGGTGGAACATAGTTGAAGGAGTACCCTCTCCAATGGGAGAGGGCCCTGGTAAGACCCCCCATCTGAATCTGGTTCTGGATGAACCTCATCAGCCTGTCCATATCCAGGTCGGAGACGCTCTGAGTCGACCTGGAGGAAGTGATCGACTCGGGTCTGGGCCGGATCTGTGGGGAGTGCCTTGGCTCCGATGGCTCCGTCGGCTCTGGCAAGAAACTGGGAGAGCGGAGCCAAGGAGAAAGAGACCTGGGTGCCTTTGAAGAGGGGCTGGAGAAAGATTCCCTATCCGGTGATCTTTTTCTGGACCTGTCCCTCTCCTTGCGGCGCTTCTCCTTATCCCTTTCTTTCCCTACCTCTCTGGGACGACTCCGATGAAGCAGGCCTGGCAGGAGGTTAAGTCCCTGCCTGCACAGTGTCACTGACTGGGGAGGAAACCGAGGCAGACTCTAGGGCAGAAGCTGTAGGCAGACCCTTAGCCACAAGCTTAGCCCGGCGATCCTTCAAAGCCCTAGGGTTAAAGCCTGAACAAATGTCGAAGGATGCAGACAGATGGGCGACCCCTAAACATAGAACACAGAGTGTGGCCATTGGCTGGTGAGAGCTTGTGACCACACTCTGTGCACTTCCTAAAAAGAACCTTAGGCTGTTCAGCCATACTAGAGACAGTAAAAGCCTTAACAGCCCACTCACACACAAACAGGGATTGGGCCTAGGCGGGAAACCAGTATCACAAACGAAAATGAGAAGTTATGTACCTACCATAACGTTCCATGTTAGTTGTCTTCTCTCGCCTTCTTTCTTGCTTGATGGGTTCAGAGCCGATCCTCTGCTCCGACTCGGCACTTGCTAAGCTCGAGAGTCACTTTTACCAGCTCGAGGCAGCCCCATATCCCATGATGCAAGGCGGTAAGTACCCAGATCTCGTTTGTTGTCCATAGGCAATAACACCTAGCATAAAAGACATCCCAAAGGAAGAAAGAAGGAGATAATGGTTTTGGAGGACCAGTACTGTATGGTCTTAAGAAGTATTCTTCCATGTAGAGAGCAAGGTCTGTCCAGGCCAGGGGGAAGGAGGGAGGGTCGCAAGAAAGAAGGCGAGAGAAGACAACTAACATGGAACGTTATGGTAGGTACATAACTTCTCAATGTTAAGTTGTCAATCTCGCCTTCATTCTTGCTTGATGGGACCGCGTCCCTAGCACCTCCATCCTGGGTGGCTCAATGGAACAGACTCTTGAGAACTGTAGAGCCAAAACTGGCTCTGTCCCTGGAGGCCAAATCCAATTTGTAATGAGAAACAAAGGTATGAGGAGTGGCCCAAGTGGCTGCTGCACAAATAGTGTCTAATGGAAGTCTAGCTTGAAAAGCTGTGGAAGTGGCTAAGCTTCTGGTTGAATGCGCTTTAGGTTTCGAGCACAGCTGTTTTCCCCTAAGCTGATAAATTTCGAAGATGACAGCAGAAAGCCATCTAGATAAGGTCACTTTTGAGACAGGAAGGCCTTTTTTGTTATCAGCATAAGAAACAAAGAGCTGATCGGATTTCCTGAATTGTTTTGTTCTGTCCAAATAATATCTGAGTTGGCGGTGAACATCAAGATAATGTAACTTTTGTTCCGATCTGTTTGAGTAGTTTGGGAAAAATACAGGAAGATCAATAGCCTGATTCAAATTACTCTTTGAGGCGACCTTAGGCAAAAAGGTCGGATTAGTTCTCAATGATACTCTGTCTTTGTGGAAGACTAAATAGGGGGGGCGAACAGAGAGAGCATGAAGTTCCGATACCCTCCTAGCCGAAGTAATAGCAACCAGGAATAAAGTTTTCCAAGAAAGAAATTTCAGGGAACATGAAACAGCTGGCTCGAAGGGAGGAAGAATCAAGGATGTCAGCACTAAATTTAGGTCCCATTGAGGAGGAGGACTCCTGATTGGAGGTTTCAGGAGAAAAATTCCTTTTAAGAAGGCTCTACAAAGCCTGTGGGACATAATGTTGTGATCTGCGAACCCGACATGAAAGTTCGAGATAGCAGCCAACTGAACTTTGACCGTGGAGGAAGAGGAGCCCGCATGAAAGATTTCCGCTAAGAAATCCAAAACTGCTTGTACTGGAGCAGTAAAGGGATCAATATTTTTGGCTTTTGCCCAATAAGAAAAACGTTTCCATTTGCTAGTATAAATCCTCCTAGTAGAGGATTTTAAGGAAGCTACTATGATGTCTCTAACAGGATTAGAGATCATAGGAAGCCTGGCTAAGGAAGGAAGTGGAGCAACCATGCTGTGAGGTTGAGAGAAGGGATAGACCGGTGCAGCTGACCCGATTGGTGAATCAGAAGGTCTGGCACTGGGTCCAGATGCCACGGCTGCACCAAAAGGTGACGATGAAGGAACGGAAACCAAATCTGCCGAGGCCAATAGGGAGCAATGAGAATCATTTTGGCTCTCAAAATGGTGGCTTTCTGGAGTACTTGTGGAATCAGAGGAAAGGGAGGAAAGGCATAAAGAAGTCCCTGGGGCCAATCCTGGGTTAGAGCGTCTCTGGGGGGATGGCCTGGCAGTGGGAAGAGAGAGAAGTAGTCTGGGCATTTGCTGTTTTGGGGAGTAGCAAAAAGATCGCAACATGGGCGGCCCCATTCTAGAAAAATCTCCTCCACTATAGATTGTTTGAGAGACCACTCGTGAGGCATGAGAATAGCTCTGCTCCATCTGTCTGCTAAAATGTTGGTTTTCCCAGGGATATGCGTTGCTACCAGAAACCGATGAGAGGAGACCGCCCATTGCCAAAGTCTGAGCGCTTCTCGACACAAGGGGTAGGACTTGGTTCCGCCCTGTTTGTTGATATACCATACTACAGACATGTTGTCTGTGTGGACTGCAATTGTCCCCAAGGGAAGAAAGTCGTTGAGGGCTTGCAACGTCAAAAGCACTGCTCTCATCTCTAGGACATTTATGTGCGGGTGGTATTCAAACGGTTGCCACGTCCCATGAACCATCCTGCCCTGATAATGACCCCCCCACCCGATCAGGGAGGCGTCCGTAGTGACAGTGGCTACTGGGGCTGGGAGTACAAAGGGTCTGCCTTGATGAATCTGGGGAGAAGTAATCCACCATGAAAGATGATTCTTGCAAATCTGTGTCACCAGTATTTGGCGACGCATGGGAAGTTGTTGGTAAGACCACTGATTGAACAACATCCACTGAAGCAGGCGCATATAGAAGCGGGCCAGGGGAAGAAGGGTAATGGCCGCAGCCATGAGGCCCAACACCTTTAGAACCATTCTGGCTTGAACTTTCTTGCTGGCTAGGATGATCCTCATGTGACTTTGAATGTCTGATATTCTTTGATCTGTGAGGGTAGCTGACATCCGAACAGTGTTTAAGTTTGCGCCTATGAAAGTAATAGACTGGCAGGGCAATAAGGAGGATTTTTCGTAGTTAATCGAAATTCCCAATTGAGTGCAAAGATTTATTGTGTAATCCCTGGCTTGAAGAAGTTGATGCCTGGTGGTGGCTGAAAGGAGCCAGTCGTCGAGATACGGAAACACCTGGAATCCTTGACGTCTCAGGTGAGCCGTGACCACTGCCATATATTTGGTGAAAACTCTGGGGGCTGTAGTGAGACCAAAGGGCAGGGCTCTGAATTGGAAGTGACTGGACCCCAGCCGAAAGCGGAGAAACCTTCTGGAGCGCAGGGCAGGATTGACTGAAGTGTGACCATTCGGAATCTTGTCTTTCTCACAGACTTGTTGAGTCTGCTGAGATCCAATATTGGTCTCCAGTCTCCCGTCTTTTTGGGAACCAAAAATAATCTTGAGTAGATTCCGGGCTCTGAATGGTCTGTTGTAACTGGCTGAATGGCTCTTTTTTGTAGAAGCTTTGATACTTCTAAATCTGCAACTTCTCTTAGACCGGGTGGTACATCTGGAAGGGAATTTGTGTGAGAGAAGGGACTTTCCTCGAAAGGAATTTTGTAACCCTCGGATATAATCGACTGTACCCATCTGTCTTGAGTGAGGGAACGCCAGGCTTCTGGGTACAGCGATAGTCTTCGCCCGACTGCCTCCAAGGATGGACAGCCGGGCAACATCTCAGGGATGCTGGAAGGGCTTGTCAGAGAGAGGCTCTCTGCTTCCCTGGTTCTGTGGACCCCCTCTGCCTCTAGAGCGGCATCTGTTATTATTACCCCCTCTGCCTCTAGGGGTAAACTGACCACGTATCCGCGTGACTCCTTGGGATTTGCGGAACCACATTTTACCACCCTTCTGTCCTTTAGGGTAAGGTCTAGAAGGGGTGGAAAAACGGACCCCTACGGCAGAAAGAGTCTTGCCGTCCTGCTCACACCTGGTCAATGTATCCTTCACTTGAGGGCCAAACAAAGCTGACCCATCAAAGGGAGAGTTTGTGAAGGATGCCTTAAAGGGATCTGCAAAATTACAGAGCCGCATCCAGGCTTGGCGTCTAAGAGCCACACCTGTACCTGCGGCCCTACTCGCTCCATCTGCTGCATATGATATCAGTCGCATGGAGGAGATAGCAATAGAATTAAGGGTTCCTAGCTGCGAAGCAATTTTTTCTTGAGCCCCTGCAGCTGTGGGATCCTGTACTACTTCACCTAGCTCCTTAAGGATGTCCCTTTGGAGTCTGGTGAAGTGACATAAGTAGTTCAGCGAACGCATAGCAAAGGTCGCTGAAGAAAACATCCGCTCACCATACCTATCCATGGTCCTAGAGTCCTTATTAGGAGGATGGACAGGTACGGAAGGATCCACAAGATCTTCTTAGTGGCAGCCGCCACCACCATGGCATCAGCAGGGACACCTTTCGTAAGGAATTGCTTATCCGAAGGGGCAGTAAAAAATTTAGACGGCCTCCTAGGAACTGGCTCTACAGAGTCAGGAGCAGCCCAAGCCTTTCGAGCAATAACCTGCATAAGGGGGTCGAAAGGCGGAGACACCCAGGAGGTGGAGGGCCGAGATCCAAATGCCTCTAGGTATACCGACTCATCCTCAGAGGGATTATTGGAGGGCCAGTTTCCCCTCTGTTTAAGGAGTTCTAGGATGTCTGAAAAGGAGACATCCTCAGAGGGGGATCTTGGGGATCCCTCCTACTCATCTAAGTCGGTATATGAAGTGATAGACTCAGGGGAGTCTACGTGTTTCCTCTTACAAGTCCTCTTGCGCGGAGGATCCCCTGACTGATCAGGAGAATCCTCGGAAGAGGGGGTTCTTCCCAGTGGGGAAACCTGAGGCGGAGGATCTCTGGGTCCGGGAACAAGAGAGATGGCAGAGATATCGACAGGCACCGTAGAGGGAGGAGCTAAGGGAACAGACTGCTGGCTGAGTCCAGTGGCCAGCACACTCTTCTTCACCTCGAAGGCTCCCCTCCCAGGGAGGTCCGAGAGAATCCGTTCCGAAGAAACCGGAACTCCAGGGCCCACCGAAAGGGAAGGCTCCGAGGCAGATGTCGGAGCCGAGGCTCCAAGGGGAAGAGTGGGGTCGGACAAGGGTCCGATGCCACTCACCCCCTCGGAGGAGACCAGGGAAGCCCGACCACAGAATCCCTCTAAGGAAGGTCTCGAAGAGGAGATAAGAGTAGATGCTGAGGGAGCAGAAGGGGGGGGGGGGTATCTGTCCCTCAGCGATAGCAGAAACTATTCCCGAAGACTCCAGCTCCAAACTCTGAGGTAGAGTCGAAGGAGGAACTGCAATAGGGTGTGGACTAATAGTAGTCTGTTGAGACGGACTATGTAGCATCTGGGCCAGTGCCTGTGATTTCAATAATCTACTGACCACCCTCTCTAAATCATGGTCAGAAAGCCTGGATGACCTACATGATCGGCTCCGATGGCTCCGTTCCGAGAGGAGAGGTGAGGTCGGAGCCGAGAGTATCGGTTCCAAGGAAGGAGACCTGGACCTCTTCCTCGAAGGAACCATTGGAGCCGACGAAACCATCGATGCAGTCGGAGCCAAGGACTTTTCGGCACCGACAGAAGGTCTCGATGCATCGGCTCCGGCCGGAGCCAATACAGACATAAAAGTAAGGGTGTCGGAGCCAGTCGGCGCCGACACCGAAGCCTGAGCCACATGGTGGTCGGAACCAGTCGGAGCCGACACCGATGTGGCTGAACCAGTATTGGCACCGATAGCCATCGGTGCCGAAGGTTTATGCAAACCAGGATCGGCTCCAGCCGGAGCCGATCTCGACTCAGAAGGAGTCGGAACCGAGGCCGCAGGCTTAGACACAGAAGCCTGGGCCTTGGAAGACTTGGAAGTCTTACTCGGAGCCGACTTAGCCGGAGAGCCCTTCGGCTTAAGAAGACCCCTTAAAATTAATTTGTTTCTCCTTTCCTGCAGGACTCTCTGGCTAAAGGAATGACAAATCGCACAGGAGTCCTGCAGGTGGAGAGGTCCCAGGCAGTATAAGCAAGAAGTGTGACCGTCTGTCAGAGACATCTTCTGACAGCACGAGTCACACTTCTTAAAGCCTGAGACCCTTTCCTTGGACATGGTTGCAGAAAACATACACAACACAGTCCCAAAGAACAAGTTATCCCAAAAAAAAAATTATACATAACTAACCACACACACACACACACACACACACACACACACACACACACACACACACACACACACACACACACACACACACACACCCTAACAAGGGGGGGATGGGAGGGGAGAAGGCCTGACTAAAAAAATTAAGGAGTGAGGGAAATTTTAGTCAGAAAAGGGCTTAAAATAAACTAAAAACGTTAAATATTAAGTTTTAAAGTGAAAAAGGGGCTAAAATAGTATTATATAAAACACTTACCAGGAGCTGGCAAAAGGAGGACCTCATCAGCGAAGCGGCAAACGAGATCTGGGTACTTACCGCCTTGCATCATGGGATATGGGGCTGCCTCGAGCTGGTAAAAGTGACTCTCGAGCTTAGCAAGTGCCGAGTCGGAGCCGAGGATCGGCTCCGAACCCATCAAGCAAGAATGAAGGCGAGATTGACAACTTAACATCACTATAACTTATTTAATTTATTTATTTATTTTACAACTAACACGATGTCAAACGCGAAGGGAGGAAAAAAAGGGGAAGGTATTCACACAACTATCAGAAAAAGACCAAAAGCCTTACCACCTTGCTTAGAGCTCAGAGACCACGATGCTGAGCAGCAAACGAGATCTGGGGCTAGACAGGAGGAAGTGATGTAATATAGGTAAGGGAGGAGCTTGGAGCTGATGCTTGAAAAGTTTTGCCGGCTCAGATCCAAATCGGATCCGTATACCCATATGTGCAGAATGAATGAAGTCAACTACTTCAGATCTAAACATATGGGTATGGATTCAATACAAGCAGTAAAAATGCTTTTATTATACAGGTCAGGCATATTTGTATTTACCAGAGAAGTTGTGGGTGATGACAAAGTGCTGAATCCCTCCCAAGGACTAAGCTAAAAACTGATGGCCCATCTAACAGGACCTAGGCAGCTTTCACAACCTTTTCTTCCATGTAGATGAGGAGCTACCAAAGTACCAAACAGGGGCTAGAGTCTGCTCAAGGATGTCTGCTGCATCAAAGTGGGAATCCAGCAGCAGGCTGTCTAATTTGCTCCACATTGGGGACAAATTTAAGAAAAAAAAAAGAGAAAGTGGAAACAAACACCTGCATGCAACTCTAACCATGGTATTCACCACTGCCAATGCACAGAGTTAGAACTCTAAATTTCTGCAGTTTCCAGGAGAAGATCTGTGATCCAGCATTCAAGAAGGTTCTCCACAGCTGAGAAGTCCCCTTTATTACAACATCAAAACCTAGGCATCTAAAGCACACAGCTATCGTAAGCCTCAGTATGACATAGTAATATCCATTCTTGCTAGCTTTGTTCCCTTGCAGGCTGTCCTACCCAAAAGATGCCCATGAACTAGGTGTGAACAATGAAGACCCTCCTGCAACCACCAAAAACTGTGGGAAGAAATGACTTCAATCCAGTCTGTTAAAGGTCAACAATGGATAACCTAATCTGAAGCAGCAACAGAATGAGACTGCTTCAAGGCTTGCATAACATCAACAAACACTCCATCCCTAAAAGGACTATAAAAATTGCTCTGACAGGAGGCTGTCCATACCCATCTCAGGGCCAGTTACATGCAACAGACCAAGCACCACATAACCTCCTTAAAAGTAAGTGCCATTCTAAAAGATACAGAGAAACACTAAAGTTTCATCCACCTCAGCAAAGTAAATCTGGATTTAAGCAGGGAGTATATATCTAGCTCCCCTTGACACACTGGATATTAGATTATGCAAGTATTTACGTGAAAAGGAGCGTATGCATCCGCATTTAGGACAGACCGGGTCTACATGCCACACATGAGGCCAACAGTGAACCAGACAGTGACACAAACATCATTTCCTATGGCTGAAGTCCTGTATCAACGAGATAAGCTCCCAATACAGCTGCACAACTGTAGATTGTTCAAGTATATTTGCTGTCGTGATACTGGCTCTTGGGATTCCTGCCTGCAGAGGCTCAATGGCTGGTCCAACTGCCTGAGCTCACCACTATTCCCCCTTGAGATCAAGGCAGACTATAATCCACATGAATGTTAAGACATCAGTGCTAAAAAACTGGCAGTAGTAGTAACATATTCAAATCTTTCTTGCCAAAGGCAGGTGCAGTTTTGCACCCCAGTGCCACAACATGAATTACACTGGGAATATCAATCCCTAGGCAAGAAAACCCCAACCAGAGAAATCATAAAATTGCCTCTACAGGCAGTTGTTGAACTTGGAGCAAAAGAATGCCTGGTTAGGTGGTACAGACACAGGTGAGAAACAGATAATCTAAGCACCCCACAACACACAAATATCCTAGTGAAGCAAGGAAAGAGCGAGTGCACTGGTTATCGTAAGAGTGATTTTATACTCCCAACAAACACACCCATGGCTTGCAGACCATTACGTGGCTGGCAAACATATAAAGTGAAGACCAGGTAGCTGTTTCCAAGATGGACAGGGTAGTAATCCTTCTTAGGGAAGCTGTAGAAGTAGTTATGGCTCTGGTACAATGGTCTCTCTCTTTTTTTTTTTTTTTTTAAACAAGAGACATCTTTTTTTAAATTATCACTTACGACATAGACAATCATACATTTATATAAATGAAAACAAACCATACTGACATATGTTTAGTTGCAAACATACAATACTTAACATTTATCCAGCAATTGTCAAGTCAAACATTAGAGCTAATTCAAATTCTGACTTCTTTGAAACATCATTCCTACACCTAAATGTTGTTCTGCATATACTTTTTCCACAATTCCCATTTTTTTCTATGTAATTTGCTCATATCCTTTTCTAAAGATCCCATTTCCGGTTGTTACATCTGTTACTATATTCACTACTTCTAGTACAGTATGTTTAGACTTTGATTTCCATTTTTTACTAATTGGTTCTTTGACAGCCACCATCATTAAACTCAGCAAGGCCTGACTATGACTAGGCAATTATGATGATGCATCATAGCTCAAACAATCAATTCCTTAGTTATACCAATTTGCACATCCAGTATTTCTGACACAGTACATGGAATTTTTAAAGTTTGTCAACTCATTACACTCCCAAAAATATGCCATCACACCTCCAACATTTGGTATCTACCTGAGGAAAAAAATCTCTGGAGTCTACCTAAGGTATAATAATACCTATGTAAACACTTCCAAGCAAAGATCCTAAAATCTTCTACACTTTGTTGCATATATATCCCCATTTTTTTCTGTGTGTATTACTTATCCAATCTCTCTTCCCAATCCTTTCTAACCTCCTCTGACTGATCATCATAGTTGTAATGGAATATTTTATACGCCCTACTAATTATTCCTTTAACAGCTACTTCTGTTCTAGAATCTACTAAAAACTACCAGTGCTGGTCTTTTGCTTAAGATCTCCCCATTTCTTTCTCTTTGCCTACACTCGGATATCAATCACTGATAGGGAAGGCAATCTCTAGCATGCAGTCCAAATAAATTACTGGCCTCTTCCATTCTATTACTTTTCTCTTTTTAATTATTTGCTCCCAATACCTTGGTTCCTTAACCAGTTTTTTCCAGTAAAGTGCAGCCTCTTGTCCATTACCTGTATCCCTAATTGCAGTCATGCTTCTCGGCAGAATCTCCTTTCTGCATTATCGTGTTGGCTTAGTTCTTAAAATACTGTGTGTTACTTCATCACTGTAATATTCTATTGGTTATTGTTATTCTACTTAAGGATCTGCATTCGGTCTCTCCTAATCTCTTGAACTTCCCAATTTTGTTACCATCCCTTTCCAATTTGAATTACTGCGTTCTGCTTGTATTATTTATAGCAGCCTTAACTGTGTAGCTCTAAAATACCCCCTTCAAATCAGGTAATCCCAATCCATCTGGTTTTACTGGAAAGATCAGCTCATCTCATGTGACTCTCTGTCTTCCAACCCCAGAAGAAATCCATCACTTTTTTATTAATTGCTGTCCACAACTTCTCCTCTAGTTGCTAAAAATATGCCTAACCTTTGAATAAAACTAAATGTATTAAAAACATTTTGACCGCTTGTACCTTGCTATCCATATCCATAACACAGCACTTAAAAAAAAAAAAAAAAAAAAAATCTGAGAAATTTGATTATTTCTTGTTTAGTCTCTCCCATATATCCTTAGCTGCCATAACAGAATCCTTTTTAATCCATATTCCTAAGTACTTCTTTTTATTGTGTCCTCATAAATATAGGTAGTGTTGAACCAATCTAAGTACATTGTTTGCAACTATTGTATTAGTTTTATCTTCTTTACGTTTGTACCCCGAAAAGACTTGAAACGGTCTCAAAATGTTCCACAACACTGAAATAATAGTTGTGTAAAATCTTACCATAAAGTACAGTTGTGTACACTTACCATAAATGTAGATGTTCGAGTGTATTTACTGTTGCACTCATTACATTTGGGTAATCTTGCTGGCAGGTTGCCCTGAGTCGGCCTGAATTGCAAAGTCTTGGATCCTGCGTCGGCTGTCGTCGCCCCTTCCCTGACGTCAGGGGTATAAAAGAAGCAGCAGACGCCATTTTATTTAGTTTTTCTTGCCCTAGATGTCAGGTGCCCCCAAAAAAGGTAGTCAAAATTTTTATCTATATACAAAATAACATGCAGCAAAATAAACTTTACCTTCATCCACTAGCAAAATACACCACATAGGTTGTATAAATCAGAGAAGGAAAGATAGGTTCTATCAGAAGAAAAAAGGGGGAATGGCGGGTGGGTAACCTGGACTGCAACAGTGAATACACTCGAACATCTACATTTATGGTAAGTGTACACAACTGTACTATGTTCTTCGTGTTTCACTGTTGCAGTCATTATATTTATGTTAAGTGTACACAACTGTACTATGTTCTTCGTGTTTCACTGTTGCAGTCATTACATTTGGGTAGATTCCCAAAGCTATGGTTGGGAGGCTGTAGCTAAACAACATTAGGGGCAGCTATGAGACCCTGCAAAACTGCAGTGGCAAAGCCTGCCCTGGATTTAGAGTAGAGTGGCAGATGATCATGCTTTGTAAAGGTGTGCACTGAACTCCAAAGTAGCTGCCTCTAAAATGCCCTTGGTTGGTACTCCTCTGAGAAAGGCTGCTGAGGTGGCTGCAGCTCTGGTGGAATGTGGCCTAATGCCCTTACGCACTGGCTTTCCATGGTATAAGTAGCAGAAACGAATGCAGTGGCCTATCCATTTTGAAAAAGTCTGCTTTGAGATAGCCTTTCCTTGTGATCCTGCTGCATATTTCACTAGTAATTGCTCTGTTTTTCTGAAAACTTTGGTTCTGTCCAAGTAGAATCTAAGCGGTCTGTGTACATCCAAAGAATGCAGAATTCTTTCCCCCTTGTTCTGTGGATTTGGATAAAAAGTTGGCAGATGAATGGTTTGGTTGAGAGCCGCACTGGACACCACTTTAGGCATAAATGTTGGGTTTGTCCTCAGGGAGACCCTGTCCGGATAAAAAATAATAAAAGGTTCCACAGCCATGAGTGCATGTAGCTCTGAAACTCGACTTGCAGAAGTTATTGCTAGGAGCAGAGCTGTTTTCCAGGATAAAAACTTTAAATCAGCAGTAGTAGCTGGCTCAAAAGGAGGCAGGGTGAGTTTTTCCAAGACATAGTTGAGGTCCCATGCAGGCATTGGTGATCTCCTTGGAGGCCTTACATTTTTGGCTCCTCTGAGATATTGTTTTAATAAGGGATGAGAAAAGATTGGTGGCTCTGCATTGTAATGAGCTGAAATGACAGAGGCATGAATTTTAATAGATGAGAAAGATAGGCCTTTGTCCAGCATCTCAGTTAAGTATTGTAAAATCTGACGAATATTTGGCACAGCTGCATCTGTTCCTTGTGCCTGGTTCCAAGCACAGAATCTCTTCCATTTACCAGCATAAGATTTTCTAGTACTAGGCCTTTCGGCTTCAAAATGACATCCATCACAGCTTTGCTGAGAGGCGTGTTTTGTATGACGCCATTATCCGCCAAGCTGCCAGGTTTAAAGCCCTGAGCTGGCTGTGTAGGATCTGACTGTTTTGCTGGGACAGTAGATGCGGTACTTGTGGTAGGGTCCAAGCTGGGCATTGAGACAAACTCCTTAATATTGGGTACCAATGCTGGCAAGCCAGTCTGGTGCAATCAATATCATCTTTTGCTTCTCCTGTCTGACCTTTAGGAGTACCTTGGGGAGGAGAGGCAGAGTGGGAAAGGCATACACGACAGGTTTTTCCAGCTGAAGGATAGGGCATCAACTTTCCATGCTTGTCTGTGATAAATCCTTGTGCAGTATCTTTTTAGTTGGTAGTTGTGAGGAGAGGCAAATAGATCTATGTCCGGGCATCCCCATTTCCTTGTTATCATGCTGAAGACTTGTGGATCCAGCTGCCACTCGTGGGGATCCATGAGGTTTCTGCTTAGTTCGTCTGCCAGAGTATTTTTCCTTCCTGGCGGGAATTGTGCCTGCAGATGTACTTGGTAAGTCAATGCTGTGCCCCACAAAGTCAAGGCTAGTCTGCACAGGGGGTAAGAATGTGCGTCTCCCTGCTTGTTTATATACCACATGACTGTGGTGTTGTCTATCAGTAGTTGTCCTGGTTGAAGTAGGTACTTGAAGGCTGTCAGGGCATTTTGAACAGATAGCATCTCTTTTTGATTGATATGTAGATGCATTTGGTTTGAGGTCCATGTTCCCTGAATGCATTTACCTGCCATGTGGGCCCCCCAGGCATAACCTGACGCATATGTTGTTAGTGTCTGCCTGGCTGGGGGTAATGTGAACGGCTGTCCCTTGTTTTGGCGACAAGCCTTTGCCCACCATCAAAACTCCTGTTGCAGGCAGGGAATGAGAGTAATTACAGTTTCTAGACTGTGGCAATGTTGAGTCCAAACACTTTTAGGTACCATTGAAGTTTCCTCATATGCAGTCTTGCATATGGAATTAGTAGGATGCAGGATGCCATGAAACCCAAAGCCTGCAGAATTTTTCTTGCAGATAACTGGGCCTTTGTTGCTAACATTTTGAAGTAGGTAGTCAGTTGTCTTTGTTTGTCTGGTGTGAGATAAGCCATTTGGGCAGTTGTATTTAAGCTTGCACCCAGGAATATTATCTCTTGAGAGGGTACTAGTTTTGATTTATTTTTGTTGACTGTGTACCCTAGGCATGTCAGAAGTTTTTTCACAAACGCCAGATGCTGTAAAAGAATGTCCTTGTTCTCTGCTTGAATCAGACAGTCATCCAAGTAAGGATATATTTGTATTCCTCTGTCTGCAGAATGCAATTACTGGTGCCAGGCACTTTGTAAAGACCCTGGGCGCAGTAGATAAGCCAAAGAGCAGTGCAGAGAATTGGTAATGCATTGAGCCAACCTTGAATCTGAGGTATCTTCTGCATATTTGTCTGATTGGGACATGCAGGTATGCCTCTTTTAGGTCTAAGGTTACAAGCCAAGCGTCCTTGCCCAGCGTGGGCAGTAATTGCTGCAAAGTCAACATTTTGAATTTTGGTATATCCAGGAATGTATTCAATATAGATAGGTCCAGTATTGGCCTCCAGGCCTTGTCCTTTCTGGGCACCAAGAACAGTCGAGTAAAATCCTTGTCCCCGCTCTTGCTCTGGCACTTGTTGAATGGCCCTCATGTTCATGGGGGATGAGACTTGTTTTTGTGCCTCTGCCCATTGATTTTTTGGCAGATCTGGCCAGCAGTTTGTTTTTGGCAAGGTATGAAAATGGAACTTGTAGCCTTGTGAAACGATATTTAGATTTAGAACCCACTTGTCCTGGGTTATAATGTGCCAATTTTGAGAAAAAAGTGCTACTTTTTCCCCCTAAGGGTGCTGCCAGGAAATAAGTGCTGGGTGCAGGCAGGAGGAAGTCATTGGGACTGTTTCCTGTACGGTTGTGATTTGTCGTTTCCACTTTTGGAGGTAGAAGCCCCCCATTGCTTTGACCTGTATGAACCTTGAGCCTGGGTTCTGCCTCTAGGGCGACTGGGTCTACCCCTTTGAGGTCTGTCTGACACTGGAAAGGACCAATTCTTTGTTGGCCAGTGTCTACTAAACCTAGGTGGCTGTACGTTTGCATGGATTTAGCCTTGTCCTCCATTTTCTTTAACACCTCTTCTGCCTCAACACCAAACAAAGAATCATGCTGTAAAGGTGCATCTAATAATTTAACTTTAACATGATCAGGCAGATTTTGTTCCTTTAACCAAGCATGCCTTCTAATTACAGAACCAGTAACTGTGACCCTGCAGGAGGCCTCTAAATAATCAAAACCACATTGCAAAGTATGCTTTCCAACTTGTTCAGTTGCATGCAATATATCCTGCATTTCCTTATTTTCAGCACATTCAGAATTTAACATTTTCTATTTAAGCAATGCCATGACATGTTGCTGATATTTGAGCATATGAAACTGACAGTTTAAGGCCCTTATAGCCAAGGTAGCAGATGTGTAAACCTTTTTTCCCCCACCTATCCAGTGCCCTGAAATCCCTATCAGAAGGGGGAGGGTCTTTTGCAGCGGAAGCTTTAACACCCTTGGGACCCTGAGAAATAGTTTCTGGGTCTGCAGCAGGGTTTTTAAAAAGGAATTTATGTGAGTCAGGAACCCTGTAATATCGGTCAGGCTTAACAGGAGCTGGAGGCAAGGAGTCAGGGGTAAGGCTTGACTCTGAAAATACATCTACAATGTCCAACACAGGAGGGATGGCTAGTGGCTTGTGCTGAGGTAGTAAAAGGAAATCCCCGAGCCTCTTTTTAGACTCTGAAAAATCTTGGCTCTCCCAGTGGAAATGCTCCCTCATGGTATGCAAGGTTTTCCTGAAAGTATAATCCTCAGGAGGAGAAGCTGAAGGTATGGTTTCTTCAGCATCAGAATCCTCATAGGGGGGAAAAGAATATTTGTGATCAGAAGAGAAATCAGAAGAAATGGAAATCTGATATGAAGATTCAGTCAGTCTCTTGCTTAGGCCTTTTATCAGGAGGGGGATGGGAACCCCTGATCAAGGTAATCAAGTCTTCGGCCATTTTGACCATTTGCTTTTTGGGCATGGAGGCCTGTCCACGTGGCTCTTGAGGTTGCTTCTTTGTCTTTGAAGGTGCTTTAGTCTTTGCCTTTGAAGTTGGTTTAATGTACAGGTTTTGGGACTGAATACACCCTCAGAAGCCGGTGCCTGCTCAGCGGCTCCGGACCCATCTAAAGGATTAGCGTCAGAGGCTCCAATACTTTGAATTTCCAGCGGTATGGCCGACTCCACGTGGGAGTTGGTAGCGGCCTGCGACTCTAAAGTAGCGGTCGTCAGGGGCTGCAAAAGCGCCTTACTGAGAACCAGCGAACTGGCGACTGGCTTAGGAGAAGCTTCGTAGTCGGTTTTGGGCCTCGGCCGACTTTCTTTTTCTTAGCGTTTTTTGTGAACTCCGGTAGTCAGATGGCTTTCAGACGACATTTCTGGATAATTAAATCTGCGTCCAAAGTAGTTTAAAGCATAACCATACCGATGCTTAATAGTGTGTTGGTTAAATCTAGCACAAAACCGACAACCCAGAAAATTATGATCAGGGCCTAGGCAAGGAATACAGTAATACAGTCCTTATGAGGTATTTGCTTCCCACATAAAATACAATTATTAACTTTTTCTGACATCGGTTCTGGAGCAAGAAAAAAGTTTCCCAACGGGATACTTAGCTTTATAGAAGACTTCGGATCTGAAATTCGAACTCAAAAATCTCAGGAGTCTGCCAACCGGCACTTGCGAACTGCTTCTGCTTCAGGCACCGCGCAAGAAAGACTGAATAAAATGGCGTCGGCTGCTTCTTTTATACCCCTGACGACCTGACGTCAGGGAAGGGGCGATGACAGCCGACGCAGTACCCAAGGCTTTGGAATTCAGGCCAACTGAGAGCAACCTGCCAGCAGGATTACCTAAATGTAATGACTCCAACAGTGAAACACGAAGAACACCCATAGATATCCTTCTCTTCCTATGTTGCAGTATTCATGGTGTGGGATTTCCTGCCTTCAGGCGACTCATAAGTCGGCTCCTATACAAAAGCTTCAGCTTGGCTGTTGCAGCTGCGTGGGACGTCACACATATGGCCATAAACCAGGGACCTTAAGTATGACATCTGCACACACAATCCTCAGAACTTGAAGCTAAGCAAGCAAAGTAGATTGGCCCAACAGGATAGGCTGCCAAAGGTGACATGAAAAAGGCCCTGGATCTCTTCTGTAATGGAGAGAGGAATCATGGATCAATTAGACTGGTAGAGTCGGGTGAGGGGGAATGGTGGGTGGGAAGGAATACTGCAACATGGAAGAGAAGGACATCTATGATTATGGTAAGATTTTACACAACTATTCTATGCCCTTCTATTCCTATGTTGCAGTATGCTTGGTGTAGAAGAGTACCACAGCTTAGTTTGTTGAAAGGGTGGCGGACGCAGAAGATGATTCCATAAAGCCTTGTAGGACTGCCCTGGCAAATCTTGCACATGCTTTGGAGATTTGGTCCAATTTGTAATGTTTGGTGAAAATGTGGATAGTGGACCATGTAGCTGCTTCCATGATGGAAGCTGTATCCATGCCTTTTTGGAAGGCCTTGGAAGTGGCCACTGCTCTTGTGGAGTGTGCCTTAACCCCAACTGGAGGGGGTTTTCCGTGGTGTGAGTAGCAGAAACAGATTGCCTTTCTAATCCAGGATGCAATGATCTGTTTGGTGACTGCCTGTCCCAATGCCTTGGGGTGGAAAGATACAAAGGGTTGTTTGGATTTCCTAATGTCTTAAGTCTTGTCCAGATAAAATCTCAATTGCCTGTGGAAATCTGCAGAGTGGAGTATCCGCTCTCCTTGGCTAGTGGTTGAGGGGGAAAACTGGGTAGGTGAAATGATTGATTGGAGAAAAGTCATTGACTACCTTGGGCATGAAGAAGGAGTTAGTTAGTTATCAGTGTGACCCTGTCCCTATGAAAAACAGTGCAAGGTGTGCATGCCATTAAGGTTTGTAGCTCGGAAACCCTTCTGGCAGAGGTAATAGCCACTAACAGAACTGTTTTCCAAGTACAAAACTGTGGAGAGGCTGTATTAGCCGGTTCAAAGGGGAGCTGGGTGAGATTTTCCAGGATGAATTTCAGGTCCCATGGAGGAGGGATAGGCTTCATAGGTGGTCTGATGTGTAAGACCCCTTTAAGGAAAAGTTTCACATGTAGCCTGGCTAACAAGGGAGGTTCTAGAGTTAAGCAGGCTGATAAAGCGAAGAGGTGCACTTTCACTGATGAATAGGAGAGTCCCCCTTTTATAAGTTGACACATACATGAAAGGACTAGGGGGGTGTCAGCCTTGTAAGGGTCCCTTTCCTGTCCCAGACACCATTGAGTAAATCTGTCCCATTTAGCAAGGTACGGTTTTCTAGTAATGGGTTTCCTGGCCTCCCGCAGGACTGATAGCACGTCCTCAGAATAGTGGTGTCTGAATGGAGTTAGTAATTTATCACCCACAGAGTCAGCGACTGCATTTGCAAGTGTGGGTGTATGAGAAGTTCCTTTGTCTTGTGTCAGAAGGTCCACCTTGTGGGGTAACTTGCAGTGATTGCTCTTGGCTAAATTGTGTAAAAGGGGGAACCCGTGCTGCCTTGGCCAGTAGGGAGTCACTAGCAAGATTTTTGGTTTGTCCTTCCTGATTTTCAGAAAGACTTTCTGAATCGGGCGGGGGGGTGTAAAGGAACTTCCCCTCCCAGGTGAAACTGAAGGTGTCTACTCTCCAGGCTTGGGGGAGCAAGTCTCTGTGCAGAAGGTCTGCAGCTGCCTGTTCTGGGGGGACGCAAACAGGTCTATTTGTGGAGTGCCCCACCAGTGGACTATGTATAGGAAGACTGTCCTGTTCAGCATCCATTCGTGTTGTGGAGAGGATGTTCTGCTAAGGAGGTCTGATTGTTTGTTGTCCTGTGAAGGGATGCAGCTGGTTTGCAGGGATAGGCTGTGCTGGGATGCTAGGACCCAATTTAGTAGGGCTAGCCTACACAATTGGTATGCCTTGGCACCTCCCTGTTTGTTGATGTACCACATTACAGTGGTATTGTCTGTCACTATCAGAAGAGGACCTGGTAGCAGTAGGGGTATGAAGGTCTGTAAAGCTAAAAAAAACTGCTGTCATCTCCTTTACATTGATGTGTTTGGTTTTCATGGGAGGTTGCCACTGGGCTTGGACTCTTACAGAGTGCAAAGTGGCTCCCCAACCTGGGTTTGAGGCATCTGTATGCAATATTTGTGTGGGTTGAGGGGGCTGCAGTGGAAGCCCTGGGTTTAGTTGTACTTGTTGGATCCACCAAATTATTTCCTTCTTTAAACAGGGAAGAAGGGGGATAACTTGTTCCAAGTGACTCTGGTGTTGTGACCAGATATTTTTCAGGTACCATTGCAGTTTTAGCATATGCATTCTGGCTAATGGTAGCATGGGAATGGTTGCTACCATCAATCCCAAGAGTCGAAGGAATTGCCTTGCAGTGACTGTCTGGGAGAGCAAGACTTCCTGGAAGTGGGAGGTTAGAGACAGAACCTTGCCCTGCGGGAGAAAGGCTTTCATTCAGACTGTATTGATTCTGCAACCTAGGAATATCTTGTCCTTGTCTGGGTTCAGGAAGGACATCTTGAAATTTGGGGTGAACCCTAGACTTTGTAGAAGGGACATGGTAAAGTGTAGATATCTTGAGAGGGAATCTTCTGACTGTGCTAGGGATAAGGATGTCATCCAGATATGGGTAAATCTGGATTCCTTGGATCCTGCAGAAGGCAATGGCTGGAGCTAGGCACTTTGTAAACACTCTTGGGGCAGTGGATAAACAAAAGGGCAAGGCCGTAAATTGGAAGTGAGAGGATGGGCCAGAGAAATGCAGGAAATGTCTGTGTGAGGCCCTGATGGGAATGTGCAGGTAAGCATCTTTTAGGTCCAAGGTGACCATTAAAGCATTTGTGGGAATGACGGATAAGAGAGTGGAAAGTGACAGCATTTTGAAGGAGGATACCTGCAGGTAAAGATTTAGGAAGGAGAGATCTAAAATGGGTTTCGAGGGACCAGGAACAGACGGTGGTAGAATCCCTTTCCTTCTTTTCCTGTGGGAGCAGGCTCTATTGTGCCTTATTGTTGCAGGTCTAACAGAATTTGTGGAAGGAGATGGCATTGGTTCTTTGCAGGACATAGAATTCCCTTCCAGAAGGGAATATGTTTCCAGGATAGAAAGTATCCTTTTTGAATAATGGTCAATACCCACTGATCTGTGGTGATTTTTTTGCCAGAAGGGGAGACAGTGGGTAAGGCGAGCTGAGAGGGACAGATGGGCAAGGCAGTCATGCATTATTAGGACCTCCCCTGTCCTGAAAGGGTTGTCCAGGCTGAGGAGGTGAGCCAGTGGGCCTGGATGAGGAATGTCTTCTAGTTCCTCTTCTGGGTCTGGGGAAGGAGGCGGCAGAATGCGGGTTACGCCTAACAAAGGTAGTCTTAGCCGGGTAGTTCCTACAAAATTTGGGTATAGGGGATACCAGGAGGTGTTTAACATTCTGTAATTCTTTTCTTTTTTCTTGCATTTTCTTAAATAGGTCTGCAGATTGCTTTCCAAAGAGGAAGTTGTGATCCAGAGGGGCATCCAAGATTTTGGACTTGAAGTCCTCTGGCAGATTCTGTAGTCCAAGCCAGGAATATCTCCTAATGACAGATGCTGATGCTGCAGAGCAAGCAGAAGCTTCTGCAGCATCGTAGCTGCATCTTATGGAGTGTCTAGCCACTTGTAGTGCCAAGGACAATTTGGAGGATATATCCGTATTAATGGTTCTGTCAAGAATTGAAGCCAGCACGGAGGTGGCTTGGGATACTAAGTCCAGAGCATACTTGGTCATGTGTGTTTGATAGTTAATGGCTCTGAAGGCCAAAGTGGAGGAAGTGTACACCTTCTTGCCTATCCTATTCATTGATTTGCTATCTTTATCCGTGGGCAATAGGGAGCCAGAAGGTAACAACCTAGACTGTTTATCAGGGACAGTGGCAATCACTGCTGGGTCTTCTATGGGTGGCTTTATGAGGAATTTTTGTTCCTCTGGCACCTCGTAGAAGCAGTCAGGGGGCTAAGGTGCAGGAGGCTGTCAGTCAGGTATTCTACAGGCTGCAGTAAAGGCATCCAAGTATGCAGGAAGAATATGGGGTACAGCTGTAGGGGAGAGGGACTCCATTTGCAGCAGTTCAAAGTATCTTTTTTGGGTTTCTGTCATTTGGAAAGTATCCCATTTGAAATGGTCTTTCATTTTGGTGATGGTTTCATCCAAATGTAATGTCTTCAGGTGGAAAATCCCCTTCCACAGAATCCTCATCAGGAGAATAATACTCCTTAGGAGACGCAATCTGGGATGCATAAGAGATGGATTCATTCGAGGAAGAGTAGGTAGATTCATGTTCTTCTTCCTCAAGGAGGGGAGCCATGGGAATGGAAGAAGCAGAGGAAGGCCAAGGGCTTAGCAGAGGCAATGTAGCTGGGGGTGAGGCAGAAGGCCTAAGGGCCATAAATGCCTGCATAAGAGAAGAGGTGAAGGCCTCCCAGTCTGGAGGACCTTCAGAAACAGATGTAATGTGTTTTGTTTTCTGCTTCTTTTTGGTTGGAGTCGGCCTAGAGCTGGGTTTGGCAGCGGCTGTATCAGAGGTCTGGATCCCGGTCGAAGGAATCACCAAATCTGGTTCCCCCTCGACATCGACAGGCATCGGTGTCTGAGAAAGCTCCGTAGGCGTGCCAGTCGGCTGTTCATCGGGCTCCACGAAGGAGGTCAATAGAGCCGACAGATCCACCGAGCACTCCTTGACTCCTACATCAGTAATTGGCGGGATGTCCAGGTGCGAAGCGGCAGGCGATGAAGGCCTAGGCATCTTGGCCTTCTTACACGGGGGTTCTTGGGCGGCCTCCGAAGCGGGATCCATCTTGAGAGCCAGCCGTTTGAGACGCTGGTTTTCTAAGTACAAGTTTAAAGCTGCTAGATGGCTAAGTAAGGTCTTAGGCACAAAAGGCTTACAAATAGGGCAGGCGTTATGGTCGTGTTCCCGGCCTAAGCAGAAAACGCATTTGTCACGGGTGTCCTTATTGGGAATTTGGCACCCGCACTGGCATTTTCCCTTTTTCCCTGACATCAGCTGAAAGCTACAACCACCAAGCCTAAGCAATGCAAAAGACTGATAAAAAATTTGAAATGCAAAAACCCAATGAGTTACTTATCTAAAGTCGATCTGACATGTGAAGAGCGATCGTACGATGCGAAGTAGTGTGCGGCTGAAACGTTCTGAGGATTGTGCATGCAGACGTCATACACATCCCTGGTTTATGGCCATACGTGTGACGTCCCACACAGCTGCAACAGCCAAGCTGAAGTTTTTGTATAGGAGCCGAAGTACAAGTCGCCTGAAGGCAAGAAATCCCACACCAAGAATACTGCAACACAGGAATAGAAGGACATCAAATCATTTCATAAATTTCTCCTTTTCATGCATTTTATATTCATTTCTTAACCACTACTTCATTTAATATTACTTAGACTGCTGAAGTCCTGTTTCCCTGAAGCTTTACTCCTCCTCCTTAACATTACTCTGAATGTACTGTTCCTACAGATTTAACTTATTTCTCTGCAGTTTGCTCCTTCCCTTTTCTAAAGCTCCTAACTACAAGTCTTTTATCTCATTATAACATTCAGTAACTGTTATGATCAGGTTAGACTTTGGATTTCCACTTTATAGTAATTGCTTTTTTGATAGCCAACAGCATTAAACTTAGTAGAGCCTTACTATGTCTAGGCAATTCAGTTTCTCTATCACATCGCAAAAGAACCATTTCTTCCATTTCAATAATTTGCTCCCCCAACATTTCTGGCAAGGTACCATGTATGAAATCAAAATCTAAACTCATTACATTGCCAAAAAACAGGTTCCTAAGCATACTTCTCTTTCCCATCTCATCTCTAACAACTGCTGTCTACTTGTAGAAAACTCTTTGAAGTCTTCTTTGGGTATAAAAATACCTATGGAAGCATTCCATGCAAAAGGCCTGCACCTTCTAGATTTTTCTTGCAAACTTGAAAGCCACACATATACTGCAAGAACAGCATTTTGAACTTTGGGATGCTTAGGAGCTTGTTCAATCTTGAAACAGCTTTCAATGTTCATTCATTTCTTATGACTAGAAACAACCAGGAGTACCAGCCAGTCCCCCCTTTTCCCTTTTGGGACCTTCTCTATGGCTCCATACATTTTCTACCTGGGAGCACTGCTGGTCTTTGGGAACAGGTGGAAAATCGAACGGTTCAGTTGTGTTAAGTAACTTTGCCATTACTGTAGATGTTCAAGTAGATCATTGTTGCAGTACTGAGTCTTGAATTTCTGCCGGAGAGAAGCCTGAGGTTAACTCAAATGCCAGAGAATTTCACCATTCCTCAGATGACATATGCCCTCCCTATTAGACATCAGTGGTATGCAGGAGTTATCCTCTGCCACATTTAGGTCTTTCTGGTTTCCAGGGACTTTGGGCTGCATCTGTTCCCTAGGAAAAGTACTACCACCCCTACTGACAACTCTCATTAGAAGTACAATTGGGTGTGGAGAAAGTTATAAGGTATATTGCCCAACCCCAGTTAGGCAGATAACTAGAGGGGTGGGTGGGAAGGACAATGTACTGCAAAAGTGTTTTACTTGAACATCTACAATTATGATAAGTACCCAAAACAACTAGACTATGATCACTGTAGTCACTGTTCTTGAGAAGACTCCCAAAGCTGAGTGTAAAGAGATGATTGGTGAGAAAGTGCTGGAGAGATGAAGCTTTGTAGGATGGCAAAGGCAAAACTGGCTCTGGAAATGGCAATGAGGTTGTAATGCTTTGTGAAGGTGCGAAAAGTAGCTGCTTCCAGGATGGACTGAGTTGGGCCCCCTTCGAGGATGGATGTGGTTGTTGTCTTCACTCTTGTGCTATAGATCCTTAAAGTACTGGGGATCTGCTGTCCACAGTGGGGATTAAAAAAAGAAGTTATGCTCTTACCATAACGTTCCATGTGGAGTGTTCATCTTGCCTTTGTTCTTACACACGGGTTCGGAGCCGATCCTCGGCTCCGAGTCGGCCGCAAAGCAAAGCTTTGCATCTTAGAGAAGCTCGAGACCAGGCTATATCCCACAATCTTCCCTGCCATTACTCAGATCTAGTTTGCAAGCAAACCAGACCAACCATAAACCTGAGGTGCTAAGGCTACATACAGCCACAAAAATTCAGAGACACTATCTCACTGATAAATTAACTAAAGGGTAACGAAATATACCCCATGAGGTAAGAGGCAATACACCCGGAAGAGGTTAAGGCATGTGGACCAGACTCTAGTCCTACTCGTTCTTCCAAACACGTGAGGGAGGGAAGGGGGGGAATGTAAGAACAAAGGCGAGATGAACACTCCACATGGAACGTTATGGTAAGAACATAACTTCTTTATGTGAGTGTTCAATCTCGCCGTTTGTTCTTACACACGGGTAGCGTCCCTAGCTCCGTCACCCCGAGTGACTCATGGAAGAACGTTCCTGAGCACAGTGGAACCAAAAGATGTCCTGTCTTTGGAGGCTTTGTCAACTCTATAATGAGTGATGAAAGTATGCGGTTTAGACCACGTGGCTGCTGCACAAATCGTGTCCAAAGGCAGGCGAGCTGCATGAGCCAAGGAAGTGGAAACGGATCTAGTAGAATGGCCCTTAGGTTTGGTGGGCAAGGCCTGATTCGACTTAGAATACACAAAAGCTATACAATCAGTAAGCCATTTAGAAAGTGTACATTTTGTAACTGCCATGCCCTTTTTATTGTCTGCAAATGCAACAAAAAGTTGATCTGTTTTTCTGTAATCCTTAGTCCTGTCCAAATAAAATCTTAGCTGTCTGTGGACATCTAACTTGTGCAGCATATATTCCAACTTGCTGGTATGGTTTTTGAAAAAAGTAGGGAGTTCAATGGACTGATTAATATTTATGACAGAACATACCTTAGGAAGGAAAGACGGGTTTGTTCGTAAGGAAACTATCTGGGTGGAAAATTAAGTAAGGTGGTTTGACTGATGGTGCTTGCAGCTCTGACACTCTTCGAGCTGAAGTAACCGCTACAAGAAAAAGAGTCTTCCACGACAAAAACTTCAGGAGGCAAGAAGAGGCTGGTTCGAAGGGTGGCAACATTAGTTGCAACAATAACAAATTTAAACTCCATGGGAATAAAGGGTCTCTGACGGGCGGTCGAAGATGGAAGGAACCTTTCATAAAAGCCTTACAAAGCCTGTGGGACATAATAGAAGAACAGTCTTCACCAACATGGAAGTTGGATATGGCCGCCAACTGTACTCTTAGTGTGGAAGTAGAGGCTCCTTTGTGGAAAAGGAGGGATAGAAATTCTAGAACTTTATGTAAAGAAGCTACCAGGGGGTCCAAGTGTTGGCTAGATGCCCAGTACACAAAGCGTTTCCATTTACTCCTGTAGAGTTTTGTAGTGGAAGCCTTATGAGAAGCAACCAAAATGCGTTGAACTGCCGGAGAAAGTAGATCAGACCTGGCTAGGTGGGGAAGTGGAGCAGCCAAGCTGCTAGTTTGAGGGATAGAAGAGACGGGTGAGGAACTCCCGACGAATGTGTCAGTAGATCTGGTACTGGGTCCAGGATCCACGGTTCCTCTGTTTGATGGGCTCGAAGAAAGGGGAACCATATCTGTCGATGCCAGAATGGGGCTATGAGTATAATTGTCCTTTCCAGGTTCATGGCTTTCTGAAGAAATTTGGGAATCAAGGGGGTAGGTGGACATGCATATAGGAGACCCGTGGGCCAATCGTGTATCAGTGCGTCCCTGGGGACATCCCCTGGAGTGGGTAAAAGGGCAAAATAGCTTCTGCATTTGGTATTCATCGGGGAGGCGAATAGATCACAGCAAGGCTGGCCCCATCTGCGGAAAATTCTTTCCGCCACCTGTAGTTTGAGGGACCACTCGTGAGGTAACAGGATGGCTCTGCTCAACCTGTCTGCAATGACGTTGGATGACCCCGGGATGTGCGTTGCTATCAGAAAGCGACCCATGGACTCTGCCCATTGCCAAATTCTCATGGCCTCTCTGCATAATGGGTAAGATCTGGTTCCCCCTTGTTTGTTTATGTACCAGACTACAGACATGCGGTCTGTCTGAACTGCTACTGTTCCTAGAGGTAGGAGGGTTTGAAAGTTTTGCAACACCAAGAACACCGCCCTCATTTCCAGAACATTTATGTGCAGGTTGTACTCCATGTTGGACCATTCCCCTTGGACTGTTCTTCCCTGAAATAGTCCCCCCCCACCCTTATCAGGGAAGCGTCCGTGGTTATCGTGGCT
This sequence comes from Protopterus annectens, assembly GCF_019279795.1. NCBI lineage: Eukaryota > Metazoa > Chordata > Ceratodontiformes > Protopteridae > Protopterus > Protopterus annectens. The sequence goes on from NC_056743.1 coordinate 970,217,615, forward strand.
GTCGGATTCGGTAGAACAAATGGACGACCCATAGTGAGATCCTGACTGAACACCCACCATGAGAGGTCTCGCTTGCAAGAATCTGTTATCAGAATCTCGTGCGTTAGGGGTAACTGCTGGAACAACCACTGCGTGAACAGCAGCCATTGGAGGAGCCTCATGTGCAATCTCCCCATAGGAGCTGCAATCAGGGACGCTGCCATGAGTCCCAAAACCTTCAACACCAGTTTGGCCGGGGCTTTCCTGCTTTGCAGTAGAAGAAGAACCTGTTCCTTGAGGGACGAAGCCCTTACTAGAGGGAGCTTTACCAGTGTTAAGCACGTATCTAGATCTGCTCCGATAAATGAAATATGCTGTGAGGGTAGTAAGGCAGATTTCTCGAAGTTTATGGAAATCCCTAGGTGGGAACAAAGGTTGACTGTATAGTCTCTGGCTTGTATGAAGCAACGCTCGGTGGTGGCAGTGAGGAGCCAGTCGTCCAGATAGGGAAACACCCGGAATCCTAGACATCTCAAGTGAGACGCTACCACTGCCATGCATTTGGTGAATACCCTTGGGGGCTGAGGTGAGCCCAAAGGGCAGGGCTCGAAATTGAAAATGACCTGCTCCCAGCCGGAAGCGCAGGTGATCTCTGGACGGTCTGGCCATCTTGATGTGGTAGTACACGTCCTTGAGATCTATCGAGCACATCCATTCGTCCTTCCACAAAAATGGAAGGATCGATTGAACCGTGACCATCCGGAACCTTTCCTTCTTCACGAAGGTATTGAGATTGCTGAGATCCAAAATGGGTCTCCAGTTCCCTGTCTGTTTTGGAACTAAAAAGAACCTTGAGTAAGTTCCGGATCCTTTTTGGTCCGCCAGGACTGGCTGAATGACTTTTTTTTGAGCAGCTTTGAAATTTCTATTGCTGCTGGGCCTTGCAGACAGGGTGGCACATCTGGAAACCTTCTTTGTTGGGGTGGAGTTGACATGAAGGGGATTTCGTATCCTCTGGTTACAATGCTTTTTACCCAGGAGTCTGAGGTGAGAGTTAGCCAGGCCTGTGGGTATAAAGCCAAGCGACCCCCGACTGCCTCCAGAGCAGGACAGTCGGGCCCCGGTTCAGGAGTGCTGGAAATGCTTACCAGGGATAGGATCCCTGCCGCCTTGGTTCTGCGGACCCCCTCTGCCGCCAGGGCGACGTCTTCCATTTCTGCCCCCCCCTCTGCCTCTGGGGAGGGGGGGGTCACTCTGTGTGGCCTGGAAGGATCACTGAGTTTTACGGAACCACATTTTTCCGCCTCGTTGCCCTTTGGGGTACGGTCTAGATGGAGTAGAAAAACGGACTCAGACAGCAGACAGTGTCTTTCCTTCTTGCTCACACCGAGTTAGTGTCTCTTTCACTTTGGGCCCAAAAAGAGTGGCACCATCAAAGGGGGTGTTGGCGAAGGAAGACTTGAAGGCTTCCGCAAATGAGCACAGCCGCATCCAGGATTGTCTTCGTAGAGCAATCGCTGAAGCTGCGGCTCTACTCGACCCTTCAGCCGCATACGAGATGAGCCTCATGGAAGAGTTCACTATGGAGGTAAGGGTGTTAAGCTGTGCTGTTACCTTATCTGAAACAGCAGCATCTGTGTTACCCTGGAGGGTATCTCTCAGCTCCTTGATGAGATCCCTCTGTAGACGTGTAAAGTGTGTCAAACAGTTTAGCGAACGCATGGAAAAAGTCGCTGAACTAAAAACACGCTTCCCGTATCTGTCCATAGTCCTAGAATCCTTATTAGGAGAATGAACAGAAGAGGAAGACTCAGACATCTCCTTTTTAGTGGCTGCAGCCACTACCATAGCGTCAACCGGAACTCCTTTGGTGAGGTAAGTCTTGTCCTGGGGAGCGGTAATAAACTTGCTTGGTTTTCGAGGGACCGGTTCCACTGTGTCCGGTATCTCCCACGCCCTTCGAGCAATCAAATCCATTAATTCATTGAAGGGCGGAGTAACCCAGGAGGGTAGGTTGAGCACCAAAAGCCTTCAGCAACACCGACTCGTCCTCAGTGGGGGCTAGGGACTGCCAATCACGCCTCTGTTTTAAAATCTCCAAGATGTCCGCAAATGAGACATCCTCGGAGGGGGATTTTGGGGACCCCTCTGACTCATCAAAGTCAGTGTCAGATGTTCGAGATTCCTGCGGGGAATCCAAGTGCCTCCTCTTGTACAGTCTTTTCCTCGGAACCTCATCGGAGGGGGATTCCGGTGAGGCCTCAGAGGAACAGGTGGGCACCCTCTGGGGGTGGCTGAGGCAATGGTGCTCTACGCTTTGGATGTGTCGTGGGAACAGAAACAGAGAGCGGCTCCTTAGGGGAGGGAGAAGACTCCTCCGATTAAGTGGCTGTCTGTGTAGACAAAACCTTCCTCATAAGGTCAAAAACCCCTGAACCTCGGGTCGAGAACTCCCCCGGTTCCGAAGAACATGGAAGAATCGCAGACACGGGGCCCATGGGTCTCGACCCCGAGGACGGAGCCAAGCCAATCTGCGCCGAGGCCCCGAGAGGGAGAGTCAGCACCGAAAGGTCGGTACGACTCTCAGTCCCAGAACCAAGGAGAGATAGTCGACTCCGCGACTCACCTATAGGTTCCGAAGGAGTCGAGGTCAATGGTGTCGATCGTGCAATGGACGGTTTCGGCACCGAGGGCTCCACTATCATCGTCTCATCCTCTCCCGGCTCCGAAGACTGGATGGGTCTCGAAGGAGGACCTGTTGGAGATAAAGGGAGGCCTTCTAGTTTCGACACCAATTGGGAGGAAACTGCAATCAACTTGGAAAGGGCCGTGTTCTCCATAAGTTTCTGCACGACACGATCCACATCAGTATCGGATAACGGTCTGGAAGATCGGGTCGAAGGGGCCGAAGATGGCACCGACCGAAGAATGGAAGGTGGCAGTAGCTCCGACACCGGTTCCAAGACCTGGGGCTCAGTGAAAGATAAACATTCGACGCTCGGCCCTGAAGTCTGTGGAACCGATGAACGAACTTTAGAAGATGAACTCTGAGCCGATGACATGGGCTCCGACATCTTTGACCCCTTCGAGGACTTAGAAGCCTGGTCAGACTTGTCCAAAGCCTCCTGGAAAGCAGGCTTAAGAAGTCCCCTGTCTAGAAGTTTCCTGCATCTATCTGTCATGACCCTCCCACTGAAGGAATGGCATATAGAGCAATCCTCTTGCAAGTGGAGAGGGCCAAGACAGTAGACGCAGGAAGTGTGGTGGTCAGCGATGGACATTTTCTGCCCACACTGACACCTTTTAAAACCAGACTTGGCTTTTTCAGACATAATCAGCAAAATACACTTTTACTGTGAAAAAGTTTAAACACTAGCTATAAGTAAGAGAAAAAAATATATATAGCTATAAGTTATAGAAGAGGTAGGCCCCAAAGGGAAACCTATGAAAAAATGACAGAATTAACTACACTAACACACACACACACACACACTATAGTATGATCAAAAACTAAATTCTCAATAACTATAAGAACTTTTAAATAAAAATAACAACTATCTTATCTGAACAACAAAATTTTCTCTGGTCCGAGCTCTCTTATCGATGTGATCCGTTGCAGCGGCAAACTAGATCTGAGTAATGGCAGGGAGGATTGTGGGATATAGCCTGGTCTCGAGCTTCTCTAAGATGCAAAGCTTTGCTATGCGGCCGACTCGGAGCCGAGGATCGGCTCCGAACCCGTGTGTAAGAACAAACGGCGAGATTGAACACTCTCACATGGTAATTCAACTTGCTACCCATTTAGAGATGGTCCATTTGTCCACAGGTCTCCCTTCTTTGCCCACTTAAAAGGATACCATAAGCTGATCTATCCTGTTAGGGAATTTTGTCCTGTGAAATTAAGTTGTCTGTGAACAGTAAGAGAATTTTGCATTCTTTCCCCCCATTGTCTTGGGGATTTGGGCGGAATACTGACAAACAGCCTGCTTAAGAGAAATCTCTGACACAACCTTTGGCAAGAAAACAGGATTAGTCCTAAGGGTAACTCTGTCCTTACAGAAGATCATTAAAGGTTCCTTGCACATATGGGATTGTAACTCAAATACATCTTGCAGAGGTCAAGGTGAGCAAAGTTTTTTTTTCCCCAAGTCAGCATGCTAAAGAAGCTGGCTCAAAGGAAGGTAGCAGAGTTTTCCTAACAAGACTGGGGTCCTACGTACAGATAAGATGCCTTTAGTGGTGGGGGTAGGGGGTAGCAGTTCTCAGGTGAAAGATCTCACAATTAAATTACTTCATGTGGGGGTGACAGTAAGCAGGCATGGTTATGAGTAGACATGAAGAAATAGCAGAAGTGTGTACCTTGACTGAAAAGCAGGAAAAAAATCCTCTTCATACAGTTGAGACTCAAGTAATCCAAATACTAGACCTGGGATAATGAGGCTGCTCAGAGTACTACAGTTTTAGCTTTGCAACAGATAAAAACCTTATCAACTTAGCAGGATTACTACTTCCCGGTATTTGGATTTGTAGCTTCTTTGAGAATGGAAATCACATCCTCAGAAAAGATACGTCTAAAAGGAATAAGGACTAAATCATTCAACCGGTCAGGTTCAGAGTTTTTAGACAGCAGTAGATGACAGACCCTTAGTTCTGAGTAAGAAGGTCCACACACAGTGGCAATATCCTGGCTCTTGCCCTAAGTGAGAACAGGAGGGGGAATCAGTGCTGTCTGGGCCAGTATGATGCCATCAGGGTCATCTTTGGCCTATATTCCCTTATGTTACACAGTACCTTGCACACAAGTTTAGAACAAAGCGTGCGTTGTAACTTTAAGAAGCATTTCCAAGTGTAGGCATGTGCATACACATAGTGAGCACGTGCAGGAAGCAGTGCCATTTTTGAGAGAACAGCTAGAGTGTTAACATGTATGAGTGTAGTAGTCAGTCTGTTTATAAATTTATTTAAGTGTAAGTTATTAAGCCTCAATCCAGATGTGTTTGTGTGTAATAAAGCTGCATTAAACGAACCCACAACTGCTCGGCTGTTTTATCCTGACTGGACGAGCGACATGGTGTCAGAACCGGGACTGGAGAATGCAACTTCTTCAATCCACGAGGTGCAGAGTTGATGGTGAAGGTATACTGAGCAGGTTGGGTGGTACAGTGCTCAGACAATTAAAAAGGGCCAGTAACTAACTTCAGATAACCAAACCTTGCACAAATGACTTATTTTGTAAAGAAAACGATGCAGAGCATTCGTAAGGCACAAAATGTATTATTAATCAAACGAGTAGCACAAAATGCATTTTTAATCAAATGAAAGGCACAAAACACATTAGTAATTAAAAGAAGTGTTTGAAACCACGATGTCTGATAAAACTATCAGGAATACTTATATGGGGTTCAGAACTACCTCCGGTTTGCATAATGAGCAAGTTTAAAGTAAAATGAGCACAAGAAAAGTACAATGAGCATAAGAAGTTAAATTGGCATAATTAGTACAATAAAAAGGGCAAAATAAGCTTAAAAAGCAAAGCAACTGCATATTTTTTTAGTAAACAACTGTGTTTTGGTATAAACTATTTCGTACTGACCAAAGCCATTCCAAGCATAACTAGACAGCAACCAACGCAGAAATACCAAGTCTCTGGTATTCGGGCTACCTGCAGGCAGATAACCCAAGTGTGATGACTGCAACAGTGAAACACGAAGAACATGTAGAGTTGTTTGAAGTATCTCAGTGTGTGCAAAGTGTTTGAAATAATTGCACACTAATAAAGCACACACACTGCAGACAGTTTGCAAAATAACTATACTTTGCACTCAGCAAAGTGCAGTCAAAATACAGCCATTTTGAAAAGTTTCTTGTGCTGTGTACACTCCATTTGCAAAGTACAGTAATTTTTGAAATATTTCTTACACTGATAAAGGGTGGTTTCACTTTTAAAGTGTTCTTGTGCTACGGAGACTTACTTAGCAAAGTGTAGTTATTTCAAAGAGTTTGTTGTGCTATTGTGGATAATTACAAGCTCTGGCATATATCTGTGTGTATATTCATAAATAATTTCAAGCACCTTCGCTGCTGTGTGTTGATATGAAAAAGGCATTCGCAGACCCAGTCCACTTGTGTTTGATCATAACATTGCAGAGAACTGGAAAGCATTTGAGCAGTATATGTTCATACAAGCAGCTTTTTCTTACATTTGCAGGGTCAGAAGCCATTGAAAGAGAGAGAGTTCACTTGTGTATGCACCAGCAGTACATGCAGGAGAAGGGGAACACCACCATATTTTTGTACTGGGGGAACACCACCATATTTTTGTACTGGGTGAATCAAGAGTGGACCCTGACTGCTTGAAACGTAAATTTAAAGAAATGTGAACCACAGACAAATGTCACATTAGAAAGGCACGTACTTTATACAAGAGACCAAAAGCCAGGTTAAACTTTTGCAATTTATATCACTGACTTAAGAAATAAAGCTAAAACGTACATATATGGTGATTTGAAAGAAGAGTTACAAAGGACAGGCTTATGTGTGGTGTTAACGCTGCAGTGAGAAAGATTTTGCTTAGTGACAGTGATTTAACGTTGAGCAAAGCTTATAGAGATTTGTGGAATCCATGAGCTCACAGAAAGGCACAAAAGTATCCTTGTAAGTGATAATAGCATGGTTTCAGCAGCCTCTAGAGCAAGCGCAGATAGCATGCAGCAAGTGGCTAGCAGAAGCAGGCCTAAGCACATGGCAGCTGCAGCCCCTGTAGGTTTTGGGACCCTTAACTTTCTAGCAAACTCCAAGACTAGCCCAGCAAAATGGACATATTCAGTGCAGTATAAGGGTGAGTCAGCATCACCTAATTCAAGTTTTATTGTTAACAGTCGTAATTGTGGTGCCAGTCATAAGTCAAAAAGAGAGAAGTGCTTAGCACTTTGTCAGCAATGCCACAAGTGTAAAAAATGAAACCACTTTCAAAGGTTTTGTAAATCAAGCAAACCTCATTCAATTATTAAGAAAGGTCACACAAAAAAGCAAACTGATCATGTAGAAAGCTGTAAATCTACTTTCTATGTAGATGGTGTATCAGTGGTCACTGAAAAGGTTAATGCAACAGATTTATTGGCAAAGAACGAAGCATTTTGTACTGTCCTGATCAATGGTAAACTCACAGAGCTCAAAGACACTGGTTCTAAGTGCAATGTAATCAGCAGAAACATTTGCTAGAGTGAGAGCTGAACAACTTAAATTGGCTAACTGCGCAAAGCTTATTACTTAGGAAGGTGAAGAGATTCAAACCGAAGGCTCAGTAGTGCTTTCATGTTATTCGGCTGGGAGCAGTTTAGCTTGCAATTTTATGTAGTCAGAAGACCTGTAAAGTCATTATTAGGTCTCAGAGACAGTTTAGGAATGAAAATGCTTTCTTTTACCGAAGTCGTCCATTATGTAAGCACATGTCTCTGTTCCAACTTCACTGATGCCATTTTCTCAGGGTATGCTGATGTTTTCGATAAGCCAGGCAAACTTCCAGATGTCTACTCCATGAAAGTAGACCCAGAGGTCAGTTCAGTGGTCAGACCAGCGAGAAGAGTTCCAATACCTATGCAGGACAAAGTTAAGGTCCAGTTAGATAAGATGGTGCAGCAAGGTGTGATTTGTCCAGTGACAGAACCAACAGAATGGGTGTCTTCAATGGTAGTTGCTCACAGAAAAAGCTCAGATGAAATCAGAATATGCACTGACCCAAGACTCTTGAACAAGGCATTAAAGAGACCTCATCATCCTATGCGTACAGTCGAGGAGGTTACTACTCTGACAGCAAGTGCCACTGTTTTTTCTGTCTTGGATGCAGAGAGTTTTGGCAAGTAATGCTTGATCGCAAATATTCATTACGGACTAAATTCAGCATACCATTTGGTAAATACAGATTTCTCAGAATGCCTTTTGGAATAAATTCTGCCAGTGAAGTCTTACAGTGTGCAATGGAGCAAATTTTTTTCGAGTTATCCGTGCACTATAACAGGGAATGATTTACTGGTTGGAGGTAATGGAGAAGCAGAGTAGGACAGAAACCTCGGGAAAGTTCTGGACAGAGTGCGTGAAGTGAACTTGAAGCTCAATCCTCTGAAATGTAAATTCATGCTACCAGAAGTTACTTATGTAAGTCATTTATTTACCAGTACAGGCTTACGACCAGACCCTTCCAAACGAGCAACCATTCTTGAGATGCCAGCTCCAGACAATGTCCAAGCCCTACAGCGTTTCCTTAGTATGGTTAACTATTTGGGCAAATTTATCCCCAACTTTTAAAGGCGCTGACACCTCACTAGAGAGCTGACACGCAAAAATGTTCCCTGGTCATGGTAGGAACAACACCAGAAAGCATTTGACAACCTCAAACAGCAAAATGCCAACCCACCTACATTGAGATACTATGTTATCCATAAAAAATAAGTTATGTACTCACCATAACATTCCATTTCAGTAGTTATACTTCATTTTTCTGCAACCTGTGGGTATTCGGATCAATATAGTATCAGAGCTGGCAACTTTACAAGCATCTGCTCCAAGCTCCTCCCCCTTACCCATAACACACCACCATCTACTGCCTTCCCTCAGATCAAGTTTGCTGCAAACCAAACTAACCAGCAACTCAAACTAGAAGAAAAGTACAGTTGTGTACACCTACCATAAATGTAGATGGTCCGAGTGTCTTCACTGATGCAGTCATAACTGTAGGGTGCTCCTGCCGGCAGGCAGCCCGAGGTCGGCCAGAATCCCAAAGTCTGGGTCCGGCGTCGGCTGTACAAGCTAGTACCCTGACGTCAGTACGCTCTGGTACATAGTCCTCAGCAGACGCCATCTTCTCCAGCCTTTCTTGCCCTAGATGTCAGAAGTCCACAATAAAACAAAAATGAATCCAATAAGGAAACACAAATACACCACAAAAGAGAAAAAAGAGGGGATAGGAGGGAGGGAAACCCTGACTGCAACAGTGAAGACACTCGAACATCTACATTTATGGTAGGTGTACACAACTGTACTATGTTCTTCGTGTTTCACTGTTGCAGTCATAACTGTAAGGTGGAATCCCAAAGCAGTGAAAAAGGGGAGGAGGCTTTAGACAAAAGAAGGGGAGGCAAGAATACCCTGCAAAACAGCAGAGGCAAAGCCTGCCCTGGTCTTAGAATACAGTGGGAGATTGTAGTGCTTGGAAAAAGTATGCACAGAACTCCAAGTGGCAGCTTCCAAGATATCCTTGGTAGGAACTCCTCTGAGGAAAGCTGTAGAAGTGGCAGCTGCTCTAGTAGAATGACTTCTAATGGTACCTGGAAACTGTTTCCCATGATGAGTGTAACAAAATCTGATTCCATAAGCAATCCATTTGGAAATAGTCTGTTTAGAAATAGGTTTTCCAAGAGAACTGGAGGCAAAAGAAACAAACAATTGAGTAGACTTTCTGAACTCTTTAGTCTTGTCCAGGTAAAATCGTAACTGCCTGTGTACATCCAATGAATGCAAAATCCTTTCCCCTTTATTTTGAGGATTAGGAAAGAAAGTAGGAAGGTGAATTGTCTGATTTAAAGCCACTTTCGAAATCACCTTAGGCATGAAAGTAGGATTGGTCCTCAAGGATACTCTGTCCTGATGGAAAATAAGATATGGTTCCACAGCCATGAGAGCTTGCAACTCTGAGACCCTTCTGGCAGAAGTCAATACCAATAAAAGAACAGTCTTCCAAGATAAAAACTTAATATCTGAAGATGCAGCAGGCTCAAAAGGAGGCAAAGTAAGCTTTTCTGAAAAATAATTGAGATCCCAGGCAGGAACAGGAGGGGTCCTGGGAGGCCGCAAATTTTTAGCCCCTCTCAAGAATTGTCTCACCAAAGGATGAGAAAAAACAGGAGGGTCAGAACTGAAATGAGCAGAAATAGCAGAAGCATGAATCTTAATGGAAGAAAAGGAAAGTCCTTTAGATAAAAGATCCGAAAGGTAAAGCAAAATAGAAGAGAGATCAGGTACCAGAGGATCCAAGCCTCGGTCCTGCATCCAAATACAAAACCTCTTCCATTTAGAGGCATAGGATTTCCTAGTGCTAGGCCGTCTAGCTTCCAGAAGAACATCCAAAACTGTCAAGGCCAATTTGGAGCAATCAAGATGAGGAACTTGGGCTTGTCCTGTTTTATCTTCAGTAATACCCGAGGTAGTAGAGGAAGAGGAGGGAAGGCATATCCTGAAAGGCTTCTCCAGCTGAAGGACAGGGCATCCACTTTCCAAGCTGTTTTGTGGAAGGACCTGGTGCAAAAGCGAGGCAGCTGGTGATTGAGATGGGATGCAAACAGATCTATCTGGGGACATCCCCAAACTGCAGTGATCCTGTTGAATAAGTTGGTGTCTAGCATCCATTCGTGAGGATCTGAAATGTTTCTGCTCAGGCTGTCTGCTAAGAGATTCTGTTCCCCTGGAATGAATTGAGCCTGGAGATGTAGATTCAAATTTAGAGCTGTGTCCCATAAGGCCATAGCTAGTCTGCAAAGGGGGTACGAATGAGAACCCCCTTGCTTGTTGATGTACCACATGACCGTGGTGTTGTCTGTGCGAATTAGCAGAGGCCCTGGTTGCAAAAGGTTCTTGAAGGCTAGAAGAGCATTTTGAACTGCCAACATTTCCTTCAGATTGATGTGCCAGTGAAGATGGTCCTTTGTCCAGGTTCCCTGCTGGCAAATGCCTAGAAAGTGTGCTCCCCAAGCATAATCCGAGGCATCCGTGGTCAGGATTTGAGTAGGTTGAGGTAGACGAAAAGACTTTCCTTCGTTTAAAACACATGCCCTGGACCACCAGAGGAACTCCCTCTGGAGACATGGGGATCAGAGGAATCAGAATATCCAGATCGTGGTAATGTTGTGACCATACACTTTTCAGATACCATTGAAGCTTTCTCATATGAAGCCTTGCATTTGGAATCAACAGAATGCAGGAAGCCATGTAGCCCAGAGTCTGCAGGAATTTCCTTGCAGTGAGCTGAGATAGAGTTGCCAAGGTGTTGAAAATAGAAGCCAGCTGTGTTTGTTTTTCTGGAGTGAGGAAGGCCCTTTGTAAGGTTGTATTTAAGAGGGCTCCCAAGAATACCATTTGTTGAGAAAGGATCAAATGTGACTTGTTTGTGTTCACTGAGAATCCCAGTAGGAGGAGAAGACGTTGAATAAAGTCCAGATGTTGAAGTAGAAGATCTTTGCTGTCTGCCTGAATAAGGCAGTCGTCCAAGTAGGGGTAAATCTGGATCCCCTGAAGTCTGCAATAAGCCACTACTGGTGCCAGGCACTTGGTAAAGACTCTGGGCGCAGTAGATAAACCAAAGGGCAGTACAGAGAATTGAAAGTGCCTCGAACCTGCCTTGAACCTGAGGAATTTCCTGCGTTCCTGCCTGATGGGAATGTGTAAGTAGGCTTCCTTTAAGTCCAATGTCACCATCCAGGCGTCCTGAGATAGCACTGGAATTAGTTGCTGCAGAGTAAGCATCTTGAATTTTGGAATTTCCAAAAAGGTGTTTAACACAGAAAGGTCCAGAATAGGTCTCCATGAGTTTTGTTTTCTTGGAACCAGAAACAGTCTTGAATAAAAACCTTTCCCATCTCTGAGAGAGGAACAGGCTCTATGGCTCTCATGGCCAGAAGAGCATCCACTTGATTTAAGGCCTCTGACCATTGATGTTTTGGCAGATCTGGCCAACCGTAAGCCCTTGGCAAAGTATGAAAGTGGAATTTGTAACCTTTTAAAATCACGTCCAATACCCATCTGTCCTGGGTAATATGAGTCCAATTTCTGTAAAAAAGAGACAGTTTTCCTCCGAGAGGGGCATCCAGGTGAAGGGGTCCTGCAGCCCAACTTAGAGTGTCATTGAGTTTGCTTTCTTTGAGATTGGGATCTGTCTTCTCCCCTTCTAGGTGAAGAAGCAGTCCATTGTCTAGATCTGTAAGAGGCCTGACCTTGGCCACGACCTCTGGAGCGTCTATATCTTCCCCTTTGAGGCCTGTCAGACGTGGGAAAGGACCAATTTTTAGACGGCCAATTCCTGGAAAATCTAGGAGGCTGAACTTGCAAGAAATCTTTTACAGTCTGCATAGATTTTGCCTTTTCTTCCATCTTTTTAATAACTTCCTCAGCCTTAGATCCAAAAAGAAGATCATGCTGAACAGGGGCATCTAACAACTTAACCTTAACCTGTTCAGGTAAACTTTGTTCACGGAGCCAGGCATGTCTCCTGATAACAGTACCAGAGGCTGCAGCCCTGCAAGAAGCATCCAAAGCATCAAAACCATAATGTAAGCTATGTTTGTTCACTTGTTCAGTAGCATACAAAACATCCTGAAGTTCCTTATCCTCTGCACATGCAGGAAGGGAAGCAAGCTTTTGCTTTAAAACAGACAAAAGAAATTGCTGATACTTAAACATATGAAACTGGCAATTTAAAGCCCTTACAGACAGGGTAGCAGAAGTATATACCTTTCTTCCCCACCTGTCTAAAGCACGAGAATCCTTCTCAGAGGGAATAGGATTTTTAGAAGAAGCAACCTTAGCAGCCTTAGAGCCCTGAGAAATAGTTTCAGGATCCGCAGAAGGGTTCTTAAATAAGAATAAATGAGAGTCAGGAACCCTATAGAATCTATCAGGCTTAGAAGGAGCAGGAGGCATGGAATCAGGATTCAAATTAGCCTCAGAAAAAGCATCATCTACAATGTCCAAAACAGGAGGGATAGCTAAAGGCCTATGCTGAGGAAGAAGATGAAATTCTCTAAGCCTCTTCTTGGAAGCAGAATACTCCTGACCTTCCCAATGAAAATGTTCCTTCATCTCATGCAAGGTTTCCCCAAAAGAGAAATCTTCAGGCTGAGAGGCCGAGGGTAAGGAGTCCTCAGCATCCGAATCCTCATAAGGAGGAAAAGAATAGTCCTGATCTGAGGAAGAGACAGAAGATACAGAAGCCTGGTCAGAGGAATCCAGAGGAACATCCTGTCGAGGCCTTTTCTCAGGAGGGGGGTGAGAACCCCTAATCATTGTAAGTAAATCTTCAGCCATCTTTAATAATTGCTTCTGTGTCCTGGGAGTAGATTCAGAAGCAGCTTGAGCAGGAACTTTAGACTTAACAGGAGTCTTTGTCTTTGCCTTTGAAATAGTGATGTGAGTAGGCCTGAAAACCCCCTCAGAAGCCGGTACCTGCACAGCGGTTCCGGACCCATCTGAAGGAGCGACGTCCGAAGGTCCTGCAGCAGTTAAAATAGTAGGCCTTGATGGCTCCCCATGGGAGTCTGTATCGGCCATCGGTTCAGAAGTGGCGGACGACAGGGGCTGCAAAAGCGCCTCACTGACGACAGCCGAATCGGACGCTGGCTCCAGCTGCAACGAGTCCTGTTTGGACCTCGGAGGCCTGTCTTTGTCTTTGCGCTTCTTTTGAATTCCGGTAGTGTCCGACGACATTCTATAATTGAAGCGTCTGCCAAAATAATTTAGAGCCCAATCGTACCTGCGCTTGATAGTACGAGAGTTGAACCTGGCACAGAACCGACAACAAGAAACGTCGTGGTCAGGGCCTAAGCAAGGTAGACAGTAAGAGTGGAAATCTTTATGAGGTATTTGTTTCCCACACGTTATACAATTATTAACGTTTTCTGACATCGGAGGAACAAGAAAAAGATTCCCCAACGGGGTACTTAGCTTTGAGAAGAGAAGTAAGAACTTCGGACCGACAACAACAAAATACGCTGTTCGAAAATCGCCAACCAACGACTTGCGAGCTGCTTTCCACCGCACGGCAAGAAAGACTGGAGAAGATGGCGTCGGCTGAGGACTATGTACCAGAGCGTACTGACGTCAGGGTACTAGCTTGTACAGCCGACGCCGGACCCAGACTTTGGGATTCTGGCTGACCTCAGGCTGCCTGCCAGCAGGAGCACCCTACAGTTATGACTGCAACAGTGAAACACGAAGAACATCCATACATGATCATGACATGAGAAGGCTTGGGGGAAGGAGGGTGGGACTGTTGCAGAAAAATTAAGTATAACTACTCAGATGGAACATTACGGTGAGTACATAACTTCTTTATCTGAAGTAGTTAACTTCATTTTATCTTCAACCTGTGGGACAGAGTCCCCAGCTACTCAAGCCCATGGGAGGTCCTCATGGAAGGATATTCCTGAGCACCGTAGAGCCGAAGGATGCTCTCCCTCTGGAGATTAAATCCAACTTATAATGAGAAATGAAGGTATGCTACTTAGCCTAACTTGCTGCTGTACAAATGTCATCCAATGACACCCTAGACCAGAAAGCAGCAGACGTCGCCATAGATCTGGTAGAATGAGTTTTAATCGGACCAGGTGGAGACAAACCTTTGTCTTTGTAAATTTGCAAAACACATAGCGTAATCCACACAGCTAAAGAAACTTTAGAGATGGCCTTACCCAAAAAGGGCTTAGAAAAGGACACAAATAACTGTTCAAACTTACGGAAGGGCTTTGTTCTGTGTAGATAAAAATGAAGTTGTCTATGAACATCTAGCAAATGCAGTTTATATTCACCTTTGTTCTGAAAATTTGGGAAGAAAACAGGAAAGTTAATTCTTTGATTGATGTTTGATTCAGAAGCCACTTTTGGTAAGAAAGAAGGGTTTGGGTGGAGAGAAACCCTGTCCTTATGGAAGATCAAGTAAGGGGGCACTGCGGACAAGGCCTGAAGCCCAGAAACCCTTCTAGACGAAGTAATAGCCACTAGGAAGGCAGTCTTCCAGGATAGAAATTTTAAATCCACTGAAGCTGCGGGTTCAAAGGGGGAGCAACTATGGCCTGAAGAACCAAAGTAAGGTCCCAAGGACGTAAAAGAAAAATGCCTTTAAGAAAAACCTTACACAACCGAGAAGAAGCCAGGGCATTCATGTTCTCACCGACATGAAAATTTGAAATAGCTGCCAGTTGCACTTTCACAGTGTAAAAACTGGCACCTTGTTGAAAAATAGTGGCTAAAAAAATCCAGTACCACGGACACAGGTGTTGTAAAAGGCTCCAGTTTTCTCTGAGATGCCCAAATAGAAAACAGTTTCCATTAACCACAGTAAATCTTCCTAGTGGAAGACTTATGAGCCGCCACTAGAATAATTTTTAACTGAAGATGAAAGACCAGGAGTCCCGGCAATTAAGGGAAATGGAGCAACCAAGCTGTCAGCCTAAGGCTGTCCAGGTTGGGCAGACAGGTGCCTGAAAGATGAGAAATTAGATCCGGGCAGGGATCTAGAATCCAAGGAGCAGCTAGAGAATGAGACCAGAGGAAGGGGAACCAAACCTGACTAGGCCAGAATGGGGCAATGATGATTACCTTGCACCCCAGATGGCAAGCCTTCTGAAGAAACTTTGGAATGAGTGGTAACAGGGAATAAGCGTACAGAAGCCCGGGAGGCCAAGCATGGACTAGAACATCTCTTTGGGGGGGGTTCCCCTGGTGAGGGAATCAGAGCGAAGAACTCTCTGCACTTCACGTTGGAAGAAGATGTGAAGAGATCGCAGCAAGGCTGTCCCCAAGCAAAGAAGATCTCCACTACCGACTGCTTCAGAGACCACTCGTATGGCATCAGAATAGCCTGACTCAATTTGTCCACTAAAATGTTGGAACATCCCGGGATGTGCACTGCGATCAGAAACCAACTGGTGGAGATCGCCCACTCCCAAACTCTCATGGCCTCGCGACACAGAGGATAAGATCTGGTTCCTCCCTGTTTGTTGATGAACCAAACAACAGACATGTCTGACTGAATTGCAATAGTTCCAGAGGAAGAGCAGTATGGAAGGCCTGCACGGCAAAAAGCA
Organism: Protopterus annectens; assembly: GCF_019279795.1. Taxonomy (NCBI): domain Eukaryota; kingdom Metazoa; phylum Chordata; order Ceratodontiformes; family Protopteridae; genus Protopterus; species Protopterus annectens. Next base: position 970,233,442 of record NC_056743.1, read on the forward strand.
CTGCTCTAATCTCCAGTACATTGATATGCAATCTGGTCTCAATCTGGGACCACGTGCCTTGGACCGTCCCTCCCCAGATAATGCCCCCACCCGAGCTGGGAAGCATCCGTGGTCACTGTGGCTTGGGCTGTGGATGGAACAAAGGGGCATTCCGCTACAATCTCCGAAGACTGGACCCACTAGAGAAGTGACGCCCTGCAGGCTTTGCTGATGTGAATTGGGTATTCCATGAGGAGATCCAGCCAAGACCACTGTACGGCTAGAGTCCATTGTAGAACACGCATGTGAAGGCGCGTGCAGGGGAGGATAGAAATTGCGGCAGCCATAGAGCCCAAGGCTATGAGAACATCCACCGCCTTCGGCACACTGGGGCCAAGTATGAGTGATACATGAGCCTTTAGACTCTGGACCCTGTCTGGAGTTAGGAAGACTTTCAATTGAAGGGTGTCCAGCTCTACCCGATAAAGTCCAAGACCTATACTGGATTCAAGAGTGGCTTGGGAACATTGGCCGTAATCGCTAACAGGGCTGCAAGATTTAAGAAGTCGTCTCTGGCTTGGCAAAGAAGATGCTTGGTAGAAGCAGCACGGCGCCAGTCGTCTAGGTAAGGTAATACCCGAATCCCCTAAAGCCTCAGGTGAGCCACTACAACTGCTATTACACCTTGGTGAACACCCTGGGGGCTGTGGTGAGACTGAAGGGTTTGGCTCGGAACTAGAAATGACTGGCTCCCAGCCGGAAGCAAAGGAATTTCCTTGAGCTTGTGTGTATCTTGATATGGTAGTAAGCGTCCTGGAGATCTATTGAGCACATCCAGTCACATTCTCAAGGATAAGGAAGAATAGACTGCAGGGTGACCAACCTGAATTTCTGTTTGGTGACAGCCAGGTTTAAGGTGGACAGGTCCAAAATGGGACTGAGGTCCCCCGTCTTTTTTGGCACTAAAAAGAACCTGGACTGAACGCCTGACCAGGACTAATTGGGAGGAGGGGCCGGTTCAATGGCTCGTTTCTGAAGCAGCTTTGAAACCTCTAGCGCTGCCATTTCCCTTTGAGCGGGTGGGACATCTGTGAGCCGCTTTGGTTGGGTTGGAGGGGCAACAAACGGGATGGTGTAACCTCTGGATATTATTATTTGAAGCACCCAACGATCTGCAGTTATGGACACCCATGCCATTGGGTGCAATGATAATCTTCCCCCGACTGCCTCCAGAGTAGGACAGTCGGGCAACCCCTCAAGGCTGCTGCGTGGGCCTGTCCGAGAAGGGCTCCATAGACCCAAAGTTTCTCTGAACCCACTCTGCCTCTGGGCCGGCGTCTGTCATGTCCCCCTCTGCCTCTAGGGGACCAGTTGTCCGGAGAGTCCCGGGAAAACTTAAATTTCGAGAACCACATCTTCTTTTGCCCCCTCTGATTCCGAGAGAAGGATCTTTGAGGGATAGAGAAAAGGATTCCGATGGCAGATAAAGTCTTCCTGTTTTTCTCACTCTGGACAAGGGTGTCACAGATGGTCTTCCCAAAGAAAGAACCACCGAAGGGAGCACTCATAAAAGACACCTTGAAGGGGTCCGCAAACTGACACAGTCTGAGCCAAGTATGACGCCTCATAGCAACGCCAGTCCCAGCCGCCCTAGCTGCTCCTTCTGCAGCATGAGAAAGGAGGCACATGGACGTGTTTGACATTGATTTCAGAGAAGACATCTTCGCGGAGAACAGATGTTTGTCCTCCTGCGACAAAGACTCTGGGGGCAACTCAGCTAACTCCGTGACTAGCTGCAGTCCTACGATGTGTGCCAAGTAGTTCTGCGCTCGAATGGAAAAAGTCACTGAAGAGTACACTCGCTTCCCAAATCGATCCACTGTCCTGGATTCCGGAGGGTGTCCTGTTATTCGGAGGGTGGACCGAGGAAAATACAGTTCTGTACGCTTACCATAAATGTACATGTTCGAGCGTATTCACTGTTGCAGTCATGACATTTGGGTAATCTGCAGGCAGGTTGCCCTCACTCGGCCTGAATTCCAAAGTCTTGGGTCCTGCGTCGGTTGCTGTCTCCTCTTCCATGACGTCAGGTCGTCAGGGGGTATAAAACATGCAGCCAACGCCATTTTCTTTAGTTTTTCTTGCTCTAGATGTCAGGTGCCCCCACAAAGGTAGCAAAAAAAACAAACTAAATAAATATAAATGTACAGATATATAGCTAGAGATATATAGATATAGATATATATATATATATATATATATATATATATATATATATACACACATACATGCATCAATATAAACTTTACCTTCATCTACAAGCAAATACACCACATAGGTTGTAGAAGATAGAGAAGGAAGGGGGGATGGCGGGAGGGTAACCTGGACTGCAAGAGTGAATACACTCGAACATCTACATTTATGGTAAGTGTACACAACTGTACTATGTTCTTCGTGTTTAACTGTTGCAGTCATTACCTTTGGGTAGATTCCCAAAGCTATGGTTGGGAGGCTGGAGCTAAACAGCATTAGGTGCGGCTATAAGGCCCTGCAGAACTGCAGTGGCAAAGCCTGCCCTGGACTTAAGGGTAGAGAGGCAAATGATGATGCTTTGTAAAGGTGTGAACAGAACTCCAAGCAGCAGCCTCTAGAATGTCTTTGGTTGGTACTCCTCTGAGAAAGGCTGCTGAAGTAGCTGCAGCTCTGGTGGAATGAGACCTAATGCACTTGGGCACAGGTTTACAATGGTGTAAGTAGCAGAAACGGATGCAGTGGCTTATCCACTTTGAAATTGTCTGCTTTGAAATATCCTTGCCTTCTGATCCTACAGCATGTCACTAGTAATTGCTCAGTTTTTCTTAGAGCTTTAGTCCTGCTCAAGTAGAATCTTAGCTGTCTGTGTACGTCCAAGGAACGCAGAATTCCCTCCCCCTTGTTCGGCAGATTTGGATAAAAGGTTGGCAGATGAATTGTTTGGTTAAGAGCCACACTGGAAACCACCTTAGGCGTAAATGTAGGGTTTATCCCCCAGACACCCCCTGTCTGGGTAAAATATGATATAAGGCTCTACAGCCATGAAGGCCTGTAGCTCTGAAACTCTTCTTGCTGAAGAAATTGCTAGTAGCAAAGCTGTTTTCCATGAGAAGAACTTTATATCAGCGTTAGCAGCTAGTTCAAATGGAGGCAGGGTGACCTTTTCCAATATATAATTGAGGTCCCATGCAGGTAATGGTGATCTTTTAGGAGGCCTTAAATTTTTGGCTCTTTAAGATACTGCTTTAGCAAAGGATGAAAAAAGATTGGTGGCTCTGTACTGTAATGAGCCGAAATGGCAGAGGCATGGATTTTAATTGATGAGAAAGATAGGCCTTTGTCAATCATCTCAGTTAAGTATTGTAATATCTGAGGAATATTTGGTTCTGCTGTATCAGTTCCTTGTGTTTGATTCCAAGCACAGAATCTTTTCCATTTATCAGCATAAGATTTTCCAATACTAGGCCTTCTGGCTTCCAAAATGACATCCATCACAGCTTTACTAAGAGGAGGAGTTGGTATAACTACATGATCAGCCATGCTGCAGGTTCAGTGTCTAGAGTTGATTGTGCAGGATCGGATTGCTTTGCTGGGACAGTAGTTGACGTCTTTGAGCTAAGGTCCAAGCTGGGTATTGAGACAAGTTCCTTAGGACTGGGTACCAGTATTGGCGGGGCCAGTCTGGGGCAATTAGTATCATCTTTGGTTTCTCTTGTCTGACTTTTAGGAGGATCTTGGGAAGAAGAGGCAGAGGAGGAAAGGCATAAACTGATAGGTTTTTCCAACTGAAGGATAGGGCGTCCACTTTACAGGCTAGTCTGTGATAAGTCCTTGCACAGAATCTTTTCAATTGATAATTTTGAGGAGAAGCAAATAGATCTATGTCTGGGCTCCCCCATTTCTCTGTTATCATGCTGAAGACTTGTGGATTTAGTTTCCACTCGGTGAGGGTCCATAAGGTATCTGCTTAAATTGTCTGCCAGAGTATTTTGCTTTCCTGGCAGGAATTGAGCTTGAAGATGTATTTGGCAGGGCAAAGTTGTGTCCAACAGTGCCATGGCTAATCTGCAAAGGGGTTATGAGAGTGTGCCCCCTTACTTGTTTATATACCACATGACCGTGGTGTTGCCAGTTTTTATCAGTAGTTGTCCTGGATGAAGTAAGTCCTTGAAGGCTGTTAGGGCATTTTAAACAGCTAGCATCTCTCTCTGGTTGATATGTAGATGCAATTGTTTTGGGGTCCATATGCCCTGTATGCATCTTCCTGCCATGTGGGCCTCCCAGGCATAATCTGATGAGTCTGTTGTCAAGGTTTGGCTGGCAGGGGGTAGAGTGAAGGCCCGTCCCATGTTTTGGTGACATGCCTTTGCCCACCATAGAAACTCCTGTTGTAGATAGGGTATGAGAGGAATCATTGCTTCCAGACTGTGGTAATGTTGACTCCACAAATTTTTTAGGTACCATGGAAGTTTCCTCATATGCAGTCTTGCATATAGAATCAGTAGGATGGAGGATGCCATGAAGCCCAAAGCCTGCAGAGTTTGTCTTGCAGATAAATGGGTTTTTGTTGCCATCAGTTTGAAGTAAGTAGTCAGTTGCCGTTGCTTGTCTGGCATGAGGTAAGCCATCTGGACAGTTGTATTCAAGCTTGCACCCAGGAATGTTATCTTTTGAGAGGGTACCAGCTGTGATTTCTTTTCATTTATTGTGTACCCTAGGCATGTTAGAAGCCTTTTCACAAACGCCAGGCGTTGAAGAAAAATGTCCTTGCTCTCTGCTTGAATGAGAGAGTCATCCACATAAGGGTATATTTGTATACTTTTTTGTCTGCAAAATGCAATTACTGGTGCCAGGCACTTTGTGAAGGACCTGGGCGCAGTAGAAAAGCCAAAGGGCAGTGCAGAGAATTGGTAATGCATTAAGCCAGCCTTGAATTGGAAGCATCCTCTACACGATTGTCTTATTGGGACATGCAGGTATGGCTCCTTTAGGTCTAATGTCACCAGCCAAGCATTCTTGAGTAAAAACCTTGTCCTTTTTCCTGTTCTGGTACTGGTAGAATGGCCCCCCCATATCCACGAGGGACGTAACCTGTTTCTGTGCCTCTACCCATTGATTTTTGGGCAGATCTGTCCAACCGTTTGCCATTGGAAGATTGTGGAAATGGAATCTGTATCCCTGTGATACTATGTTTAGTACCCACTTGTCCTGGGTTAGCTGCCAATTTTGAGAAAGTGCTAATTTTGCCCCTAAGGGTGCTGCCAAAAGATAAGTGCTTGGTGTAGGCAGAGGGAAGTCCTTGGGACTGTTTTCTGTAGGTTTGCGCTTTATCTCCTCCTGATTTGGAGGTAGATGTGTCCTGTTGCTTTGACCTGTATGAATCTTGCACCTGGTATCTGGAACCCTTTGGGCATCTGGATTTGCCCCCTTTGAGCTCTGTCTGAAACAGGAAAGGACACTTTTTTGTAGGCCAGTGTCTACTGCATCTTGGTGGCTGCACTTGTAAGAAGTCTAATAATTTGCATAGACGTAGCTTTGTCTTCCATTTTCTTTAAAACCTCTTCTGCCTTAATACCAAACAGAGTATCATGCTGTAAAGGTGCATCTAGCAATTTAGCTTTAACATGATCAGGCAAATTTTGTTCCTTTAGCCAGGCATGCCTCCTAATCACAGATCCAGTAACTGTGGCCCTGCAGGAGGCCTCTAAGGAGGTAAAACCACTTTGCAAAGTATGCTTTCCAAATTCTTCAGCTGCATGCAATAATTCCTGCAATTCTTTATTTTCAGCACATTCAGAAATCAACATAATTTTCCACTTCAGCAATCCCATAACATGTTGTTGATACTTAAGCATATGGAATTGACAGTTTAAGGCTCTGATTGCCAAGGTTGCAGATGTATAAACCTTTTTTCTCCATCTGTCCAGTGCCATTGAATCTGTCAGAGGGGGTAAGATTTTTTGCAGTTGAGGCATTAACACCCTTTGGACCCTGTGAAACAGTTTCAGGATCAGCAGCAGGGTTTCTAAATAAACATTTATGCGAGTCAGGGACCCTGTAATATCTGTCAGGCTTACTGGGAGCCAGAGGAAAGGAGTCAAGGGTCAAGCTGGACTCTGAAAACACATCATCCACAATGTCTAAAACAGGGGGAATGGTCAAAGGCCTGTGCTGAGGGAGAAGGAGGAAATCTCAGAGTCTCTTTTTTCATTCTGAGAAGTCTTGACTCTCCCAGTGAAAATGTTCCTTCAAAGTATGCAAGGTTTCTCCAAATGAACAATCCTCAGGAGGAGAAGCAGATGGTATAGACTCCTCTACATCAGAATCCTCATAGGGAGGTATAGATAATTCCTGATAAAGAGGAATCAGAAGAAACAGAAACCTGATTTGAAGATTCATAATCAGTGTCTTGCCTAGGCCTCTTATCTGGTGGGGGATGGGTACCCCCTGATCAAGGTAATAAGGTCTTCAGCCATTTTGATGATCTGTTTTTTAGGCATAGAGGCCTGTGCACGTTGGCTCATGCGTCAGTTTTTTAGTGTTAGAACTTGCTTTTGTCTTTGGTTTTGCAGCTGCCGTCAGTTTGATATACAAATGTTGAGGTCTGAATACACCCTCAGAAGCCGGTGCCTGCTCAGCGGCTCTGGACCCATCTGAGGGAGATGCATCCATCGGTCCAATACCTTGAGTATCTTGCGGCATGCCGGACGCCGCATGGGTGTCGGTAGAGGCCTACGACTCAAAGGTAGCAGGCATCAGGGGCTGCAAATGCGCCTCACTGAGTACGAGCGAACCGGCGACTGGCTTAGGAGAAGCCTCGTTGCCGGTTTTGGATGTTGACTGCCTTTCTCTGACCTTTTCTTTGCGTTTTTTATGTACTCCGGTAGTCGGATTGCTATCCGATGAAATTTCTGGGTAATTAAATCAGTTTCCAAAATACCTTGAGGTAAAAATATACAGACGCTTAGTGCGTTGGTTAAATCTAGCACAAAACCGACAGCCAGGCACGTTGTGATCAGGGCCTAGGCAAGGAATACAGTATAAATGGAAATCCTTATGAGGTATTTGCTTCCCACAAGTAATACAATTATTGACTTTTACTGACATCGGTAAGGAGCAAGAAAAAGTTTCCCCAACGGGGTACTTAGCTTAAGATTGAAGACTTCGGTTCTGAAACTCGAAAACGAAAATTAAAGGAGTCGGCCAACCGGCACATGCAAACTGCTTCTGCTTCGGGCACTGCGCGGCAAGAAAGAATGATGAAAGTGGCGTCTGTTGCATTTTTTTATACCCCTGACAACCTGATGTCATGGAAGAAGTGACAGCAACCGACGCAGGACCCAAGACTTTGTTAATCAGGCCAACTGAGGGCAACCTGCCAGCAGATTACCCAAATGTAATGACTGCAACAGTGAAACACGAAGAACATCTGAGAAATCTCACTAGAACAACCCCAAAAAGCACTTACATTACCACTGAAGCTCAGAGCTGCGGAGATCACTATGCTGATGCAAGAAGTGGCAAACGAGATCTGGGAAGGCAGTAGATGGTGGTGTGTTATGGGTAAGGGGGAGGATCTTGGAGCTCGGAGCAGATGCTTTTACAGTTGCCAGCTCAGATCCGATATAGATCTGAATACCCACAGGTTGAAGATAAAATGAAGTTCATAGGTTCATACTAGGCTATCTGCCCTAGGGCATTTATAAGCCTAGCCAGAGTGTGTTTGGCTTTTGCCATCCATTTTAAATGAATTTTGCTATGCCCTTTTTCGAGTTTAGTATACTGTGCCTCAGAAGTGATACCCGGGGTAAACCTACCATCTCCCATCCACTCATCAAGATTCCTCTTGAAGAGAGTCAATGAGGGACTCTGCCTAACCTGGACTGGAATTTTATTCCACAGTGAAGGGAGCCTCTGGGTTATGAATCTGTCCCTCCAGCATGTCCTATTTATTTCAGTGCTGAGGTTCAAGTCTCTCGAGCGTGTAGCTCGACGGGATTTGGATTTTCTGAGGTGCAGCATGTCCATTAATTCCGGGTTGGACATGGCTATATACGTCAGGCACAGATCGCCTCTGAGCAGGCGGTATGCCACTGAGTAGAGCTGGAGTTTCTTTAACTGGGCAGCATATGGCATCTGTTTGAGCGCTTTGATCCTCTTGGTGAGGTACATTTGGGGTCTTTCCAGTTGCTGCAGGTGTCTGGTAAGGTACATCCCAAAAGGGGCACTGTACTCAATTATGGGCCTGATGAGGGATGAGTAAAGAGGCACAATGACCTCCCCTGATCTAGATGTGAATCCCTTCATGATTAGGTGGGCTATATAAAATGTTTTTCTAACCACTTTGGCCACGTGGTTGTCAAATGAGAGATTGCTATCAACTTGGGTCCCCAGGTCCCTAATTACTTCTTCCGTACTTAATGGATTACCACCTATGTGGTAATTTGTGGGCACTTTGTTTTTGGCAAAGGGGATGACTATACACTTTTTGGAGTTTAGCTTGAGGCCATGGCTCTGGCACCAGTTGTCTGTTTCTATGAGGCCCTTTTGTAAGATGCTTGTGTCAGCTGGAGAGTCAATTATGGCGCCCAGTATGCAATCTGCGAACTTGGTCAGCCACAGTCCTTCCGTGTTAGCCTGTACCTCCGAGAAATATATACCGAACAAGAGAGGTCCCAGGACTGAGCCTTGTGGGAAGCCACTTGTAACTGGTTTGGAGTCTGACATGGCTCCAGCAATTCTAATCATGTGGGTTCTGTCCTTGAGCCAGTTTGCAACCCATCTAGTGACATATGGGTTTATATTTAAGCTGGTGAGCTTATCTGTAATGCCCGAGTGGGGTATTGTATCGAAGGCTTTTGCAAGGTCCAGGTAGGATGTGTGGACCACCTTTCCCCTCGTCAATGGCCTTGGTGACTGTTTCAAAGAAATTGACCAGGTTTAAGAGGCAGGATCTGCCCTTAAAGCCGAAGTGGGTAGATCCAGTGTCTGTAGGTCCCCAATATCTTTATTTATGAGGTCCATGATGATCCTTTCCATAGCTTTGCAGACCAAGCTAGTCAAGCTTATGGGGCGATAGTTTCCAGGATCCGATGAGGCACCACCTTTGTGGAGAGGGACCAATGTTGCTGTACGCCACTCTTTGGGTACACATCCTGTAGTAAGGCTGAGACTGAACAGTAGTTTTATGTTTGGGTTTAGTTCTTCTTGGAGTTCATGTAGGACGCAGCCCGGGACACCATCTGGTCCCACTGATGCTGTGTTTTTTGCTTTGGAGAGGGCGGCTCTTACTCGAGCATCTGAGATGTCAGGGGGGCAGCACTCTGCTGGGATAGATATTTGCCCTTTTGGTGGGGAAGGGGGGGGGGGGGGTTTGCACTGAACCTGTCAGCTAGGATGTTGGCAATGTCTGTGGGTTCGGTGTATTTTGTCATTTTGGACTAATTCTGAGCATATCTGGGAATTCCCTCCCACGTTCCTAACATAACTAAAGAAAGCCTTGTGATTATCCTTAGTGTCCTGTGCAATTTTTCTCTCGAAGCTGGCCTTAGACGATTTTATGAGTGCCTGTAGTTTTTTTGCTAATACTGATAAGAGATGCCTTCCCTTTTTGGGATTTTGCTCCGTCATGAAGTAGCTTCCTCCTTCTATTGTATAGCTTGTTTATGGCTGGGGTCCACCAGACAGGACACCTAACTTTGGAGGATTGGGTCTTGGTTTTATTTGGGATTGCATGATCCATGCATTCCTGAAGGTGTTCATAGAATGCGTTTATAAAGGATTCTGCGGTCTGGACCGTATTTTCCATAGGCCCGGGGGCTTTGAAGGATTCCACCTCGGTTTTGAGGAGTGTGAAATTTGCTTTAGAGAAGTTTTTCACTGTGGTTTTCTGGGCAGGGGCTGGGGTCCGAATGTGAATATCTAGTGAGATTAGTTTATGGTCTGGTCTTACCAGTGAGGGATACACTTCTGGTCTGGCGCATAGAGTCCCCATGTTAATGATGATCAGGTCCAGTATGTTTTCCCCTCTTGTGGGAGTGGCAACAAGTTGTTCCGTAGCATTTGAGTTTATAAATTCTAGGAACCTTTGGGCTAAGGTGCTGGAGCTAGAGTAATGCTCCCAGTCTATGTTAGGGTAGTTGAATTCGCCCAATATAATGGTGTTTGGAGAGACCTTCATATTTTCCAGTGTTCTCAGGAAGGCCGAGTGGGGTTCCTGGGTTTGGGAGGGTGGTCTGTAGCAGGCTATAAACTGGAAGGCAGTTTTACCCACTGTTAGTTGCACATGGACAGTCTCTGATGCTTCGTACTGTGCCACCAACCTAGAGCTGTGGGTTTCTTTGACGAATATTGATACTCCCCCTTCTTTTGTGGTTCGGTCCAAGTTTTGGGGCTGAAAAGCATGGTATGAGGTATAAAGTACAGTTTTGTACCTACCATAAATGTAGATGTCCGATAGATATGCAACTGCAGTCATAACATATGGGTTGTCCTGCCTCAGGCAGCCCTCGGTCGGCCGGATTCCAAAGTCTGGGTCCGACGTCGGCTGATGTCGCATTTCTCTCCGACGTCAGAGCGGCAGGAGTACATAAGCATCAGCCGACGTCATCTTCTTCAGTGTTTCTTGCCCCAGATGCCAGGTGCCCTCCAAGGAAGGCTGTAATCAATTTGGAAGACAAAACAGGTTTCCAGACAAATGAATAAGCAATAAAAGTACAGTTTTGTACCTACCATAAATGTAGATGTTCGAAGATCCACATTGCTGCAGTCCTAACACTTGGGTAGTCCGCTGTCCTCGGTCGGCCCGAATAACAAAGTATAAGGCTGACGTCGGTCAAGGCGCATTTGACTGACATCAGAACGTCAGGGTACAAATGCGCATGACCGACGTCATATCCTCAGTCTTTTCTTGCCCCATATGTCAGAAGACCCTAAAAAGAAAGGTCAAAACCAAAAGACAGCAAACAACCAACCAACCACCCTTGCACTAAAAATATGTACAATATATACAATAGACACCATATTGACAACTCAACCCACACAACCGCCTCTAACTACAGAGGGGAAGGAGGGAGGGTAAATTGGACTGCAGCAATGTGGATCTTCGAACATCTACATTTATGGTAGGTACAAAACTGTACTATGTTCTTCATCTCACATTGCTGCAGTCCTAACACTTGGGTAGAATCCCAAAGCAGAGGTAAGGGAGGATGGCAAAACTATAAGGAAGCAGGAGCTGCCAAAATGCCCTGCAAAATAGCAGTGGCAAACCCAGCCCTAGATTTAGAATAAAGTGGAAGGTGATAATGTCTAGAGAAAGTATGCACTGAACTCCAAGTAGCTGCCTCCAAAATATCCTTAGTTGCCACCCCCTCAAAAAAGCTGTCGAAGTGGCAGTAGCCCTAGTGGAATGAGGCCTAATCCCAGCTGGAATCTCCTTGCCATGATGGGAATAACAGAAAGCAATGCAAAACCCAATCCACTTAGAAATGGTTTGTTTTGACACAGGCTTGCCCTGAGAACTCAAAGCAAAAGAAACAAATAACTGCTGAGACTGCCTGAACCCTTTAGTTCTGTCCAAATAATATCGCAACTGCCTGTGTACATCTAAAGTGTGCAAAATCTTTTCCCCTTTATTTTGAGGATTTGCATAAAAGTAGGCAAATGAATAGTTTGGTTTAAAGCCACACTAGAAACCACCTTAGGCATAAAGGAAGGATTAGTACGTAAAGATACCCTATCCTTATGGAAAATTAAGAAAGGCTCAACTGCCATAAGGGCCTGTAATTCAGAAACCCTTCTCGCAGAGGTAATGGCCAACAAAAAAGCAGTCTTCCATGATAAATATTTCAACTCGGCCGTAGCTGCAGGCTCAAAAGGTTGTAGAGTGAGTTTCTCCAACACAAAATTGAGATCCCATGCAGGAGTAGGAGCTCTACGTGGGGTCTTATATTCTTTGCCCCTCTAAGAAATTGCTTAAACAAAGGATGAGAAAACAATGGTGGGTCACAATCATAGTGAGCCGAAATTGCTGCAGCATGAACCTTAATAGAAGAGAAGGACAAACCTTTGTCCAGTAATTCAGTAAGATATTGAAGAGCCACACTTAAATTAGGCTCAGAAACATCAAAATCCTTTGCTGCACTCCAAAATAAAAATCTCTTCCATTTATCTGCGTACACTTTCCATGTACTAGGCCTTCTAGCTTCCAAAATAACATTCAAAACTTGCTGTGGAAGTTGAGACCCACTATGGTTCAAAACAGAATATGCCAGGCTGTTAGGTGAAGAGAGTGAAGCTTGACATTGAGCAAATGACTGTCCTCCTGAGACAACAGGTGTGGAATCGAAGGCAAAGGCCATGGAGGCTTCCGTACCAGGCTTCTCAGTAATGGGTACCAATGCTGTCGAGGCCAATCTGGAGCTATCAAAATCATCCTTGGCTTGTCCTATCTGGCCTTTAGTAGTACCTTTGGGAGGAGAGGCAGAGGTGGAAAGGCATACACATGAAGATTGCTCCAATTGAAAGAAAGAGCATCCACTTTCCAAGCTGTGGGATGAAACCTTTTTGTGCAAAACTTTGGCAGCTGGTGGTTTAGTGGAGAAGCGAACAGATCTATGTCTGGAGTTCCCCATGACACTGTCAATTTCTGAAATACATGAGGATCCAATTTCCACTCGTGGGGATCCATGATTCTTCTGCTCAACACATCTGCTAAGGAGTTCTGTGCTCCTGGCAGAAACCTTGCCTGAAGATTTAGCTGTAAACTGAGAGCAGTCTCCCACAAAATCATTGCTTGCCTGCATAGAGGATAAGAATGTGTTCCCCCTTGCTTGTTGATGTACCACATGACAGTTGTGTTGTCTGTTAGAATCAACACCTGCCCTGGAAGAAGTAAATCCTTGAAAGCTATTAATGCAAACTGGACTGCTAACATCTCCTTCAAGTTGATATGTAGATGCTGTAGTCTGGCAGGCCACTTGTCTTGTATCCACTTTCCATTCAGATGAGCTCCCCAAGCTTTGTCTGAGGCATCTGTCGTTAGAATCTGACTCGCCTCTGGCGGGTCACAGAGAGTCCCTTGTTTAGGTGACATTCCTGAGCCCACCACAACAATTCCTTCTGAATGCAAGGTATTATTTGAATGACAGTGTCCAGATCCTGGCAGTGCTGTGTCCATACATTTTGAGATACCATTGTAACTTCCTCATATGCAGTTTGGCATTGGGAAGCACCAGAATACAAGATGCCATGAACCCCAAGGCTTGAAGGACTGTCCTTGCAGTCAGCCTGGACTGATGAGACAATTGATGAAAGTAAAGGGAAAGATTCTTTTGTTTGTCCGGGGTCAAAAGGCCATCTGGGATGCTGTATTCAGTCTTACACCCAGAAAGCACATGTCCTGAGAGGGTACTAGACTGGACTTTATTTCGTTCACAGAATACCCCAGGCATCTTAGCACTGCTATCACATATTCCAAATGATGAAGAAGCTCGTCCCTTCCTTGAGCCAGAATCAGGCAATCGTCCAAATAAGGATAGATCTGTATTCCTTTTAACCTGAGGAAAGCTATCACTGGAGCCAGAACTTTCGTGAACACTCTGGGCGCAGTAGATAAGCCAAAGGGCAATGCAGAGAACTGATAATGAGAAGTCCCAGCCAACGCAGATACTTCCTGCAACTCAGTCTGACTGGAACATGAAGGTAAGCCTCCTTGAGATCCAAAGTTACCATCCAATGATCTTTGCCCAGCAGAGGTAAAAGCTGTTGTAACGTCAACATTTTGAACTTGGGAATGTCCAGATAAGTGTTGAGGGTAGATAAATCCAAAATTGGTCTCCACGTGTTCCCTTTCTTTGGCACTAGGAACAGGCGAGAATAAAATCCTAGGCCCACTTCTGGCATAGGGACCGGCTGTATGGCCCCTATTTGAAGTAACAGAGAAATTTGTTTGTGAGCCTCTATTCTTTGCTGAGGAGGAATGTCTGGCATGCCTTTGAAAGGAGGCAAGGTATGGAAATAAAACCTGTAACCGTGGTGTATGATATCCAATACCCATCTGTCTTGGGTAATTAAACTCCAATTTTCCTTGAAAAGTGCCAACCTTCCTCCCAAAGGTGCTGCCAGACAAGAAGGCTCTGGCAGCTGAAAAGGTAGGTCATTGGGTCTGTTTACGAAAGGACTGACCCCTGCCCTCACCCGAAGACTGTGCAGGTGAACTCCCCGTTCTAGGCCTGAAAGAGCCCTGAGCTCTGCCCCTACCACGTCTAGACCTACCCCTAGACTGGGAATCATAAGAAGGATATGTCCACCCCTTGGTAGGCCAATTTCTACTAAACTTGGAGGCTGAACCTGCAAAAAATCTTTAACAGTCTGCATAGACTTAGCCTTGTCTTCCATTTTCTTTAAGACTGCCTCAACAGGAGAACCAAACAACACATCAGATTGCAAAGGAGCATCTAAAATCCTTGTCTTAACATGGTCAGATAAATTCTGATCCCTCAGCCAGGCGTGCCTGCGAAGAACTGACCCAGTGGCAGCCACCCTAGACGAAGCCTGTACAGCATCAAAACCACATTGCAAAGAATGCTTACCCACCTGTTCAGAAACATGTACTAAATCTTGTAACTCTTTACACTCAATACCTTCCGCCAGAGCATCAACCTTAGACTTCAATTGTGAAAGGAGATAGTTTTGGTATTTCAACATGTGAAACTGGCAATTCAAAGCCCTCATAGCTAGGGTGGAAGAAGTATAAACTTTCTTTCCCCATCTATCCAAAGCCCTGGCCTCTTTATCTGGAGGAACCAGATTCTTGACAACAGAAGCCTTAACACCTTTAGGCCCCTGACTAACAGTTTCTGGGTCTGCCCTAGGACTCTTAAAAAGATACTTATGAGCTTCAGGCACCCTGTAATACCTATCCGGTTTAACAGGAGCAGGAGGCAAAGAATCAGGATTAAGAGAAGCCTCTGCAAAAACATCTTCCACCACATCCAGAACAGGAGGTATAGCCAAAGGCCTATGCTGGGGTAAAAACAAAAATTCCCTAAGCCTTTTCCTGGAATCAGAGAAGTCCTGACCTTCCCACTTAAAATGCTCCCTCATGGAATGAAGAGTCTCTGAAATGAAAAATCCTCAGGAGGAGAAGCAGAAGGAGTAGAATCATCCACATCAGAATCAGAATAAGGAGAATACTCCTGCAAGTCTTCAGCCGAAGACTCTGAAACATCCGAAGCCTGCTCAAAGCTCCCTATCTCAGGTTCCACCCTAGGTCTCTTATCAGGAGGGGCAAAGAACCCTAATCAAAGTAATCAAATCTTCTGCCATTTTAAGCATATGCTTCTTGGGCACAGTTCCTGAAGAACTAGGGGTGACACCAACTGAAGCTAAACCTGGCCTGCCTCTGGGAGAAGCCTTGGAAACAGAAGGAGAGGGCCTAACCACCCTAGGAAGGGAGGGGAGTACAGTAACCTGAGAAGCCCCTTCAGCCTGACCTGCCTCCTGAGAGGCCACATCCTGCAATAACAAAGTCTCTCCCTGGGACTCCAAAGAAACCTCCGGTGGAACCACCGGCTCCACCGACCCCTCTAAAGAACCGGCGTCCGGTACTGACGGTTCTTCTAGCCTAGGCTTAGCTGCCTTGTCCTTGCGCTTCTTGAAGAAGCGGGCGTCGGAACATCCGACGGCATTTTATAATTGCACCGCTTCCCGAAGACTAACCTGGCACAATCTAACCTTCTCTTAATAGTGCGCTTGTTGAATCTAGCACAAGAGCGACACCCAACAACGTCGTGCTCAGGCCCTAAACAAGGAATACACAATGTATGATAATCTCGATGCGGTATCTGTTTCCCACAAGAAATACAGTTATTCACTTTTTCTGACATCCGGTAAACCACTGAGGCAAGAAAAAACTAAAATATTCCCCAACGGGGTACTTAGCCAACTTTGACTCTGTCTGAAACTCCGAATTCGAAAAATTTCAGAACGCCGAACGGCACTTGCAACGCTGCTTCTGCATCGGACCATGCGGCAAAAAAGACCAAGGATATGACGTCGGTCATGCGCATTTGTACCCTGACGTTCTGATGTCAGTCAAATGCGCCTTGACCGACGTCAGCCTTGTACTTTGTTATTCGGGCCGACCGAGGACAGCGGACTACCCAAGTGTTAGGACTGCAGCAATGTGAGATGAAGAACATCAGATACACCATAACAGATATCCCCAGCTAGGATAACAGGGAGAGAAGTGGACCCAAGGAATAGAGGGGAAGGAGGGAGGGAAAACCCGACTGCAGTTGCATATCTATCGGACATCTACATTTATGGTAGGTACAAAACTGTACTATGTCCTTCAAGAATGCAACTGCAGTCATAACATATGGGTTGAATACCATAGCTTAGCTGGGGGAGGTGGAAAGCACTAAGAAAAGGATGGTGTAGCTATCAATCCCTGCAGGACTGCCGAAGCAAAGCCTGCTCTGGATCTGGAATATAAAGGAAGGTTGTAGTGTTTTGAGAATGTATGCACGGAGCTCCATGTAGCAGCTTCTAGAATGTCTTTTGTAGGCACCCCTCTTAAGAATGCTGTAGAGGTGGCTGTAGCTCTGGTAGAGTGTGGTCTGATATTGGCTGGTACACTCTTTCCATGGAAGGAATAACATAATCTGATGCAATGTCCAATCCATTTTGAGATAGTCTGATTGGAAACTGCTTTTCCTTGTACTCCAGGGGCGTAAGCTACAAAAAGCTGATCAGACTTCCTATTGGCCTTGATTCTGTCCAGGTAGTAGCGAAGTTGTCTGTGAATGTCCAAGGTGTGCAACAGTCTTTCCCCTTTGTTCTCAGGATTGGGAAAGAAAGTAGGCAGGTGAATTGCTTGATTCAAAGAAACCCTAGATACCACTTTTGGCAGAAAGCTAGGGTTGGTTCGTAAGGAGACCCTGTCTCTATGAAAGGTAATGAACGGTGGTATTGCCATTAGGGCCTGTAATTCCGAAACTCTTCTTGCTGAGGTAATTGCCAACAGGAAAGCTGTCTTCCATGAGAGGAATTGTAAGTCCACAGAAGCTGCTGGCTCAAAGGGTGGCAGAGTCAGTTTTTCTAGGACAAAGTTGAGGTCCCAAGCTGGTACTGGGGCCTTTCTTGGTGGCTTGATATTCTTGATTCCTCTAAGAAATTGCCTTAAAGGATGTGAGAAAGTACAGTTTTGTACCTACCATAAATGTAGATGTCCGAACTGGATAGCATCTGCAGTCATAACAACTGGGTTGTCCTGTCGTCAGGCAGCCCTTCAGTCGGCCGGATTCCAAAGTCCGGGTCCGGCTTCGGCTGATGTCGCACTTCACCCGACGTCATCTCTGTTGGTCTTCGGGTATAAAAGCATCAGCCGACGCCATTTTCCTCAGTGTTTCTTGCCCCAGATGCCAGCAGCCCTCTTGAAGGCTAAAATTTGGATAGATGCCAATGTTTCCAAAAAGATAGAGGTAAACACAAAAATAAGCATGTATGTACATATATACAAACAAATACGCCATAAAGACTCCCCCACCAGCTAGCTATTAGGAGGGTAAACACCCTAGGAGTACCACAGAGGGTAATCCTGACTGCAGATGCTATCCAGTTCGGACATCTACATTTATGGTAGGTACAAAACTGTACTATGTCCTTCATGGATGCATCTGCAGTCATAACAACTGGGTAGAATACCATAGCCAACTAGGGGAGGAGGATAAAAGTAGATTATGGTGTGTTTAGGATCCCTTGCAGTACAGCAGTGGCAAACCCTGCTCGGGATCTGGAATATAGAGGCAAATTATAATGCTTGGCAAATGTATGCACGGAGGTCCAAGTAGCCGCCTCAATAATGTCTTTGGTTGCTACCCCTCGTAAGAAGGCTGTGGTAGTGGCTGTTGCCCTTGTAGAATGAGGTCTTATGTTCTGTGGAATTGGTTTTCCATGGAAGGAGTAACAGAATCATATGCAATTTCCTATCCATTTGGAGATTGTCTGTTTGGAAATAGCTTTTCCTTCCCTTCCTGTTGCATAGGCTACAAAAAGTTGGTCAGTCTTTCTGCTATTTTTGTTCTGTCCAAGTAGTAGCGTAGCTGTCTATGTACATCCAAGGTATGCAGTATTCTTTCCCTCTGTTTTGTGGGTTGGGAAAGAAGGTAGGTAGGTGGATTGCCTGGTTTAAAGACACTCTGGATACCACCTTAGGCATAAATGTAGGATTAGTCCTCATGGACACTATCTTGGTGGAAGATTAGGAAGGGTTGCACTGCCATTAAGGCCTGTAGTTCTGAAACCCTCCTTGCTGAAGTAATTGCCAGTAGGAAAGCAGTTTTCCATGACAGGTGTTGTAGGTCTGCTGTTGCTGCTGGTTCAAAGGGTGATAGTGTCAACTTTTCTAGCACAAAGTTTAAGTCCCAAGCTGGTAATGGTGGTTTCCTTGGAGGTTTTACATTCTTGATTCCTCTGAGGAACTGCCTGAGCAAAGGTGCGAAAAACAGGTGGATCAAAGCTGTATTCTGCTGAAATAGCTGATGCATGTATCTTGATGGAGGAGTAGGACAGGCCTGAATGAAGAAGTTCGCCAGATACTCCAGAATGTTAGGCATATCTATGTTTGACACATCTTTTCCTCTTTCCGTACTCCAAATGACAAACCTTTTCCATTTTCCAGCATAGTTCCTTCTTGTTGAAGGTCTGCGTGCTTCAAGAATAATGTCTTTAACTCTTTGGGAAAGTTCTGGATTAGCTGCTGCTATGTGATGTTCCATGCAGTCAGTTGCAACGTTTTAGGTTTGGATGTATGATGCTGTAGTTGTTCTGACTTAAGATCACAGGCACCAGCCGTATTGGCCACATATTGTTCCGAGACATGCTCCTCAGCAGTGGGTACCAGTGTTGTCTTGGCCAGTTTGGAGCTATCAGGATTATCCTTGGACGTTCTTCCTTGATTTTTAGTAGTACTTTGTGTATCAAGGGAAGAGGTGGGAATGCATATGCTGTTAGGCCTTTCCAGCTGAAGGAGAGCGAATCCACTTTCCATGCTAGTGGGTGGAATGTCCTTGTGCAGAACTTTTGAGCTGGTGATTGAGAGGTGATGCGAATAGATCTATCTGAGGCATTCCCCATTTCTTTGAGATGGTCTTGAAGATGTCCGGTGCAGCTTCCATTCGTGGGCATCCGATGTGGTTCTGCTTAATATGTCTGCTAGAGTATTTTCTTTTCCCGGTACAAATATTGCCTGTAACTGGATGTTGTAGCTGAGTGCCAGGGTCCACAGCTCCAAAGTCATTCTGCATAGGGGGTATGAATGAGTGCCTCCCTGTTTGTTGATGTACCACATGACTGTGGTGTTGTCTGTCCTTATCAACTGGCCCTCTTGAAGAAATGGTTTGAACTTTTGGATTGCCAGTTTTACTGCCAGCATTTCTTTTAGGTTGATGTGCAGGTGAAGTTGATCCTGTGTCCACAATCCTTGCACGCGTTTGTCCAGTATGTGGGCCCCCCATCCTAGGTCTGAAGCGTCTGTTGTGATGGTCTGGCTTGCTTGACATCTGCGAAAGGGTAGGCCTGGGTTTGACTGACATGCCTGAGCCCACCATAGGAACTCCTGCTTTAAGCATGGAATTAGTGGGATTTCTGTTTCTAGGCTGTGTCTGTGTTGGGACCATAAATTCTTTAGGTACCACTGTAGTTTTCTCATATGTAGTCTGGCAAATGGGACCAAGATTATGCATGATGCCATGAAGCCCAAGGCCTGCAGTACTTTTCTTGCTGTTAACTTGTTCAGTTTTGTTAGTGCCAAGAAGTAAAGAGGGAGTTCTTTTGTTTTTCTGTAGTCAGGAATGCCATTTGTTTTACTGTGTCCAATTCAGCCCAAGAATGTCCTTGTTTGGGATGGTATCAGCCTTGACTTTTGTAAATTGACTGTGTATCCCAGTGCTTGTAGCAAGTAAATGACCCTTTGTAAATCTGTTGTCAGCTTGCTTTTGTTGTCCCCTTGTAGTAGGCAGTCGTCCAGGTATGGGTAAATTTGAATTCCCTGTAGTCTGCAATGGGCGATTACTGATGCCAGGCATTTTGTGAATACTCTGGGCAGTAGATAAGCCAAAGGGCAATGCTGAGAATTGATAGTTCTCTGATCCTGCAAGAAATCTGAGGTATCTTCTGCAGATTGGTCGAATGGGGACGTGCAGGTATGCCTCCTTGAGATCTAGAGTTACCAACCAAGACTCCTTGCCCAGCATGGGAAGAAGTTGCTGTAGGGTCAGCATTTTGAATTTTGGGACAATGATGTATGTATTTAAGGTGGACAGGTCGAGAATTGGTCTCCAACTTTTTCCTTTCTTGGAACTAGGAATAGTCTGGAGTAGAACCCTTTCCTTGCTCTGCTGTTGGCACTCTTTCCACAGCTCTCATGTTTGCTAACTCCATTATCTGTTGTAGTGCCTCTGTTTTTGATTTGGAGGTAGATTTGGCATTCCTCTTTTGACTGGTAAAGTGTGGAAGTGAAACCGTAACCTTGATCTATGGTTTGTAAAATCCACTTGTCTTTTGTTATGTAGTGCCAGTTCTTTGAAAATAAGGTTAACTTTCCGCCTAGAGGAGCTGCTATTTGTTCCCTGGTAGGCGGATTTAGGTTAAGTCACTGTGGTTGTGCTGATGTAGTGGCAGTGGTTGTGTCTGTGCCTCTGTTGTTACCTTGCCACTGTCGTCCTCTGTAGGCACCTCCTCTGGATTGGTTTCTGCCTCTGGAACGTCTATTCCTGCCCCTTTGAAATTTTGTGGAGTCAGGAAAGGACCAATTTTTGGCAGGCCAGTTCCTGCTAAACCTTGGGGTTGAACCTGCAAGAAATCTTTAACCGTTTGAACAGATTTTGCCTTTTCTTCCATTTTCTTCATAACCTGCTGGGCAGGTGTACCAAACAAACTTGTCTTATCCATAGGAGCATCTAGCAACTTAGCTTTAACATGATCCGGTAAAGCTTGCTCCTTTAGCCATGCGTGCCTTCTTATCACTGTGCCAGTCATGGCTGATCTA
This sequence comes from Protopterus annectens, assembly GCF_019279795.1. Taxonomy (NCBI): domain Eukaryota; kingdom Metazoa; phylum Chordata; order Ceratodontiformes; family Protopteridae; genus Protopterus; species Protopterus annectens. Next base: position 970,254,509 of record NC_056743.1, read on the forward strand.
AATGAAGCCTCCAGTGCATCATAGCCACATTTTAAGGAATGGTTGCTAACCTGTTGTATGTTATTTACCATTTCTAATACATATTTCTTATCAAGAGATTCATCAGTGGTTAGTTTTTTTAGTTAACTGACCAAGCATAAACTCTTGGTATTGTATCATGTGAAACTGACAGTTTAAAGCTCTAGCTGAGAGAGTAGCTGAAGTGTAGACCTTTTACCCCATCTGTCTAATGACCTTGCTTCCCTTTCAGAAGGAATAGGGTTTTTAGCTATGGTCGCGGCTACTGCCTTGGGACCCTGGGATATAGTTTCGGGGTCTGCAAGTGGGGCCTTGTAAAGGTGGTGATGAGTATCTGGCACCCTGTAAAATCTGTCTGGTTTGGCAGGGGCTGGGGGTAAAGAATCTGGAGCGGAGCAGACATCATTGAAAGCATCATCCACCACAGAGAGAACAGGAGGTATAGCTAAGGGCCTGTGCTGTGGGAGGTGCAGAAAGGTCCTAAGTCTTTCTCTGGAGTCTGAAAAATCCTGTTGCTGCCATTGGAACTGCTCTCGCATGGCATGTAAGGTTTCCCCAAAGGAGAATTCTTCTGGTGGGGAAGCAGCCGGGATGGATTCTTCAGCATCAGAATCTTCAAAATTGGAGAAAGGAGCCTCTGGCTGGTCAGTTATGTCTGATTCGTCAGCAGAATCATCAGAGGACACTGGCTCAGGGGGCTCTGCCCTAGGTCTCTTCTCTGGGGGCTGAGAGGCCCTGTCTGGGTGAGATTGAGATCCTCTAATTAATGAAATTAAATCTTCTGCCAAAGTAAGCATTTGAGAACTAGAAGAGGGCCTGGTTGTGGGGGGTTTAACAGGCACTGTCTTAGTAGTCTTGGCTGCTTTAGCCCTGGCGAAGGCCTTAATGGACATGGCTGCTGGAGGCTAGCAGCACCACGTGCTGGGGTAGAGACATCCAAGGGAATGGTGTCTGATAAGTCAGTGGCAACCACCGTAGTGGATAAAATTTCTGAGGCCGATTCAAGAGTGGTAGCAGGGGCCTCAGTTGTAGAGATAGGTTCAGCTGTACTTTGATCAGTTTTCGGTTTCGCCGAAACCAAGACACTCGCGGTTGCTTAACCATGGTTTCGGCCGAAACCGCGGACCGCAGTGTCGGTCTTTATCTTTGCGTTTTTGGCAGATTGGGTAGTCGGAGGATCCGGCGGCATAATGTACGCAAAATCAGAACCGAAAAACTGTTCTGCAAACTCCGACCGGCGCCTAAGCGTTTCGGTTGAAAGAAGCACAGGCCGAACAGGCTGCAACGTCGTGGGCTGGGCCTAAACAAGGCAGACAATAAGAGTGGAAATCTTTATGAGGTATTTGTTTCCCACAGGTTAAACAATTATTAACTTTTTCTGACATCGGCTGAGGCAAGAAAGAGTCCCCAACGGGGTACTTAGCTTTAGAAGTCTTCGAAGTAGTATTCGGTAGAAGTAATCTCTGGATCCGACCGACCGGCACTTGCGAACAGCTTCTGCTTCGGGCGCCACGCGGCAAGAAAGACTGAGGAAAATGGCGTCGGCTGATGCTTTTATACCCGAAGACCAACAGAGATGACGTCGGGTGAAGTGCGACATCAGCCGAAGCCGGACCCGGACTTTGGAATCCGGCCGACTGAAGGGCTGCCTGACGACAGGACAACCCAGTTGTTATGACTGCAGATGCATCCATGAAGGACATCACAGGTGGATCAGTGTTGTATCTAGCTGAAATAGCTGAAGCATGTATCTTTATAGAAGAATATGAGAGTCCTTTCTGTAGCATATCTGCCAAATATTCCAGGATGAGTGGGATGTTCAATAATAATGCATCATGACCCTTGCTGGTATTCCAAATGCTGAATCTCTTCCATTTTGCAGAATAAACCTTTCTGTTGGATGGTCTGCGGGCTTCTGTTAATATCCGCTGAACTTCCTTGGAGAGAGATAGATTGAGGTTATTCATGGAATCTCCCAAGCTGTTATCTGGAGCGTCTCAATGTTGGGATGTACTGTCTTGAAGTTGTTTTGAGTCAAAAGATGGGGCCATTGGGGAAGGGCCCATTTTTTGTTGTGGCATATGCTCCGTAGTAGTGGATACCAGTGTTGTCTTGGCCAGTCTGGAGCTATTAGGATCCCTTTTGGTTTCTCTGCTTTGATCTTTAGTAGTACTGTGGTCATCAGTGGCAGAGGTGGGAATGCATAAATCTTTAGGAAGTTCCAGTTGAATGAGAGAGCATCTGTTTTCCATGCTTGTGGATGATATGCCCTTGAACAGAACTTTTGTAGCTGATGATTGAGGTGGGAGGCAAATAGGTCTACTTCTGGCCTGTCCCATGTCGAGGTGAGCCTTATGAAGATTTCTGGATGTAACCTCCATTCGTGGGGATCTAGGAAATTCCTGCTTAGGCTGTCTGCCAGCACATTGTCTTTGCCTGGAACAAACTGGGATTGCAACTGTATGTTTAAGCTCAGTGATTTTTCCCAAAGATTCATTGTCAGTCTGCAAAGGGGGTAAGAATGGGTGCCCCCCTGCTTGTTTATGTACCACATGACAGTGGTGTTGTCTGTCCGTATTAGCAGGTGGCCTTGCTGAAGTTGTTGTCAAAAGGCCTCGATGGCATGCATGACTGCCAGCATTTCTTTTTGGTTGATAGGCAGATGTGTTTCCTTTGGAGACCATTGACCTTGAAAACATCTGCCCTCCATGTGCGCCCCCCATCCCAGGTCTGAGGCGTGTATGGTCATTGTTTGTGTTATTTGTGGTTTTTTGAATGACATTCCTGTGTTTGCCTGACTTACAGAGGCCCACCATAGGAATTCCTTTTGTAGGCATGGGATAAGCGGTATGGTTATCTCTAGGTTGTTGCTGTGTTGAGACCATAAACTTTTTAGGTACCATTGAAGCTTTCTCATGTGTAGTCTTGCTAATGGAACCAGGAGAATGCATGATGCCATGTAACCCAGGGCCTGTAGGAATCTCCTTGCAGTCATCTGGGTGAGCTTTGCCAAACCTTTGAAATAATGAGTTAACTTCTTTTGCTTGTCTTCTGTCAGGTAAGCCATTTGAGAGGTTGTGCCTAGACTGGCTCCTAAGAAAGTAATTTGCTGGGATGGCTGCAGTCTTGACTTTTGGAAGTTGACTGTGTATCGCAGAGCTTGTAGCAATTGAATGACATAATCCAAGTTTTTTTGTCAAAATCAGTTTGTCGTCCGCTTGTATGAGGCAGTCGTCCAGGTATGGGTAAATTTGGATCCCCTGGAGCCTGCAATGAGCAATTACTGAAGCCAGGCATTTTGTAAACACTCTGGGCGCAGTAGATAAGCCAAATGGCAATGCTGAGAATTGATAATGCTCTGGCCCTGCAAGAAATCTGAGGTATCTTCTGCAGCTGTGTCTGATAGGGACATGCAGGTATGCCTCCTTGAGGTCCAGAGTAATCAGCCAAGACCCCTTGCCCAGCATGGGAAGGAGTTGCTGTAAGGTCAGCATTTTGAACTTTGGTACTATGAGAAAGGTGTTTAATGTGGACAAATCCAGTATTGGTCTCCATTGTGTTTCTTTTCTTGGAACAAGGAACAGTCTTGAGTAAAACCCCTGGCCTTATTCTTGTTGTGGAACTTTTTCTATTGCATTGATCTGAGCTAGCAGAGAAATTTGCTTGAAAGCCTCTGCCCTCTGGTTTTGCGGTAGGCTTGGCATGCCTTGTTTCCTTGGTAAGGTATGAAAGTGGAACCTGTAGCCTTGGTCTATAATGTCCAAAATCCATTTGTCCTTTGCCAATCTGTGCCAATTGTCTGAAAACTGAGATAATTTTCCGCCCAAGGGAGCTTCTGTTTGCTCTTTCGTTAGCGGAAGTAGAGGAAAGTCATTGGGATTGTCCCTGTGGGGCAGGAGAAGCCCCTGTGTCACTTCTTTGGTTTGCTGGTTGCCATTGTCGTCCCCTGTAGGAACCTCTGTATTGTCCTCTTCCTCGGCCATGCCTGCTTTTGCCCCTCTGAAATCTTTCAGTATTAGGAAAGGACCAGTTTTCTGAAGGCCAATTCCTGCTGAATCTGGGCGGCTGAACCTGGAGGAAATCTTTGACTGTCTGAACTGACTTGGCTTTTTCCTCAATGGTCTTTAATACATCTTTAGCATTAGCACCAAAAAGCTTGTTCTTTTCCAAGGGTGCATCAAGAAGTTTTGCCTCAACATGATCTGGTAGAGGTTGTTCTTTTAACCATGCATGTCTGCGAATGACCGCCCCTGTCATAGCTGCCCTACATGAAGCTTCCAATGCATCATATCCACACTGAAGGAAGTGATTGCTAACTTGCTGAGAGTTGTGTACAGCCTCCTGCAAAGACTTCCTATCTAAAGGATCAGGAGAGGCTAAAGTTTTCTGTAAATCATCTAACAGGAAATCCTGATATTGAAACATATGAAAGAGACAATTGAGAGCTCTCATAGATAAAGTAGTGGAGGTGTAAACCTTTTTCCCCCATCTCTCTAATGACCTAGCTTCCCTGTTGGAAGGCAAAGGATTTTTGGAGGTGGTAGCTGAAACCCCTTTCGGCCCCTGTGAAATAGTTTCTAAATCAACAGCATGGGCCCTAAAGAAAATAGAATGTGTTTCAGGAACTCTATAGTATCTGTCCGGCTTGGCAGGAGCAGGAGGGAGAGTATCAGGGGTAACACTGGAGTCAGAGTATAAATCATCCAAAACATCAAGCACTGGAGGTATAGCTAAGGGCCTGTGCTGGGGCTTTTTAAGGAAGGTCAAGGCTTTCTGGAATCAGAAAATTCCTGGCCCTGCCACTTAAAATGTTCCCTCATGGAATGCAGAACTTCCCCAAAAGAAATATCCTCAGGAGGGGAGACCAAGGGGATGGAGTCCTCTGCATCTGAGTCCTCGTAGGTCTGGAAAGGCTCTTCCTGGCTATCGGAGTGGCCAGAGGCCTCAGAATCTTCATCTGAAGGGAGAGGGTCAGTGGGCTCAACCCTGGGCCTCTTATCAGGAGGAGGCTGGGATCCTCTCTCAGGATGGGCCTGGGAACCTCTGATCATGGAGATTAAGTCTGCTGCCATAGTCATGATTTGTGTCTCAGGAGTAGGCTGAGGTAAGGCTTTTGCAGTAAGGTGCGTAGTCTTGCTGGCTGCCTTAGCACGTGTGTAGGCCTTGATAGACATGGACATGGGAGGCCTAGCAGCTCCACGTGCAGGAGTTACCTTATCCACAGCAATGGTCTCGGGCATTTCCTCGGTTACAGTATACGGAGGAAAATCAATAACTGGCGTCGGTGTGGTCTCCGGTATCGGTGGTATCGGTAATGCGGTGTCTTCGGTTCGGAGCGGTGAAATAACCGCCTCAGAGGGAACCGGGGCACTTGCGGTAGGTTTTGGCGTGGTGTCGGTGGAAGACGCGGGCCGAGGATGGCGATCCCGGTCTTTACGTTTTTTAGGAGTCTGCGATGTCGGTAATTCCGACGGCATCTTGTAATCGTATTTTTCGCCGAAAAAGTCTTTAGCGAACTCCGCCCGGCGCCTGAGAGTGCGCTTATTGAAGCGAGCACAGGCGGCACAGGCCGAGACGTCGTGGTCTGGGCCAAGGCAAGGAAGGCAGTAAGAATGGAAATCCTTATGAGGTATTTGTTTACCACAAGACAAACAATTATTAACTTTTTCAGTAATTTCTGACATCGGCTGAGGCAAGAAAATGTCCCCAACGGGGTACTTAGCTTTTTTTGATGACTTCGGTTCGAAGAATACAGGAGCTGACCGACCGGCACTTGCGAACTGCTTCTGTTTCGGGCACCGCTCGGCAAGAAAGACTGAAGAAGATGGCGTCGGCTGATGCTTATGTACTCCTGCCGCTCTGACGTCTGAGAGAAATGCGACATTAGCCGACGTCGGACCCAGACTTTGGAATCCGGCCGACCGAGGGCTGCCTGAGGCAGGACAACCCATATGTTATGACTGCAGTTGCATTCTTGAAGGACATCCTGGTAGTGCTGGGGTGCTCTCGGGAGCCTTGAACCAGGTTTCTGTTACTCAACAGATATCGATGTTCTCCATGCTAAGGAGAGTTTCGAGTGCGTGCATCTTGAGGTTTAGACTTCTGGCGTTGAGTAGCATTACTCTTAGTTTCTTATCCCTTGTGATACCTATGGAGGTGGGTTTGTCTTTTGAGCCTTGCCTAAAAAAGGCACTATGGGGGTGGCAAGAGTCTTTGCCAATATCCGAAAGCCCAGGGGTGACAGGTGCAAGCCGTCCCTAGCGAAGCATCATGGCTTGTCGAGCATGTCATCCCAGGCAGACAGGCATTGAATCCCCTTTGAATGACACCAATACTTAAAGCCAATTGTTGAAATTGATCATCTTGTCTTCATATTGTGGCATCATTCTTGGTGAGGGTAAGATGCTACTCAAGGTCAGGGTCATACCGGCCTGGGCTACATGCTCAGAGAGCTCCTCTATGTCTCTTTTCATGTAGTCCAGGGAGGTACATCTCAGGTCATTCACACCAGCATGGACAATGACAGAGTCATATTTGTACTTGCCTTGGAGTGACCTGAGTGCTTGTGTTATGTGGTGGATCCTAGCGCCCGACAGGCAGCTCACCGTGACCTTCTCCTTGTTCAGCCTGGTGAGCTGGACGTCAGTGCGCCTGACGATAGAGTCACCTATTACAAGTGTATCAGGTGGGTTGTTTAGCCTTAAGGGCTGTGACTGTTCGGCACACTGGCTTTGTGAGCTATGTGTTGCACGTGTTTTGTTTTGGGGTAGCGGTTGCTTGGGTGTCTGCTTTGGAGGTCTCTGCTGCTTTGGCAGATTTTTATTTAGAGCCTCAGAGTATGTTTTTGTGTGTTTATGTGTTTGGTTTGCTGTCGTGGTAGGTCTATGTGAGACTGGAATTGTAGTGAGTGTGGTTTCCTTCTCCTGACTGGTTACGCCAGTACTGAGTTGAGAGAGCTTAGCCTACAGTTTGGCTATATGGTTGCATCTCTCACATGTGTTGGAATTTGTTGGGAGGAGGAGAGGGTTGCCTGTGTACATGAGGCAGTTGTAACATGGCCTCAAGATTCCCAGATTCACCAGCTGGACCAGAGAGGAGATTGACAACTGACCTTTAGACATGCTAGAATAGTATTGGGAATTCCTTTATAACTGAAAACAAAGGGCCAATGGGGAACAAAGTACTCAAGGGGAGTTTGTGAGGGTGTAGTGCTTTTAATTTTTTAGTGCTGACTTGTATAATTGATTTAGTGAGCAAGTGCCAGGCTTTAGAGTGGGAATAGGGTGTTTATTATGAGAACTAGATCAGTTCTAAGGGAAAAAGTGAAGAGCAGACTTTGTGGAGCCGAGAATGGTTTAAACCCAATTAAGCGGTACTGCCCGATGCTGTGCTATGCGCAAAATCTCGCAAAGCCGCGCTAAAGTGGGTTTTATACAGGGGGACTTGAAAGAGCTAGAAATTGGCCCAAAACGGCCAATAGACTACCAGATTCTTGTGCTGGGAACACTCATCCAGGGATAGATGGGCTGTTCCAAGCTCCCCACTGCCACTGGTGAACAAAGACGCCTCCCTTTATCCAAGAAAGGAAATGGGCAACACAGAAACTTTCCAAAGTCCAGAATACAGCAAAGCCTGTATTTGGACTACTCTGTCGGGAAAGATGGGAAACGAGGATAATTTTTTTGTTTATTTTTTTTTCTTTTTTGCAACAAACAGCAGGAAAATGCAATAAATATGTAACACAGGCTAGTGCACTTGAGTGTGTAGCCTCAACAGGTAAAAGCAACAAACAGGACAAACTTTAAAAGTGCAGGTGCAAAAACAACTTTACACCGTTTAAATCAGTTCAAGAAGCAGAAATACTTGCAGTTTAGCTAGCTCGGACAGTCGCCCAGTTAGTAGCAGGAAAACAAACACTTATCAGGTTAGCAATCGCTCTTTTAGCCTCTCTGCTGCTAGCACCACTCTGCAGGACCACAAGGAGCTTGGCTGAGTAGTAACAAGCTCAAAAACCGCACCAAAGTGGGTTTTATACAGGGGGACTTGAAAGAGCTAGAAATTGGCCCAAAACGGCCAATAGACTACCAGATTCTTGTGCTGAGAACACTCCTAGGCTGCTCCAAGCTCCCCACTGCCACTGGTGAACAAAGAAGCCTCCCTTTATCCAAGAAAGGAAATGGGCAACACAGGAACTTTCCAAAAGTCCAGAATACAGCAAAGCCTGTATTTGGACTACTCTAGGTCAGGAAATATGGGAAACAAGGATAATTTTTTTGTTTATTCTTTTTTTTCTTTTTTGCAACAAATAGCAGGAAAGTGCAATAAATATGTAACACAGGCTAGCACACTTGAGTAGTTAACTACTTCAGATCCAACAGTTTTTCCTGTAATGCTTCAAAGTTCAACCTTGGTGCAAATATTCTTCAACAGGGCAGACCAGTTGCCTATGCCTTTAGAACTCCTATCCAAACTGAAATGCAGTATGTGCAAATTGAGAAGGAACTTCTAGCAATTGTGTTCGCATCTTCAAAATTCCATAATTATAATGTCTGAACTACCGAAGTCAGAACTGATCAACCTCTAGTCACTATTTTAATGAAGCCTATGCATACAGCTCCAGCCAAACTACAAAGAATGATGCTCAGATTACAAAAATACAACTTCAAAATGGTCTATACAAAAGGCAAACTTCTTCACCTGGCTGGTACCTTATCCAGATAGCCCATAAATACCACAGAACAGCTTAATGCACACAATTTTGACTTTGATGTCATGGAAGTGCATAATTTTTCTACCAAGAGACTTTATGAGCTGAAAGACTGATCCAATTTTGCAGAAGCTCAACCACTTCATCAATGTTGGATGGCCGTCAAAGCAATCTTGTGTACCGCCATTAGTGCAACCTTATTTTCCATACAGAGATGACATGCTGATGGAAGATGGTATCATTTTCAAAAGTCCGGAAGTTCCTACTTCCTTACAACATGAATACATACAGATTTTGCATTGTGGCCACCTAGGTTCCAAAGCACCCAAAAGAAGGGCGAGAGGACTAGCATTTTGCCCTTCTCTGTCAAAAGACATTGATAAAGTGCTTTCACCTTGTTCAGTACGCAATAGTACTAAGCCGCATTTGCAAAAAAAGCCACTTCAGCTAAGCCAGATTCCTGAACCACACCTTGGTCAACAGTAGCCACTGACATATTTGAGTGGAACAATCAGCATTACTTAGTGTTGGTAGACTCTTATTCAAACTGGTTTGAGATCAATTTGTTACCTAACCTAACGTCCAGTGCTCTATCAAGTTGAAACCTCATTTCTCAGTCCATGGTACTCCACAAAGTTATTGTTGACAATGGTACCCAGTTAACCAGTCGAGTGTTTCAGAAATTTGCAAAAGACTGGGACTTTATCCATGTTACTAGTAGTCTAGAATACCCACAGTCAAACAGCCTTGCTGAATGTGCAGTACAGAATGCAAAGCAATTACTAGAGAGGTTAAAGTGTGACAATACTAAAATCTTCTTGAATATACTTAATCTCAGAAAAGTACTCTGTGACATCCTACCTGGCTCGCCTGCTTAGACTCTTCTATCTAGGCAAGCCAGAACAACCATGCCTGTCAGTTCTAGTTTGTTGGTGCCTAATGCTAAAAACAAGAGCAATCAAAGCTCAACTCTTTAAGAAGCATTCCTTTCAGAAGTCCAGCTATGATAAAACAAGCAGATTTCTCTGTCCGTTAAAAGGAGACAGTGAGGATGCAAAATGGCGAAAGGCTTTGATCGAACTGGTCAAGTGAGAGGCACATGTGCCGAGCAGAGATCCTACTTAGTGGAAACCGAAGGTATAGAATACATGACTTTGATAATCACATCGCCACAGTACTCAGGAAATCCTTCTACATGGCATACCTCATCACAAATGGTTTCTCATCCAGAAAAAAAAAAAAGAGGTCATTGTTCTCCTCTACTCATCACTCAATAGACCTATTATAGAGTACAACGCCCCTTTTGGTATGTACCTCACAAGACATCTACAACTGGAAAGGCCGCAGAAATACCTCACAAAGAGGATTACCGGCCCGAAACAGATGCCCGCAGACTATCTCAAAAAACTCCAGCTTTACTCAGTCGCATATCGCCTACTCAGAGGTGATCTCTGCCTAACATACAAAGCTATGTCAAAACCAGAGCTGTTGGGACATGCCCCACTTAAAGAAATCCCAATCCCTCCGAGCTATACACTCTAGGGACCTAAACCTTGTCACCACAATAGACAGAACATGCCGGAGGGATAGATTCCTGTCCCAGAGACTTCCCATACTCTGGAATAAACTACATATCTATATCAAACAAAGCTCCTCAGCACTCCAAGAAAAATCTTGATGACTGGATGGGAAATAGGAAATTCAACCCAGGGATCACCTCTGTGGCTCTACTTGACAGTGGCACAGGAAAATAATTTTCTTGGGTGGCAAAAGCCAGGGTACCTTTTTGGCTGGGCTTGTATAGGCCCCAGGACCGATAGCCTAGTACCTAACTATGAGAAACCGCAGGCATCTTCTTCCGGTGTCCAAATCAATATTGCAGCATCGTACATGTCGTACACACTTTAGAACTCAGAGCAACCCTGACAATTTTCATAATGAAGAACATGTCTCAGTGTCTATGCCTGTTCCTGATAATGTCCCAGATATCCCCAAAGTTGAACAGTCCTTGAAGACAGTACCCGTTTGCTGGATCTAATTCTGATTTTTGTGTTGCATAATCAGGTCATATTTCTAGACCTAGTGCAAAATACACAGCAACCTGGACACAATTGTTTTATATGTGTCTAATTTTGTATGAATTAATGCTGTATAACTGCATCAAAGGATCATTTTTGTGTAATGGCATGTCAATGAATACTGTCATTTGGCATATGATCTACTTCTCAAAGAGGGAGGATGTAGAACAAAGCATGTGTTGTAACTTTTAAGAACTATTTCCAAGTGTAGGCACGTGTATATAAATAGTGAGCACATGCAGGCAGCAGTGCCATTTTGAGAGAACAGCCAGAGTGTTAACATGTATGAGGTGCAGTAGTCAGTCTGTTTTTAAGTTTATTTAAGTTACTAAGTTTCAATCCAGATGTGTTTGTGTGTAATAAAATTGCCTGAACCAAACAACTAATTGTCTGTTTTATCCTGACTGGATGAGTGACAATAAGGGATAGTGGAGGGAAGGCATAAAAAAGGCCTGTCCAAAAGAAGGCAAAGGCATCTGTTCTCCATGTTCCTCTCAGAAAAGTTCTAGAGCATAACTTTCTGACCTATCTGCTTTGAGCAGTGGTGAAAAGGTCTATTTCTGCCACACCCCACATGAAAGGCTAGTCAAGGAAGGTCTCTCCAACATTCATTTCATGAGGTCCAGAACAGATCTGCTCAGACTGCTAAAAAAAGGTTGTCCTGTCCTGGAATCAGAGAGGCTACCTGTGACAGTAATAGTTGTTGGGCTAGCTTCCAGAATTCCTTGGGCAGTCTAACAAAACATGAATGTGGTGTTATCTGGCAAGATTTTGATGGGCAGTAGTACCAATTTGTCTCTAAAAGCTTTTGTGACTAGAATGACTTCAATCATATCTTTTATATTTACGTCTTAGTTTGATATATACCTGTCTTATACTTTTCTGAGGTGCAAGCCAAAAACCGGTGGTCAGTGGCTGACCAAGTTTGCAGATGACTGCAAGCTGGGCACTGTCAAATTCCTCTAGTGATGTGAACATCATCCAAGAGGTCCTTAACTAAACTAATGGCTGGCTCCAGAAGCATGGCTTCAGACTGAAAAACAAGAAAAACATTATCCACTTTGGGGAAAATGGCGTCCCCACTATTTATCACATTAATAACAACGTACTAAGCACGCAATCAGTCGTGAGGGACTTGGGCACCCAGGTTGATAGCAACCTGACTTTTGACCACCGTGTTGCCTCTGATGTACAGAAGGCTTTCTACATGGACCAACTCATAATAAGCAAGTGCATTTCATCGAGGAACAAGGAGGTCATAACATTCATGTACTCTTCTCTTATCAGACCTATTATAGAGTACAATGCCCCCTTCGGCATGTACCTTGTCAAGCACATGTAGCAGTTGGAGAGACCACAGAGGTTCCCGACCAGGAAAATCCAGGTTCTCAAACACCTACCCTATACAGATAGGCTAAAAGCCCTGTCCCTCTACTCAAGTCTTGTACAGACTGCTCAGAGATGACCTGTGTATGGCATACAAGGCAGTCTCAGACTCAGCCTTGATGAAGTTGCTGCCTATCTGTAAGTCAAACTCCACTTGCGCAACCCGCACGCAAGGTCTCAACCTGGTCGACAATTAATAGAACTTTTTGGCAGGATAGAGCTGTGTCCCAACAACTCCCCCATCTGTGGAATATACTTCCTCTCCATGTCAAGCAGAGTACCTCACTAGGCCTCTAAGAGGAACCTGGATGACTGGATGGGAAACAGAAAATATACCAGTGGGATCCTACCTGTGTCCCTGCCGGACAGGGAAAACAGGTGCCGACTTTTTGGGAACATGGGTGAAATTTTTGGCTAGGCTTGTAAGGGCCTCCAGGCCAATAGCCTAGTATCGTCCTATGAACCTATGCCCACTGTACTCATGTCTCCCAAGTCAGCCTCCAGGCCAAGTCTGACTTGCCCACGGTCAGGACCTAGAAGGATTTCCAGGTCCTGAAGGGAATACATAGATTGATTCTGATGCTCTCCTTCCATTATAATCCAATTTTTTAGGCAAGTGAAGAATGGTAGTTTCCAGAAAATGCTAGTGCTGAAAAAAGCAGTCTTTTAGGAACCATTGTGGCATCCTCATGAAGAGCTTAACCAGGGGATACAGAATAGTTGTGTAAAATATTACCATAACCATAGATGTCCTTCTCTTCTATGTTGCATTATTCTTAATATGAGAGATTTACTGCCAAAGGTAGTCCCGACATTCAGCCAGTATACAAAAGACTTGAACCACTCCAAGGTACGTGGGATGTCACATGAAGGCCAGCAGCCAGCGTCGGCCATAAAAGTGATGTCTGAATTTACCATACTCAGAACTGAATGCCCCAGTAAGAACAGCCTAAGGAACAAAGAAGGTAAACATACATCCAGGTAAAAAGACAAACAGCAGGGGTAAGGTGGAAGGGATAGGAAACCTACTGCTTCGAAATCCTCTGTGCGTGCTCCTGCACAAAACAGTTTTTTCCATGCAAGCCTGGTAGTCTGCGACTACCAGCCTTCTCTCAGCCACATACCCCTCTGTGTTTCACTGTTGCAGTCATCACATTTGGGTAGATTCCCAAAGCTAAGGATGGGAGGAGGAATTTAGATAGGATTAGGACCAGCTATAAGGCCCTGCAAGACTGCAATGGTAAAGCCATCTCTGGATTTAGAAAAAATTGGCAGATGGTGATGCTTGGTGAAAGTATGTACAGAACTCCAGGTCACAGCTTCTAGGATGTCCCTGGGTAGGGACACCTCTGAGAAAGGGTGTAGAGGAAGATGCAGCTCTGGTTGAGTGGGGGTCTGATCCCCTGTGGGATAGGTTTTCCATTGTGCTTGTAGTAGAAATGAATGCAATGGTCTAACTACTTGGAAATGGCTTGCTTTGGAATAGCTTTCACATCTGCCCCTGCAGCAAATACCACCAGCAGTTGTTCAGATTTCCTTTGAGGTTTAGTCCTACCAAAGTAGAATCTAAGTTGTCTGTGTACATCTAATGAGTGCAGTATCCGTTCCCTATGATCTGTGGATTCGGAAAGAAGGTTGGCAAATGAATGAACTGATTAAGGGCCACACTGGATACCACCTTGGGCATGAAGGAGGGATTGGTCCTGAGGGACACCCTGTCCGCATGAAAGATGATGAAAGGCTCCACTGCCATAAGGGCCTGCAATTCAGATACCCTTCTTACTGAAGTGATTGCTAAAAGGAAAGCTGTTTTCCAATAAAGGAACATTAACTCTGCAGTAGCAGCTGGCTCGAAAGGGGGAAGAGTGAGTTTCTCCAATACAAGTTAAGGTCCCAGGCTGGAGATGGAGCTCTCCTGGGTGGTTGTAAGTTTTTGGCCCCTCTAAGGAACTGCTTGAGCAGTGCATGGGAGAAGAGGGGAGGTTCTGTGTTATAGTGAGCTGAAATGACTGAGGCATGAATTTTGATGGAGGAGGACAGGCCCTTGTGAAGCACATCAGTTAAATATTGTAAAATTTGAGGTAAATTGGGCACTGCTGTGCTCATCAATTGAGACTGGATCCCGGCACAGAATCTTTTCCATTTTTCAGCATAAGATTTTCTAGTACTAGGTCTCCTTGCGTCTAAAATGATATCCATCACTGGTCTACTGAGGGATAGTGAAGGAGAGATTAGGTAATTAGCCAGGCTTCTAGGTTCAGTGTTTGAAGCTGAGGGTGCAGAATCTGGTTCTGCTGCTGAGACAATAGGGTAGGAGTCTGAGGCAGGTGCCATGGGGCCAACAGTGACACACTGCGCAAGAGGGGGTGCCACTGTTGGCATGGCCAGTCTGGTGCAATCAAATCGTCCTTGGTTTGTATTGTTTGATCTTTGGTAGTACTTTGGAGAGCAGAGGCAAAGGAGGAAAGGCAAAAACTGATGGGTATTTCCAGCTGAAGGGCACAACATCCACTTTCCATGCTTCTTTGTGGGGAGTCCTTGTGCAAAATTTGTCCAATTGATAGTTCTGGGGGGAGGCAAACAGATCTATATTTGGGCTCCCCCATTTGCTTGTCAACATGTTGAAAATCCTTGGTTCCAGTTTCCACTCGTGTGGGTCCATGAGGTTTCTGCTTAGTTCGTCTGCCAGTGTATTTAGTTTTCCTGACAGGAATTGAGCTTGTAGATGCACTTGGTAGCTCAGGGCTGTGTTCCACAGAGCCATGGCTAGTCGGCAGAGTGGGTATGAAAGTGTACCCCCCTACTTGTTTATGTACCACATAACACTGGTGGTGTCCATCTTTACCATTAATTGTCCTGGAAGATTGTGGTCCTTGAAGGCTGTCAGAGCATTCTGTACAGTTAATATTTCTTTTTGATTGATATGCAAGTGCATTTGACTTGGGTTCCATTGGCCCTGAATGCACTTCCCTGCCAGGTGAGCCCCCAATGCATAGTCTGATGCGTTTGTTAGGGTTTGGGCGGCAGGGGGTAGTGTGAATGGTAATCCCTTATTTTGATGGCAGGCCTCTGCCCACCAAAAGAACTCTAGGCAAAGGCAAGGTACGATAGGAATCATTGCTTCTAGATCCTGAGAATATTGACACCATAGGCTTTTTAGATACCATCGTAGTTTCCTCATATGCAGTCTTGCATATGGAATTAGAAGAATGCAGGAGGCCATGAACCCCCCCAAGGCTTGTAGTTATTTGCCTAGGAGAGCAGAGTTTTTGTGGCCACTTGTTTGAAGTAGGTTGTCAAATGAATTTGTTTCTCTGACGTAAGAAAAGCCATCTGAGAAATTGTACTCAAGCTTGTTTCCAGGAATATAATTTGTTCACAAGGTACCAGGTGTGATTTATTTTTGTTTATGGTGTACCCCAGACAAGTTAGCACCCTTTGTACAAAGGCCAGATGATTCTAAAGTATATCCTGGCTTTCTGCCTAAATTAGACAATCGTCCAGGTATGGATATATTTGAATATTTCTTTGCCTGCAAAATGCAATGACTGGAGCTAGGCACTTCGTGAATACCCTGGGCGCAGTAGATAAGCCAAAGGGCAGTGCAGAGAAAGTACAGTTGTGTACACTTACCACAAATGTAGATGTTACTGTATTCACTGTTTCAGTCATTACATGTGGGTAATCTGCTGGCAGGTTGCACTCAGTCAGGCTGATTAACAAAGTCTTGGGTTCTGCGTCGGTTGCAGTCCCTTCTTCCATAACGTCAGGTCGTCAGGGGTATAAAACATGCAGCCGACACCATTACATCTGTTTTTCTTGCCCCAGATGTCAGGTGCCCCCCCAAATGAGGAGCTAAATACATAGATATATACGTATGTAGAATGAAAAACACAAAACATATACCTCCAAACAAAAGCAAATACACCAAAAAGGCTTTTAAAGATAGTAACAGAAATGAGAGGTATAGTTACAGAAAACACAGGGGGCTGGAGGGAGGGTAACCAGGACTGCAACAGTGAATACACTCGAACATTTACATTTATAGTAAGTGTACACAGCTGTACTATGTTCTTCGTGTTTCACGGTTGCAGTCATTACATTTCGGTAGAATCCCAAAGCTATGGTTGGGGAGGATGGATTTATACAGCATTAGGAGCAGCTATACGGCCCTGCAAGACAGCAGTGCCAAAGCCTGCTCTGGATTTAGAGAAGAGAGGTAAGTAGAAATGTTCGGTGAACGTATGAACTGAGCTCCAGGTGGTAGCTTCTAGAATGTCTCTGGTAGGAACTCCTCTGAGAAAGGCTGCAGAAGTAGATGCAGCCCTGGTGGAATGAGATCTGATACCCTTGGGGACAGGTTTACCATGGAATATGTAGCAGAAACGAATACAATGGCTTATCCATTTTGAAATAGTCTGCTTTGAAATGGCCTTTCCCTCTGTCCCTGCAGCAAATGCCACCAGTAATTGTTCAGATTTTCGAAGAGATTTTGTCCTGTTTAAGTAGAATCTAAGTTGCCTGTGTAAATCCAATGAATGCAGAATCTGCTCACCCTTGTTCTGCGGATTTGGGAAGAAAGTTGGAAGATTAATGGTCTGATTAAGGGCCACAATAGATACCACTTTAGGCATAAAGGATGGATTGGTCCTGAGAGCCACCCTGTCCGAGTAAAAAATAATAAAAAGGCTCCACTGCCATAAGAGCCTGTAGTTCTGAAATCCTTCTAGCTGTAGTGACTGCTAAAAGAAAAGCTGTTTTCCAAGAGAGAAATTTTAGGTCTGCAGTAGCAGCTGGGTCAAATGGAGGTACAGTGAGTTTTTCTAAAACAAAATAGGTCCCATGCAGGAGTTGGTGATCTTCTCGAAGGTCTTAAATATTTGGCCCCTCTGAGGTACTGCTTTAGCAGAGAATGAGAAAAGAGGGGAGGCTCTGTGTTGTAATGAGCTGAAATGGCAGAGGCATGGCTTTTTATGGAAGAAAAAGATAGACCCTTGTGAAGCATCTCAGTTAAATACTGCAGAATCTGAGGAATATTGGGCATTGCTGTGCTTATTCCTTGCGCTTGGTTCCAGGCACAGAATCTTTTCCATTTATCAGCATAACATTTTCTAGTACTAGGCCTCCTATCCTCCAAAATGACATCCTTCACAGGTTTGCTGAGAGATGTAACTGGTGAAATTAGTTTATTAGCCATGCTGCAAGATTCAAAGTTTGGAGCTGAGTGTGCAGAATTTGATAGTTCTGCTGAGACAGTAGGTAAGGTGTCTGAGGCAGGTGCCATGGAGGAAGGTGCGACATATTGCGCAGGAGTGGGTACTAGTGTTGGCGAGGCCAGTCTGGAGCAATCAGAATCATTTTTGTTTTTTTTCTGTCTGACTTTTAGTAAGACCTTGGAGAGCAGAGGCAGAGGGGAAAAGGCATAGACTGATAGTTTTGTTCCAGCTGAAGGATAGAGCATCCACTTTTCAAGCTTTTTTGTGATGAATTCTTGTGCAGAATTTGCCCAACTGATAGTTTTGGGGTGAGGCAAAAAGATCTATGTCTGGCCACCCCCATTTGCGTGTCAACATGCTGAAGAATTTGTGGCTCCAGTTTCCATTTGTGTGGGTCCATAAGTTTTCTGCTTAGTTCGTCTGCCAGAGTATTTTGCTTTCCTGGCTGGAATTGAGCTGCTTGATGTATTTGATAAGTCAAGGCCGTGTTCCACAATGCCATGGCTAGTCTGCAAAGGGGGTAGGAATGGGTACCCCCCCTGCTTGTTTATGTATCACATGACTGTGGTGTTGTCTGTCCATCAGTAGTTGTCCTGGATGAAGATAGTCCTTGAAGGCTGTCAGAGCATTCTGTACAGTTAGCATCTCTTTCTGGATGATATGCAGGTGCATTTGATTTGGGCTCCATTGGCCTTGACTGGATCTCCCTGCCAGATGCGCCCCCCCCCAAGCATAATCTGATGCATCTGTAGTCCGGGTTTGAGCAGCAGGGGGTGGAATGAATGACAGTCCTTTGTTTTGGTGGCAGGCCTCTGCCCACCATAAAAACTCTAGCTGCAGGCAAGGAATGATAGGAAAAAAGTTATGTACCTACCATAACGTTCCATCTTAGTTGTCTTCATCTCGCCTTCTTTCTTGCTGGCTGGGGATCCTGCGCTTGATAGTACGAGAGTTGAACCTGGCACAGAACTGACAACAAGAAACGTCATGGTCAGGGCCTAAGCAAGGTAGACAGTAAGAGTGGAAATCTTTATGAGGTATTTGTTTCCCACACGTTATACAATTATTAACTTTTTCTGACATCGGAGGAACAAGAAAAGATTCTAACGGGTACCAGCTTTGAGAAGAGAAGTAAGAACTTCGGACCGACAACAACAAAATACGCTGTTCGAAAATCGCCAACCAACGACTTGCGAGCTGCTTTCCACCGCACGGCAAGAAAGACTGGAGAAGATGGCGTCGGCTGAGGACTATGTACCAGAGCGTACTGACGTCAGGGTACTAGCTTATACAGCTGACGCCGGACCCAGACTTTGGGATTCTGGCCGACCTCGGGCTGCCTGCCGGCAGGAGCACCCTACAGTTATGACTGCAACAGTGAAACACGAAGAACATCAGACTCTTCTGAACAGTGGAATCAAAGTCAGCTCTGCACCTGGAGACCATATCTAACTTGTAATAAGAAATAAAGGTATGAGGATTTGCCCACATAGCAGCTGACCAGATAGAACCCATGGGCAACCTAGATTGGAAGGCTACAGAGGTGGCCAAAGCCCTAGTAGAATGACCTTTTAGTTTGCTAGGCAGCTCTTTGTTTTTCAATTGATAAATGAAAGTAATAATGTGAGACAACCACCTGGATAAGGTCACTTTGGAAACAATAGATTGGTTTAAATTGTTTTATGAGCAGACTTTCCGAAGGAACGAGGGATTAGTCCTCAGAGTAACCCTGTCCTTATGAAAAACCAAGTATGGAGGATGAACACAGTGCCTGAAGTTCAGAGACGTGCCTGGCTGAAGTAATAGCTACCAGAAAAAGTGTTTTGCTGCAGGTTCAAAGGGGGGCATAATTAAGGAGGTTAGTACCAAATTAAGGTCCCATAGAGGAGGGGATCTCTCACTGGAGGTCTAAGGAGAGTAGTCCCTCTTAAAAAGGCTTTACAGAGCTTATGAGACATAATGTTTGAATTAGACAACCCAACATGAAAGTTAGAAATGGCCACCAATTGAACACTGATTGTAGCAGAAGCGGACCCAGAATGAAAAAGTTGTGCTAGGAACTCCAAAATTTCGTGGACTGGGGCTGAAAAAGGATCTAAGTTCCTAGTCTCTGCCCAACAAGAAAAACGTTTCCATTTGCTAGCATAAGTCTTTCTAGTTGTGGACTTGTGAGAGGTGACAATCTCACGCATCGCCGGGATAATGCTGGGAAGCCTGGCTAAGGTTGGAAGTGGAGCAACCAAGCTGTGAGCTGGAGTGTTTGGAGGGATTGATGCAGCCCGCCTGACTGATGAATCAGTAGGTCTGGAATCGGATCCAGAGTCCAGGGCTGATCGAGAATGTAATGGTGCAGGAACGAGAAACCATATCTGTAGAGGCCAGTAGGGGGCAATGAGGATCATTTTGCAACCCAACGATATTGCTTTCTGTATGAGTTTCGGTATCAGGGGAAACGGAGGGAAGGCATAAAGAAGTCCCGGAGGCCAATCGTGGACTAGAGCGTCTCTGGGTGTGTGTCCTGGAAGCGGAAGAAGGGAGAAGTAGTTGCTGCATTTGCTGTTGAAGGGGGTGGCAAAAAGATCGCAGCAAGGCTGCCCCCATTTGCGGAAGATCAGATCCGCAACTACCTGATTCAGAGACTAGTCGTGAGGTATGAGAATAACTCTGCTGAGCCTGTCCGCAATGGACCTCCCAGGGATGTGCATCGCAATCAGAAATCATTGGGAAGAAATTGCCCACTGCCAGAGTCCGAATGCTTCTCGAAATAGGGGGTAGGACCTGGTTCCGCCCTGCTTGTTGATGTACCAGACCATTGACATGTTGTCCGTTTGAATTGCAATGGTCCCAGAAGGGAGAGAGTCTTGAAGAGCTTGCAACGTTAGCAGCACGGCTCTCATTTCTAGGATGTTTATATGCAGGTGGTACTCATGAGGCTGCCAAGTGCCTTGGACTGTCCTGCCCTGATAATGCTCCCCCCCACCCTATCAGGGAGGCGTCTGTGGTCACCGTGGCAACCAAAGGGGCCTGAATGAAGGGTCTGCCCTGAGTCACTAGTGGGGAGACCATCCACCAGGAAAGGTGCCTTTTGCATGCTTCTGTAATCATGATCATGTGAGACATGGGTAGCTGTTGAAAGACCACTGTGTGAACAGAAGCCACTGAAGGATCCTTATGTGAAAGCGGGTCAGTGGGAATAGAAGAATTGCCGCTGCCATGGAACCCAGAGTTTGAAGGACGAACTTGACTTGGATCCTTTTGCTCCGCATTAGCATTTGTACTTGCTGGCGAACTTTTAGACACCCTTTCTGGCGGTAGCCTTGCGGACATGTTCTTTGTGTCTAAGTCTGCTCCTATATAGGTGATAGATTGATAGGGCAAACAAGGCAGATTTTTCGAAGTTTATTGTAATGCCGAGCTGGGAGCAGATTGTAATAGTGTAGTCCCTGGCTTGCAGAAGCTGATGCCTGGTAGTAGCAGTGAGAAGCCAGTCATCTAGATATGGAAACACCTGGAATCCTCGATGTCTAAGGTGAGCCGTGACCACTGCCCTAGATTTGGTGAACACCCTGGGGGCTGTGGTGAGACCAAAGGGCAGAGCTCTGAACTGGTAATGACTGGCTCCCAGCCAGAAGCGAAGGAATCTCGTGGAGCACCTGTCCATTTTGATGTGGTAGTATGCATCCTGAAGATCATCTATGGAGCACATCCAATTGTCCTGACCCAGAAAGGGTAGAAGGGACTGCAGCGTGACCATCCGAAACTTTGTTCTTTGAACAGACTTGCTTAGTCTGCCGAGATCCAAAATCGGTCTCCAGTCCCCTGTCTTTTTTGGTACCAAAAAGAACCTTGAGTAAGTTCCGGATCAGTGTTCGTCTGCCGGGACTTCCTGGATGACTCTTTTTTCTAGCAGTCTTGAAACGTCTATGACTGCTTGGTCCCTCAGATTGGGTGGAACATCTGGAAGGGATGTGCTCGACGGTAAGGGGGGTTGAGAGAAGGGAATTTTGTAACCTCCAGATATAACTGACCGTACCCATTTGTCTTGCATTAAATTTTGCCAGGCTTTTGGGTACAGTGAAAGTCTTCCCCTGACTGCCTCCAGAGTCGGGCAGCCGGGCGACCCTTCAGGGAAGCTGAAAGGGCTTCTCAGAGAAGGATTCTCTGTTGCCCTGGTTCTGCGGACCCCCTCTGCCACAAGGGCGGCGTCTATTATTTCCCCCTCTGCCCCTGGAGGAAAAAATCGCTACATGGGTCAGGCAAGGCTCCCTGGAATTTTCAGAACCACATTTTACCATTCTTCTGACCCTTGGGGTACGGTCTGGAAGGAGTGGAAAAATAGACTCCCACGGCAGAGAGAGTCTTGCCTTCTTGCTCACACCTAGTCAAAGTCTTTCACCTGTGGTCCAAAAAGAAAAGAACCATCAAAGCGGGTGTTGGTGAATGACGCTCTAAAGACTTCTGCAAAGTTACGCAGCCACATCCATGCAGGTCCCCTAAGCGCAACGTCCGTACCTGCGGCTCTACTCGCACCATTGGCTGCATAAGAAATGAGCCTCATGGAGGAGTTGACTACAGAATTAAGGGTCGCCAGCTGGGAAGCCACTTTAGCTTGAGCCCCCTCAGCTGATGGATCTTGAAGGGTATCTCCGAGCTCTTTAAGAAGATCCCTCTAAATCCGGGTAAAATGGCATAAGTAGGTTCAGTGACCTCATAAAAAAGGTCACTGAAGCAAACATTCACTTCCCGTATCTGTCCATGGTCCTAGACTCCTTGTTAGGAGGATGGACAGATGAAGAGATTTCCGCTAACTTTTTTGGTGGCTGCTGCTACCACCATGGCATCAACAGGAACACCTTTGGTATGGGAACTGCTTATCATGGGGTGCTGTGATGAACTTGCTAGGTCTCCTCTGAGTTTGTTCCACTGTACCCGGGGCTGACCAAGCCTTTCGAGCCACCACGGACATAAGTGGATCGAAAGGCGGAGAAACCCAGGAGGTGGAAGGTCGGGAACAGAACGCATCCAGGAATACAAACTCATCCGCGGTAGGGGCTAAGGGTTTCCAGTTCCCCATCTGCTTAAGCATTTTGAGGATGTCCGAAAAGGAAACATCTTCAGAGGGGGATCTTGGGGACCCTTCCGAATCATCTGTCTGTATCCGAAGTGACAGACTCAGGGGAGTCAATGTGCTTCCTCTTGCACTTCTTACGAGGGGGCTCCTCTAAATGTTGAAGGGAGGCCTCGGAAGAAGAGGATACAGCCAATGGGGTGCCCTGGAGTGCCGGTTCCCCATGCTTGGGGTCTGGAGGAGGAGCAGAGGTTGGCACAGGCACTACAGGGGACGCAGCCGATGGGGCCGATAGCGGAGCTGACTCAGTGGCCAGCACACTCCTCATGACATTGAAGGCGTCCCTGCCACGATGCAGAGAAGGCTCCGGTTCCGAGAAAATGTGAATCCTTCTCCGCACCAAGAGAGATGGCTCCGAGGCCGATGTAGGAGCCGAGCTCACCTACACTGAAGCTCCGAGAGGGAGAACGGGGTCGGACAAGGGTCCGATGCCAGTTGCCCCCTCGGAGCAGAGGGAGCCTCGGCGCCCAGATCCCTCGAACGGCACCATCAAGGGAATCGGAGCAGACGACGGAACCGAAGGAGATAAAGTTATCTGAGCCGACGGTTCCACTACTCGAACCCCAACGAATCCGGCTTCGAGCTCAATGGAGTCGGAGGAGGAACATCGATAGAAATGGACGGAGCCATCAGCTGTTGAGGAGGGCTGGACAACATCTTGGCAAGTGCCTGCGACTTTAGCAACCTACTGATCACTTTCTCCATGTCGTGATCCGAGAGCCTAGAGGATCGAGAGTAGTGAGAAGATCTGTGACTGCACTCACTTTGCAGCAAGGGAGACAGAGGAGCCGAATGTATCAATTCCAGAGAAGGGGACCTCAGCCTCTTGTGGCTCCGCGAAGGCTCCGAAGTTTGATGGAGCAGATGGGGAGATAATCTTATCGGTTCCAGCAGGAACCGGAGTAGCAGGCAGAGTCTGAACCAAAGACGGCTCCGAACTTGGTGCTGACGATTTGGTAGACTTAGGGGATTTCACAGGCTGAGTTCTTGGCCAGTGAATCCTGGAGCTTTAAAAGGCCCCTAAGAATAAGCTTATTCTTATGCTCCTGCAGAACTCTTAGACTAAATGCATGGCAGATAGAACAAGAGTCCTGCAGGTGCACAGCACCTAAACAATAGACGCAATAAGTGTGCCCATCTGTCAGAGACATTTTCTGACAGCATGAGTCACACTTCTTGAACCCAGACACCATGGATTCTTTGGACATCCTGTAACAAAAAATACAATAGCTAACCAATCAAAATATACACTACGGACTAAAAAAAAAAAAACACTTTAGCTTTAAAGGAAAGCCTCTAACTCAAACAGCTAGCCTATAAAGAAGGTAGAAGGAAAAACTCTAACTTAAACGGCTAACCTGACAGAAATAAGGAGAGGGGGTAGGGGGAGAACTCTCTAAATTAAACGAGTTCTAAAGGTGAGGGAGGGAAGCTACAAATACACACTTAGCTAACACAACAAATATAACACTAAAAACTAACAAAACCCCTTAGGAAAAAGACATTTTCTAGTAAAAAAGTTCTATAAAGAAACTTTATACGAGCCTGAGCCAGAAAAACGACACCTCGCAGCTGAAGAGGCAAATGAGATCTGGGTAGCTAGGCATCATAGGATAAGGGGTAGCCTCAAGCCAGTAAACAGCTCTCGAGCTTTAGAAGATGGCCGTGTCGGAGCCTTTGGGACCCTGAGAAATGGTTACAGGGTCAGCAGTAGGGTTTTTAAAGAGGAATATGTGGGAGTCAGGAGCCCTGTAATATCTGTCTGGCTTACTAGGAGCCGGAGGCAGGGAATCAGGAGTCATACTGGATTCTAAGAAAACATCATCAACAATGTCTAGGAAACATGAGGTACAGCCAAAGGCCAATGCTGAGGAAGGAGGAGGAAATGCCCAAGTCTCTTTTTAGATTCTGAGAAATTCTGACTCTCCCAGTAAAAGTGTTCCCTTAAGGTATGCAAAGTTTCTCCAAATGAAAAATCCTTAAGAGGAGAAGCAGAAGGGATGGAATCTTCTGCAAAGTTTCTCCAAATGAAAAATCCTTAGGAGGAGAAGCAGAAGGGATGGAATCTTCTGCAGAGTCCTCATAAGTGGGAATAGATAATTCCTGATCAGAAGAAATAGAAACCTGATCTGAAGATTCATAATCAGTGCCTTGCCTAGGCCTCTTAGCAGGAGGGTGATGGGTACCCCTGATCAAGGTAATTAAATCCTCAGCCATTTTGATAATTTGTTTTTAAGGCATTGGGGCCAGTACACGTGGCCCAAGCGTCATTTCTTTAGACATAAAAGTAGATTTTGGCCTTAGTTTTGAAGATCGCGTTGGTTTAATATATAAATCTTTAGGCCTGAAAACACCCTCAGAAGCCGGTGCCTGCTCAGCAGCTCCGGACCCATCTAAGGTAGAGACATCCGCGGCTTCAATACTTAAAAGTATCTCGCGGCATACCGGACTCCTAATGGGTCTCAGTAGAGGCCTGCAAATCAAAAGTAGCGGGTATCAGGGGCTGCAAAAGCGCCTCACTGAGTACTGGCAAACCGGCAACTGGCTTAGGAGAAGCTTCAGCATCAGTTTTGGATCTAGACGGTCTGTCTCTGCCTTTTTCATTGCGTTTTTTTTTTAGGTATTCCGGTAGTCAGATTGCTAACAGACATTTCTGGATAGTTCAATCTCGAGCCAAAATATTTAGAAGCAAAAATATACCAACGTTTAATAGTGCGTTGATTAAATTTAGCACAAAACTGACATCAAGGCACGTTGTGGTCAGGTCCTAGGCAAGGAATACAGTACAAATGAAAATCCTGATGAGGTATTTGCTTCCCACAAGTAATACAATTATTAACTTTTACTGACATCGGTAAGGAGCAAGAAAAAGTTTCCACAATGGGGTACTTAGCTTTTAGTTGAAGACTTCGGACTTGCAGAGGGTCCAAAAAGGAGCTCCTTAGCCAGCACGGCATCAAGGAGCTCTTGCTTTTACATTCTCTGGCAAGGGCCAAGTCCTCCCCCATGCGAGTTCCCTTATCACTCCTCTTTTGTGTTTCTGATTATCCTAACATCAAAAAATTCAATTTAGGGAGCTGCAACATACAAATTTTAAGAAACTAGTGCTGATATTCATGTGTTGATGTAGGGACTCAAAGGAATTGTCATCTCCTTTCCAAATTAAAAACAAATCATCCACGGTAAAACACCAGGTGTCCATGGAATCTGTCATTTAATAGCTGCTGCTTCACCAGTAAAACACCAGGTGTCAATGGAATCTGCCATTCAACAGGTGCTGTTTTTCCCAGCTTGCCATAATGATGTTGGTGTAGCTACTGGCACATGACGTACCCATAGCTACGCCATCCATCTGCCGAAAAATATTATGCTCAAACATGAAAAAGAAGTTATGTACTCACAATAATGTTCCATATGAGTAGGTAAACTTCATTTGTCAGCAACCTGTGGGTTTCAGATTCGATAATGATCCGAGTCAGCAGCATACCAAGCAAAAAGATCCGAGCTCCAAGCTCCTCCCTCCTACCCATACTGCACTGTAACCTCCTTCCAATCCTCAGATCGAGTTTGCCACTCCACACATGATACAAACTAACCTGAGACCCCTAAAAGTACAGTTTTGTACCTACCATAAATTTAGATGTTAGAGTGCTAATACAGCTGCAGTCATAACAGATGGGTTCTCCTGCCGTCAGGCGGGTCCTCGGTCGGCCAAATTCCAAAGTCTAGGTCCGGCGTCGGTTCTCGTCGCTTCTTCCCTGACGTCAGTGCGACAGGGGTATAAAAGAACCAGCTGACGCCATTTTCTTCAGTTTTTCTTGCCCCAGATGTCAGGTGCCCCCAGAAGGAAGGCAATACATAAAATTCTGAAGTAATGCAATGCAATATAATCAAAAAATAGTAGTTGCAAGCAAATACACCATAAAAGAATACCCCTAGAGGGGAAGGAGGGAGGGAAACCTGGACTGCAGCTGTATTAGCACTCAAACATCTACATTTATGGTAGGTACAAAACTGTACTATGTTCATCGTGCATACAGCTGCAGTCATAACAGATGGGTAGAATCCCAAATCTAAGAAAGGGGTGGTAGGCACTAGGTGGAACCAGGAGGAGCCAAAATGCCCTACAAGACTGCAGTGGCAAAGCCTGCTCTAGATTTGGAGTATAATGGTAGGTTGTAGTGCTTGGAGAAGGTATGCACAGAACTCCAAGTGGCTGCTTCCAAGATATCCTTGGTAGGAACTCCTCTGAGGAAGGCTGCAGAGGTGGCTGTGGCCCTGGTGGAATGAGTTCTAATGCCTGTAGGAACAGTTTTGCCATGAAAGGAATAGCAAAAGCGTATGCAGTGGGCTATCCATTTTGAGATTGTCTGCTTGGAAAATGGCTTTCCTGGAGCTCCTACCGCATAGGCCACAAAGAGCTGTTCTGATTTTCTGAAAGGCTTTGTTCTGTCCAAATAATAACGCAGTTGCCTGTGGATGTCCAAGGAATGTAGTAATCTCTCCCCTTTGTTTTGAGGATTGGGATAAAAAGTAGGTAAATGTATGGCCTGATTTAAAGCTACCCTGGATACCACTTTAGGCATAAAGGACGGGTTGGTTCGTAATGAAACTCTGTCCTGATGAAAGATGATAAAAGGCTCGACAGCCATGAGGGCCTGTAGTTCCGAAACTCTACGAGCTGAAGTGATAGCTAGAAGGAAAGCTGTTTTCCAGGACAAATATTGCAAATCTGATGAAGCAGCTGGCTCAAAAGGAGGCAAAGTCAGTTTTTCCAGAATGAAATTTAGATCCCAAGCAGGAATTGGTTGTTTCCTTGGAGGTCTTAAATTCTTAGCCCCTCTGAGGAACTGTCTTAAAAGAGGGTGAGAGAATAAAGGAGGATCAGTGTTGTATTCTGCAGAAATGGCTGAGGCATGGATTTTGGAGGAGGAGAACGAAAGTCCATTGTTTAGCAGTTCAGCCAAATAATGTAGTATTTGAGGTAAATTAAGTTTTCCAGGGTTCTGGCCCTTTTTCTCATTCCAGACACAAAAACGTTTCTATTTTGCGGAGTAAGCTTTACTAGTTGATGGTCTTCTGGCCTCCAAAATGACATCCTGCACCTCCTTGGAGAGTAGGGCCTGCTGTGATGCTAAGGAATCTTCCATGCGGCTAGATTGAGTGTTTTTAGCTGACTGTGAAGAGTTTTGAAGCTGTGCTGAGTCAGAAGAGGCATTAGAGGCAGGGTCCATGGAGGGGAATGTCAGGCTCCTCAGGAGTGGGTACCAGTGTTACCTTGGCCAGTCCGGAGCAATGAGGATCATCTTTGGTCTGTCTGCTCTGGTCTTCAATAGGACTTTGGGCAGCAGAGGAAGAGGCGGGAAGGCATAAACTGTCATTGATGTCCAGCTGAAAGAGAGAGCGTCCACTCTCCAGGCCTTTGGGTGGAAGGTCCTCGAGCAGAATTTTGTCAATTGATGATTTTTGTGGGAGGCAAAGAGATCTATGTCTGGCCTTCCCCATTCTTGGATTATTTCTGTAAAAACTTTTGGATGCAACATCCATTCGTGTGGATCTGTCATATTCCTGCTTAGGTTGTCTGCCAGCATGTTTTCCTTGCCTGGCAAGTACTGTGCTTGTAGTTCCATTTGTAAGTCCATGGCCATGTTCCAAAGTGGCATGGCCAGTCTGCATAGGGGATAGGAATGTGTTCCTCCCTGCTTGTTTATGTACCACATAACTTTGGTGTTGTCCGTTCTTATCAATAGTTGACCTGGTTGTAGAAGGTCCTTGAAAGCTATAATAGCATTTATTACTGCTAGCATTTCTTTTTGATTGATGTGAAGGTGCTTTTCTTTTTGGGACCATTTGCCCTGAATGCACCGGTCTGTCATGTGCGCCCCCCAGGCGTAGTCCGAGGCGTCTGTTGTGATGACTTGATTTGCTTGAGGCTTGCTGAATGGAAGATCTGTGTTTGCTTGACATGCTTGAGCCCACCACAGAAATTCCTTTTGCAGACATGGAAGTAGTGGTATTATTGTTTCCAAACTGTGGCTGTGTTGAGACCATATGTTTTTTTAGGTACCACTGTAGTTTTCTCATATGCAGCTTTGCACATGGGATTAGCAAGATGCAAGATGCCATGAATCCCAGAGCCTGCAGGATTTTCCTTGCAGTCAGCCTGGTGCAATTTGCAGTGTTCTGAAATATTGAATTAGTTGCCCCTGCTTCTCTGACGTGAGGTAGGCCATATGGGTGTTTGTGTCCAAATTGGCACCCAGGAAAATTATATTTCGAGAGGGTATTAGCCTTGATTTCTCTTTGCTGACTGTGTATCCCAGAGAGTTTAATAACATTATTACATAAGCCAGATGTTTCAAAAGAATGTGCTTGTTGTCCGCTTGGATCAGGCAGTCGTCCAAATAAGGGTATATTTGTATCCCTAGAAGTCTGCAGTAGGCAATTACTGATGCCAGGCATTTCGTGAATACTCTGGGCGCAGTAGATAAGCCAAAGGGCAATGCAGAAAATTGATAATGGGTTGAACCTGCAAGAAATCTGTGGTATCTTCTGCAATTTTGTCTGATTGGGACATGCAGGTATGCCTCCTTGAGGTCCAATGTTACCAGCCAAGACTCCTTGCCCAGCATGGGAAGAAGTTGCTGTAGAGCGAGCATCTTGAATTTTGGTATGAGTAGGAATGTGTTTAGGATGGAAAGATCCAAAATAGGTCTCCAATCTTTTCCCTTCCTTGGCACCAGAAATATCCTGGAATAAAAACCTTGACCTTGTTCGTGTGTAGGTACCTCTTGAATAGCTTTCATGTTTATAAGATCTGAAATTTGCTTTTGTGCCTCTGCCCTTTGATTGTGTGGCAGTTTTGGCATGCTTCTCATTTTTGGAAGGGTATGAAAGTGGAATTTGTAGCCTCTGTTTATAATGTCCAGGATCCATTTGTCCTTTGTGACAACATGCCAATTTTTTGAGAATAGTGCCAGCTTTCCTCCTAAGGGGGCTGCGATTTGTGACCTGGTTGGCCTGCAAAGGGGAAAGTCATTGGGTTTACTTTCTGAAAGATTGCGAGTTGTCTTCACCACCTCTTTGTGTATGAGCTTGCCATTGTCTGCCTCTGTACGATCCTTGTGGTTGTCCTCTGCCCCTCGGGCGCCTGCATCTGCCTCTTTGGGGTCTGTCCGTGGCAGGAAAGGACCAGTTTTTGGAAGGCCAATTTCTACTAAAACGTGGGGGTTGAACCTGCAGAAATTCTTTCACAGTTTGCATTGATTTAGCTTTTTCCTCCATTTTTCGTAATACTTCCTCAGCATTTGCCCAAATAGTACATCCTTTTGAAGGGGGGCGTCTAGTAATTTAGCTTTGACATGATCAGGCAAGGTTTGTTCCTTGAGCCAAGCATGCCTGCGTATGACTGAGCCTGTAACAGCAGCTCTACATGAGGCCTCTAGAGCATCAAAACCACATTGTAAGGTAGGTTTACCCACTTGTTCTGCACTATGCATCAAATCCTGCAACTCCTTCAAGTCTGATTGTTCAGGTTGTGACATTTTACTTTTCAATTGAGATAACAGAAACTGTTGGTATTTTAGCATAAGAAACTGACAGGTTAAGGTAGCCGAGGTATATACCTTTTCCCCCCACCTTTCTAAGGATCTGGAATCTCTCTCGGAAGGCAATGGATTTTTGGCAATGGAAGCCTCAACTCCCTTAAGTCCCTGTGAGATGGTTTCTAGGTCAGCAGCATGGCTTTTGTAAAGAAATTGGTGTGAGTCAGGAACCTTGTAGTACCTGTCAGGCTTAACTGGAGCTGGAGGTAGAGAGTCCGGGTTAAGGCAGGCCTCCGAGTAAACATCATCTAGGATGTCCAGGACAGGAGGTATAGCCAGAGGCCTGTGCTGGGGTAAGAAAAGAAATTCTCGGAGCCTTTTCTTGGAATCTGAATAATCCTGGCCTTCCCAGTGGAAGTGTTCCCTTAAGGTATGCAAAGTTTCCCCAAATGAGAAATCCTCAGGGGGGGATACAGAAGGAATAGACTCCTCTGCATCAGAGTCTTCAAAAGGGGAGTAAGCCTGTTCCTGATCAGAGTGTTCTGAAATAATGGATCCCTGATCAGAGGAGGGGGAATCTTCCTCCACTCTGGGCCTTTTGTCCGGAGGTGGCCGAGAACCTCTGATTAGAGTAATTAAATCCTCAGCCATTTTAAGCATCTGTCTCTTAGGCATGGGGCCTGGAGATGGGCCCTGTGTAACTGGTCTCTTAGGGTGCATGGTTGCTTTAGACTTGGTGAAAGCCTTGATGAAGAAAGAAGAGGAAGGTCTGAAGACACCTTGAGTGGAGGTGGACCTGTCCACATTCTGTGTTTCAACGCCAAGAGTGGCTTCGGTATCTGTAGTCGGGGTGTGGGCCGAGGAGCCTGCTACCTGGGGTACAGGAGACACCGCCAAAGATGTGTCGTCGGTAGTCAGGGGCTGCGTAGGCACCTCAGAGAGAACCGGACCACGTGTAGTCGGCTTTGGCGTGGTGTCGGTAGAGGCCGCGGACCTAGAGTGTCGGTCCTTGTCTTTGCGTTTTTTAGACAAAACCGGAGTCGGAGTATCCGACGACATGGTATAGTTAAATGCTTTCCCAAAAAAAATGCTGGGCGAACTCCGCCCGACGCTTAATAGTGCGTTTGTTGAATGTAGCACAACAGTGACAGACAGAGACGTCGTGGTCTGGGCCTAAACAAGGTATACAGAGGGAATGGAAATCCTTATGCGGTATTTGCTTCCCACAAGAAATACAATTATTAACTTTGTCTGACATCGGTCTGAGGCAAGAAAAGTTTCCCCAACGGGGTACTTAGCTTTTAAGAAGACTTCGGTTTTCCAAATTTTTTGTAATCTCAGAAGCTGGCCGACCAGCACTTGCGAACTGCTTCTGCTTCAGGCACCACGCGGCAAGAAAGACTGAAGAAAATGGAGTCAACTGGTTCTTTTATACCCCTGTCGCACTGACGTCAGGGAAGAAGTGACGACACCCGACGCCGGACCTAGACTTTGGAATTCGGCCGACCGAGGACCCGCCTGACGGCAGGAGAACCCATCTGTTATGACTGCAGCTGTATGCACGATGAACATCTAAGGACAAACCTCCAGCTCGTGAACTCCAGACATCAAGTTCAGCAAATATAATGCCAAGGTAAGGGGGAAGGAGGGAGGGGTGCTTGCTGACAAATGTTAACTTAATTTGATCAGCAACCTGTGAGAGAGTCCCCAACTACCCATAATCTTGAGAGGCCCTTAAGGAAGGATATTCCGGGGCACTGCAGAGCCAAAGGAAGCCCTTCCTCTAGACACGAAATCCAGTTTATAATGACTAATAAAGGTGTGAAAAGACGCCCAGGTAGCCGCTGAGCAAATGTCATCCAGGGAAACTCTAGACCAGAATGCTGCAGACATCACCATAGAACATGTAGAATGGGCATGAACTCCTACTGGTTCTGGTAAACCAAGCTCTCTGTATGCTTGTGGGATACAAAGGGAAATCCACCTAGCAAGAGTCACCTTTGAAACTGGTTTCCCTAAAAAGGGCTTAGCAAAGGAAACAAAAAGTTGATCAGATTTACGAAAGGCCGCCGTCCTGTGTAAATAAAAACATGAACATCCAGCAAATGAAGTTTGTATTCCCCTTTGTTCTGAAAATTAGGGAAAAAGACAGGCAAATTAATACATGGATTAATGTTGATCTCAGAAGCAACTTTAGGAAGAAAGGATGGATTAGTCATGAGAGACACCCTGTCCTTATGAAACACAAGGATATGGGCGTTTCATACAAAGAGCTTGAAGCTCCAACACTCTCCTTGCTGAAGTTATAGCTACCAGAAAAGCCATCTTCCATGACATAAATTTTAAGTCAACTGATGCCGAGAGCTCGAAAGGAGGCACAACTAAGGCCTGAAGAACCACAGTCAGATCCCACAGCGGGGACGGATTCTTAATAGGAGGTCGCAGAAGAAAAGTACCTTTCAAAAAGGTCTTACAAATTCTGGCAGCAGCGAGAGAGCCTAAATTGTCCCCTACATGGAAATAAGAAATAGCCGCCAGCTGGACCTTCATTGTGGAAGAGCTGGCTCATTGCTGGAAGATATGAGAGAAGAAGTCTAATACCGATGGGATTGGAGTGGTAAAAGGATCTAGATTTCTCTGTGAAGCCCAAATGGAGAAGCGTCTCCATTTGCTAGAGTAAATTTTCCTAGTAGAGGATTTGTGCCGCAACCAAAATAGATTTGACAGGAGAAGAGTTACTGGAAGTTCTAACAACTAGTGGAACTGGAGCAGCCAAGCTGTGAGCTTCAAGCTGTCCAGATTCAGAGGAAGCATTCCCAAGGGATGACGAATCGGATCAGGAATGGGATCCAAGGCGGAGCTATGAGATGAGACCAGAGGCAGGGGAACCAGACTTGACGAGGCCAGAATGGGGCAATGAGGATCAATCTGCTCCCCAACTGGCGAGCTTTCTGTAAGAACTTTATAATGAGTGGAAGCGGGGGATATGCATAAAGAAGATGGGGTGGTCAAGCATGAACAAGGGCGTCTCTGGGGCTTTCTCCCGTCGGGGGGATTAGAGCGAAAAACTCGCTGCACTTCGCGTTGGAAGGCGATGCAGAGAGATTACAGCAAGGCTGACCCCACTTGAGGAAGATCTGCTCCACTACACAAGGGTTCAAAGACCACTCGTAGGGAGAAAGGATAGTTCTGCTCAATTTGTCTGACAAGATGTTGGACCAACCCGGAATGTGCGTTGCTATCAAAAAGCGGTTGATGGAGATCGCCCATTCCCAGACTCTCATGGCTTCTCGACAAAGGGGATAAGACTTGGTTCCCCCTGTTTGTTGATATACCAGACCACTGACATATTGTCTGACTGGATAGCAATAGTTCCCAGGAGGTAGATAAGCACGAAGGGCCTGCAATGCTAAAAGGACTGCTCTCATCTCTAGAACATTTACATGCAGAACAGTCTCCTTTTGAGTCCACGTGCCTTGAAAAGACCTGCCCAAAAAATTACCCCCACCCTAGACGGGAGGCGTCCGTGGTCACCATGACTTGGGGTTGGGGCACAAGAAAGGGACGTCCCTCCTGCAAATTCCGAGATTGGTGCCTCCGCATGAGAATTTCTGCACACACTGCTCAGAAGGATTGGAAAATCTAGAGATTGATGAGGAATCAACCACTGAACTTGCAACGTCCACTATAAAATTCTCATATGCAGACTAGCACAAGGGATCAGGTTGATAGCTGCTGCCATGGACCCTAAGGTTCTCAGAACTAATTCTGCAGAGGAAGCAGAGGACTGCAGAAGCGCTAACACATGAAGAGTCAGGCTGTGTAGTCTGTCTGGGGTTAAGAATGCCCTGGCCTGACGAGAATGTATTCTCGCTCCTATGAAGTCTAACATATGAACAGGTTGAAGGGAAGATTTACTCAGATTTATGGTAATCCCTAGCCAAGGTGATATCCGGAGAAAGAAATCTCTGGCTAATAAGAGTAGATGCCTGGTGGGGGTGGTGAGGAGCCAGTCGTCCAGGTACAGGAAGACCTGAATGCCCTGAAGTCTCAGGTGGGCCGATACAACTGCCATGACCCTGGTGAAATCCCTAGGGGCTATGGTGAAACCGAAGGGTAGGACCCTGAATTGATAATGACTGGCCCCTAGCCGAAAGCCGAGGAACCTCCTGGATCGCCTGTCCATCAGAATATGGCAGTACGCATCCTTGAGGTCTATCGAGCACAACCAGTCTTCCTCTTGCAGGAAGAGCAGGATGGATTGAAGCATGACCATCCAGAACGTTTCCTTGGCAACGAACAGGTTCATTGTTGACAGGTCGAGGATCGGCCTTAGGTCCCCCATCTTTTTTGGCACCAAAAATAACCTGGAATAGATGCCTGATCCGGACTGGTCTGGGGGCACCTGCTGGATGGCTCTTTTTTTCCATTAGCTTTTGTATTTCCAAGGCCGCGGCCTCCCTCTGAGCGGGTGGGACGTCCAGGAGGCGCCTTGTGTAAGGGGGCTTGTTTACGAAGTGAATAGAACAGCCTCTGGATATTATTCGAAGCACCCAGTGATCTGTCGTGATGGACTCCCATTGGGGTAGGTGCATCGAAACACCCCCCAACTGCCTCCAGAGAGGAACAGTCGGGTAATCCCTCAGGGTTGCTGTGCGTGATTGCTCTGAAAAAGGTTCACATGACCCAAACTCCCCCCCCCCCCGCCTCTGGGCCGGCGTCCACCTTGTCCCCCTCTGCCTCTGGGGGAGAAGGAGTCATGAACGTTCGGGACTGCTGAGTTTTCCAGAACCACAGCTTCTTTTGCCCTCGCTGGTTCCTGGAAAAGGACCTTTGAGGGTTAGAGAAGTGGATCCCGACGGCTGACAGCATCTTCCCGTCTTTCTCGCTCTGCACAAGCGTACTGTGGACAGTCTTCCCAAACAGAGTGGAACCGTCAAAGGGTGCGTTAGCGAAGGATGCCTTGAAGGGTTCCGAGAAGTCGCAAAGACAGAGCCAGGCATGATGCCTTAACGCGATGCCGGACCCACTAGCCCTAGAAGCTCCCTCGGTGGCATGAGAGAGTAAACGCATGGACATATTGGACACAGACTTGATTGGCCATAAGAGCAGAGAAGGTCCGTTTATCCTCGGCCGACATGGACTCCAGCGTACTCTTTCACGAGGTCCCGCTGCAGTTGAATTACATGGGCCAAGTAATTCAGCGCCCTTATAGCAAAGGTGGCTGAAGCAAAATCCGCTTTCCAAGATGGTCCAAAGCTCTGGACTCCTTGTCTGGGGGGTGGACCGAGGAATTTTCTTGGGAGAGTTCCTTTTTTGTGGCAGCCGCCACCACCATGGCATCAACCGGGGAACCTTTGCTCCAAGAAGCTTTATCTGCCGGTGGACTCAATATTTTATTGGGCCTTTTGGGTATAGGCTTCACAGAGTCCGGTTCCCTCCAAGCTCTGGTGGTGATAAGGTCCACAGGAGGGTCGGGGGGGGACACCCAAGAGGCAGATGGGCCTGTGTCGAATGCCTCCAGGAGTATCGACTCATCAGAGGAAGGTTTTTGCGGACACCCCCATCCTCCCCAGTGAAGGAATTCCATAATGTCACCAAAGGAGATGTCTTCGGGGGCGATTTGGGGGAACCTTCCCCTTTCCTCCAAGTTGGTATCCCCGATGAGGGACTCGTGGTGAGTCCAAGTGCCTCCTTTTACACTGACGTTTGTGAGGGACCTCCTCGGGTGGACTCTCCGGGGAGGGCTCACAAATGGTTTCGTGTTCCTCCACGGGAACTGTATGGGGCGCAATAGACACAGGCTGTCCCTAGGGGGACTGGATGATGGAAGACAAACCCAGATGCGAGGGAGCAGGGATGGACCCAGAGGACAGAGTGAGGGGTCTCAATCCTTCAGAGAAAACCCTATCCACAATGTCGAATGCTGGGGGAGACCCGGGCTCCCTGAAACTGGTGGCTGAGACCCTCAGGTCCGACGAAGGGATTGGAGTTGAAGATGGAACGGCCAGACCAGAACGGAGGGTATGCCCCGACCACAACGGAGCCAATGACACACTCATCCCCTCGGATCCAATGCCCAACTCTCGGCTCCGTGAGCTGGGATCTGAAAGCGGATCCGACAGACTCCAGGGCATGGCCGGCGTCAAGGCCGAAGGCACCACCAGCGCCGACCCCCTAACTCCGGGGCTCCTCGGATCCACAGACTCAGATATCCGATGGTGGATCGGAGAAGGAGCTATTGGGGCGAAAAACGGAGCCGACATCCCCGCCCCGGGAGGGGGGGGGGGGCAGCAGTACCCCATCTGCAAATGAGTTTGTAGAAACCTTCACATCATCCGATCCATGTCTGCTTCAGAGATGCTTCGAGTAAATCTGGAGGATGTCACAGACGCCGATACGGAGAGCCAAAGCGAAGACGACCTCGAGGGTGATCTAGCCTCCCCCGGCTCCGGAGAAAAACATGGTGAACTGAGCAGAGGGGAGGATGGCCTGGTAACTTTTACCAGTGACAACATTACCTTGGCGGGAGGGGCCGTTGGATCACACTTGGCCTGTCGCTTGCGGCCCCACTCCCTATCTTTATCCTTATCCAAATGTCTCCCTGTGTTCTTCTTTTGACTTTCTTGGCCTCCCTCTCTCCCTGTGGTAAGGTGGGAGGGTGAGTCCCGGACAGAGTAGAAGGGCCAGAAGGCTGAACAGCCACAGCCGTGGCTGGTGAGGATGCAGCAGAAGAGGCGGAAGTTGATTCTGCGGGTAGAAGACCCGCCAGAATTAACTAAATCCTCCGATCCCGCATGGCTCGGGGGTTGAAGGCCGCACAGATCTTGCAGCCGAAGACAAGTGGGCCACCCCCAAGCAATTTACACACAGTGTGTGACCATCAGCTGGAGACAGCTTATGGCCACACTCTGTGCACTTAGAGAAAGCCACTTTCTGACATCTTAGTGAACACACACACACTCGACAAGCGGGAAGGGGGGGCCTACACTACCAAAAAGATTTCAACTTTCAAGAAAGGAAAACGAAAAATTATCGTGGATAACTAATAATTACCTCAAAATTATCAAAAGGGCACACACAGACCAAAGTTTTTGAGAAAACCCTGACACTTGCCTGGAGCGCAAGAATCCTGTGCTGGCGAAGCCAAGGCAAACGAGATCTGAGGAGTGGAAGGAGGTTGCAGTGCAGTATCGGTAGGGGGAGGAGCTTGGTGCTCAGATCTTTTTGCTTGGTATGCAGCTGGCTCGGATCCATATCGGATCCAAAACCCACAGGTTGCTGATCAAATGAAGTTAACTACTTCAGATGGCATTGTTTTCTAGTATTACCTCGATAAACATGCAAAACGAGTCTATAAATTTTGCCTCAATGTCCATCATCCACTAGATATTCCCTTAATACTTCTACTTCATTTGGTACTGTTATGAAAAGCGAATGTACATCAAACATGGCTAGTCTATAATCTCTGTCTCATGTTCCTGGTTGAATTAAAACAAGTCCTTTAAAAAATGTTCAGAATCCCTCAATATATACATATTGCTGTCCAAAACAGGTCTTAAATATCTTTCAAGGTACAGGAAGAGCAGCTCAGTACACCACCCTTTACCTGCAACTATGGGCGTCATAGGTGGACACGTAAGGTGTTTGCGGACTTTAGGAAGACCTTGTATTACAGGAATAACTGGTTCTTCTACCCCAAAATAATCGAACAATTCAAAAGCTAATCATGCGACAAAGAAGGCAGTCATATAAGGACATCACATATTCGTTTGACCATATTATCAATACGTATTCTATTCATTCATATACACTGTCATCACCCAACATTTGTAACATTGTGTCACAGTAAAACTTATGGTTCATAACAACAGTGAGTCCCCGCCCTTGTCAGCAGGTCTGACAGAGATAGAAGTGTCTTTTTGTAAGGCTTCCAAAGATAACCTTTCATCTTTACTTAAGTTATAAAAATATTTACTTCTAGTTCTGTTATTAAACATGTATATTTCCTGCTGACACAACTTTTCTAAACTTTCCACTACAGCATTACTGGCAGGGACATATGCACTTTTCTTCTGGAAGGTCACAGCCTTCCTGGTTACATCTATGTTATTCCCAAACTGTACTTTAAGCATAAGGTTGCGAGTAAAAGTTTTTAGTTCTATAATGCTATCAGTTAAAGTACTTTTCCCTGCTGGTATAAATGTCATACCTTTAGAGAAATGATGTATTCACTGTTGCAGTCCAGGTTACCCACCCGCCATCCCACATTTCTTTGCTGGAACTTACCTGTACTTCTCTATTCTATACAACCTATGTGGTGTATTTGTTTGTAGATGAAGGCAGAATATGTACTTTGGAGCATGCATGTTTTATTGACATATTTTTAGCCTACCCTTTTGAGGGCACCTGACATCTGAGGTAAAAAAAATTGAAGAAAATGGCGTCGGTTGCATCTTTTATACCCCTGGCGCACTGACGTCAAGAAGAGGCGACAGCAACCAACGCCGGACCTAGACTTTGGAATTCAGGCCGACTGAGGGTAGCCTGCCAGCAGGATAACCCAACTGTAATGACTGCAACAGTGAATACACTCGAACATCTACATTTATGGTAAGTGTACACAATTGTACTATGCTCTTCGTGTTTCACTGCTGCAGTCATTACAATTGGGTTGAATCCCAAAGCTAAGGTTGGGCGGCTGGAGCTAAATAGCATTAAGAGCGGCTATTAGGCCCAGTAAAACTGCAGTGGCAAAGTCTGCCCTGGATTTAGAGTAGAGTGGCAAGTGATAGTGCTTTGTGAAGGTGTGCACTGAACTCCAAGTAGCAGCCTCTAAAATGTCTTTGGTTGGTACTCCACTGAGGAAGGCTGCTGAAGTGGCTGCTGCTCTGGTTGAATGTGGCCTAATGCACTTAAGTACTGGCTTGCAATGTTGTGAATAGCAGAAACGAATGCAGTGGCCTATCCACTTTGAAATAGTCTACTTTGAGATTGCCTTTCCTTGTGACCCTGCAACATATGCCACTGGTAATTGCTCTGTCTTTCTGAAAGCTTTGGTTCTGTTCAAATAGAAGCGTAGCTGTCTGTGCATGTCCAAAGAATGCAGAATTCTCTCCCCCTTATTCTGTGGGTTTGGATAAAAAGTAAGCAGATGAATAGTTTGGTTAAGGGCCACACTGGACACTACCTTAGGCATAAATGTCGGGTTTGTCCTCAGAGAAACCCTCTCTGGATAAAAAATGATAAAAGGTTCCACAGCCATGAGTGCCTGTAGCTCTGAGACTCGCCTTGCAGAAGTTATTGCTAGGGGCAGAGATGTTTTCCAAGATAAAAACTTTATATCAGCTGTAGCGGCTGGCTCAAAAGGAGGCAGGGTGAGTTTTTCCAAGACATAATTGAGGTCCCATGCAGGTATTGGTGATCTCCTTGGAGGCCTTAAATTTTTTGGCCCCTCTGAGGTACTGCCTTAATAAAGGATGAGAAAAGATTGGTGGCTCTGTATTGTAATGAGCCGAAATGGCAGAGGCATGAATTTTTATAGATGAAAAGGATAGGCCTTTGTCCAGCATCTCAGTCAAGTATTGCAAAATATGAGGAATATTTGGTACAGCTGTGTCAATTCCTTGTGCCTGGTTCCAAGCACAGAATCTCTTCCATTTTCCAGCATAGGATTTTCTAGTACTAGGCCTCCTGGTCTCCAAAATGACATCCATCACCGCTTTAGTGAGAGGTGGGTTTTGTATGACTACATTATCCACCATGCTGCCAGATTTAAGGTCTTGAGTTGGCTGTGCAGGATCTGATTGTTCGACTGGGACAGTAGATGAGGCACTTGAGGTAAGGTCCAGGCTGGGCATTTAGACAAGTTCCTTAGGATTGGATACCAGTACAGGCATGGCCAGTCTGGGGCAATCAGTATCATTTTTGGCTTCTCCTGTCTGACCATTAGAAGTACCTTGGGGAGGAGAGGCAGAGGAGGAAAGGCATATACTGTTAAGTTTTTCCAGCTAAAAGATAGGACATCCACTTTCCATGCTTGTCTGTGTTAAGTCCTTGTGCAGAATCTCTTCAGTTGGCAGTTGTGAGGTGAGGCAAATAGATCTATGTCCGGGCATCCCCATTTCCTTGTTACCATGCTGAAGACTGGTGGATCCAATTTCCACTCGTGGGGATCCATGAGGTTCCTGCTTAGTTCGTCTGCCAGAGTATTTATCTTTCCTGGCAGGAATTGTGCCTGCAGATGTACTTGGCAAGTCAATGTTGTGCCCCACAAAGTCATGGCTAGTCTGCCAAGGGGGTAAGAATGTGTGCCTCCCTGCTTGTTTATATACCACATGACTGTGGTATTGTCTGTCTTTATCAGTAGTTGTCCCAGATGAAGTAGGTCCTTGAAGGCTGTCAGGGCATTTTGAACAGCTAGCATCTCTTTTTGGTTGATATGTAGATGCATTTGGTTTGCGGACCATGTGCCTTGAATACATCTTCCTGCCATGTGGGCTCCCCAGACATAATCCGATGCATCCGTTGTCAATGTCTGTGTAGCTGGGGATAGAGTGAATGGCTGCCCCTTGTTCTGGTGACAGGCCTTCGCCCACCATCAAAACTCCTGTTGCAGGCAGGGAATGAGAGTAACTATTGTTTCCAGGCTGTGGCAATGTTGAGTCCAAACACTTTTTAGGTACCATTGAGGTTTCCTCATATGCAGTCTTGCATATGGAATTAGTAGGATGCAGGATGCCATGAAACCCAAAGCCTGCAGAATTTTTCTTGCAGATAACTGGGCCTTTGTTGCCAACAGTTTGAAATAGGTAGTCAGTTGCCTTTGTTTGTCTGGCGTGAGAAGCCATCTGGGCAGTTGTATTTAAGCTTGCACCCAGGAATATTATCTCTTGAGAGGATACTAGTTTTGATTTCTGTTCGTTGACTGTGTACCCTAGGCATGGTAGTAACCTCTTTACAAACGCCAGATGCTGTAGTAGAATGTCCTTGTTCTATGCTTGAATGAGGCAGTCGTCCAAGTAAGGATATATTTGTATTCCTCTGTCTGCAGTATGCAATTACTGGTGCCAGGCACTTTGTGAAGACCCTGGGCGCAGTAGATAAGCCAAAGGGCAGTGCAGAGAATTGGTAGTGCATTGAGCCAGCTTTGAATCTGAGGCATCTTCTGCATGTTTGTCTGATTGGGACATGCAGGTATGCCTCTCTTAGATCTAAAGTCACAAGCCAAGCCTTCTTGCCCAACATGGGCAGAAGCTGCTGTAGAGTCAGCATTTTGAATTTTGGAATATCCAGATATGCGTTTAGAATAGATAGGTCCAGTATTGGTCTCCAGGCTTTGTCCTTTCTGGGTACCAAGGACAGTCTTGAATCGAATCTTTGTCCCTGCTCTTGCTCTGGTACTTGTTGAATGGCCCTCATGTCCATGAGGGATGAGACTTTTTTGTGTCTCTGCCCATTGATGTTTTGGCAGGTCTGGCCAACAGTTTGCTCTTGGCAGGGTATGGAAGTGAAACTTGTAGCCTTGTGACACTGTTTAAGACCCATTTGGTCCTGGGTATTATGTGCCAATTTTGAGAAAAAAGTGCTAGTTTCCCCCCTAAAGGTGCTGCCAGAAGAGAAGTGCTTGGCGCAGGCAGGGGGAAGTCATTGGGACTGTTTCCTGTATGGCTGGAATTTGTCTTCTCCAGTTTTGGAGGTAGAAGCACCCCATTGTTTAGGCCTGTATGAACCTTGGGGCTGGGATCTGCCTCTAGGGCATTTGTATCTGCCCCTTTGTGGCCTGTCTGACAGTGGAAAGGACCAATTCTTTGTAGGCCAGTGTCTGCTAAATCTTGGAGGCTGTACCTGTAAGAAATCCTTGACTGTTTACATAGATTTAGCTTTGTCCTCCATTTTCTTTAACACCTCTTCTGCTTTAACACCAAACAAAGCATCATGCTGTAATGGAGCATCTAATACTTTTGCTTTAACATGATCAAGTAGATTTTGTTCCTTTAACCAAGCATGCCTCCTAATGACAGAACCCATAACTGCGGCCTTGCAGGAGGCCTCCAGAGAATCAAAACCACATTGCAAAGTATGCTTTCCAACTTGTCCAGCTGCATGCAATAGATCTTGCATTTCTTTTTCTGCACTTTCAGAATTTATCAACATTTTCTGTTTAAGCAGTGACATAATATATTGCTGATA
Organism: Protopterus annectens; assembly: GCF_019279795.1. Classification (NCBI taxonomy): domain Eukaryota; kingdom Metazoa; phylum Chordata; order Ceratodontiformes; family Protopteridae; genus Protopterus; species Protopterus annectens. The sequence continues at coordinate 970,296,778 of NC_056743.1, forward strand.
TTTGAGCATATGAAACTGACAGTTTAAAGCCCTTATAGCCAAGGTAGCAGAAGTGTAAATCTTTTTTTCCCCATCTGTCCAGTGCCCTAGAATCCCTGTCAGAGGGGGGAAGGGTTTTGTGCAGTGGAAGCCTTGACCCCCCTTTGGGACCCTGAGAGATGGTTTCTGGGTCAGCAGCAGGGTTTTTGAAAAGGAATTTATGAGAGTCAGGAACCCTGTAGTACCTGTCCGGCTTAACAGGAGCTGGAGGTAAGGGGTCAGACTGGACTCTGAAAATCCATCATCTACAATGTCTAACACAGCTGGAAAAGCTAGGGGCCTGTGTTGTGGTAGTAAAAGGAAGTATCTGAGCTTTTTCTTAGATTCTGAATAATCTTGGCTCTCCCAGTGGAAATGCTCTCTCATGGTATGTAAAGTTTCCCCAAAAGAATAATCCTCAGGAGGAGAGGCTGAAGGGATAGATTAAACATCAGAATCCTCATAGGAAGGAAGAGAGTATTCCTGATCAGAAGAGGAATCAGATGAAATGGAAACCTGATCTGAAGATTCATATTTTGTCTCTTGCCTAGGTCTCATCACGAGGGGGATGGGAACCCCTGATCAAAGTAATTATGTCTTCGGCCATTTTGAGCATCTGTTTTTTTAGGCATGGAGGCCTGTCCATGAGGCTGTTGTACTTGTTTCTTTGTCTTTAAAGGTGCTTTAGTCTTTGCCTTTGAAGCTCAAGTCGTTTTAACATATAATTGAGTAGGTCTGAAAACACCCTCAGAAGCCGATGCCTGCTCAGCGGCTCCGAACCCATCTGAGGGAATAGTTTCCGAAGGTCCAATACCTTGAGCTTCCAGCGGCCTGGTCGACTCCAAGTGGGTGTCTGTAGCGGCCTGCGAATCTAAAGTAGCGGTCGTCAGGGGCTGTGAAGGCGCCTCACTGAGAACCGGCGACTGGCTTAGAAGAAGCCTCGTCGTCGGTTTTGGACCTCGGATGCCTGTCTTTTCTTTGCGTTTCTTGTGAATTCCGGTAGTCTGATGGCTATCCGACTACATTGTATAGTTAAATCTTCTTCCAAAATAGTGAAATGCAAAATTGTACCGAAGCTTAATAGTGCGTTGGTTAAATCTAGCGCAAAACCGACAACTAGCAACAAGGAATACAGTAAGAATGAAAGTCCTTATGAGGTATTTGCTTCCCACAAGAAATACAATTAACTTTTTTTGACATCGGTCTGGAGCAAGAAAAAAGTTTCCCCAATGGGGTACTTAGCTTTTAGTGAAGACTTCGGATCTGAAATTCAAACACGAAAATCTCAGGAGTCAGCTGACCGGCACTTGCGAGCTGCTTTTGCTTCGGGCACCGCACAGCAAGAAAAACTGAAGAAAATGGCATCGGCTGCATCTTTTATACCCCTGGCGCACTGACATCAGGGAAGAGGCGACAGCAACCGAAGCCGGACCTATACTTTGGAATTCAGGCAGACTGAGGGTAGCCTGCCAGCAGGATAACCCAATTGTAATGACTGCAACAGTGAAACACGAAGAACATCATTAGCAGACAGACGGAAACAAGTGCACTAACTAAACATGTTATGCAGCATAGCCTCGCACACTCCTGTAGATTTATGGTGCTTGAGAACATTGTTCCCAGTGAACGGGGAGGTAATGTTAGTAATAGAACAGAAACATCAGAACTTAAATGGATTATTAGGATGCGGGCTACTACAGGTAGGTGTTTGAATGACAAGACATGTATTAAACCCATTTTGCAAACTAGAGAATTGCAGAGATACGATGTATGTCATGAATATAAACATACAGATTTTATATACATTTTTAGTCGTACTGTTTTTTTTTATACACGTTGCTTTTTTATATATGGTGCTTCTTATATATGTCACTATTTTTTAAATATTATTTTGCGCTTTAATGGGCGGCCATGGTGGTGCAGCGGTTAGCGTTGTCGCCTCACAGCAAGAGGTTCTCCAGTTCGATTCTCAGCTGGGGTGCCTTCTGTGTGGAGTCTGTATGTCCTCCCTGTGGTCGCGTGGGTTTCCACCGGGTGCTCCAGTTTCCTCCCACATCCCAAAGACATGCAGTAGGTGGACTGGACACACTAAATTGGCCCTAGGGGTGTGTGTGTGTGTGTGTGTGTGTGTGTGTGTGTGTGTGTGTGTGTGTGTGTGTGTGTGTGTGTATGCCTTCTGTGGAAGGTTGGGTGCCGGGCTGGCAACTTGACACCGTAAAACTCGAGCGCCAATCATGAGCGGACAGATGATCCGCTGTGGCGACCCCTAACTGGGAAAAGCTGAAAGAAGAAGATTATTTTGTGCTTTAATGCTGCTTGTACAGAGCATTGATGTACTAGATTTATTTTATAACCTGCAAGTTTAAGGCTGAACTGGCCAAGTAACTTCACTGGCTGATTTGTATTTTAAAAATGGTGTCTTAATTTTTTCTGTAATATCTGATGAAGCAGCAAAAGTGCTGCAAAAGCACTTACTATTATTAAAATGTATGCCTTTTATTGCCATGGCTTGGCCCTTCGCTATTTTTTTTTTACTGTGTATTGTGTTTTTTTTTTTCATTTTGGACCATTTACCCTTACTGTTTACTTTGCTATTATTATTTTTGGGCAGTATTGGGACATTGCTGAAGGGAGAACAGGTACCCTTGAACTGGATTATACCCTGAGGTTGACTGGAGAAAGTACAGTTGTGTACACTTACCTTAAATGTAGATGTTCGAGTGTATTCACTGTTGCAGTCATCACACTTGGGTTATCTGTCTGCAGGTAGCCCTCAGTCGGCCCGAATACCAGAGTCTTGGGATTTCTTCATCGGATGCTGTCGCTTCTTCCATGACGTCAGGTCGTCAGGGGTATAAAACATCCGGCCGATGCCATTACATCAGTTTTTCTTGCCCCACATGTCAGGAGCCACCAAAATAGGAAGCAATTACATGGTGTGGAACACCCCCAGTAAAAAGTAAATACCACTGTTATAAGATATGGCAAAAAAAAAAAAGGATAGGTAAAAAGTATAGAGAAGTCAGGGGGCTGGAAGGAGAGTAACCCTGGACTGCAACAGTGAATACACTCTAACATCTACATTTATGGTAAGTCATGGAAGAAATGACAGCATCCAACGCAGAAATCCCAAGACTCTGATATTCGGGTCGACTGCAGGCTACCAGCAGGCAGATAACCCAAGTGTGATGATTGCAACAGTGAAACACGAAGAACATCGGAAGAAATACATTGAGTGGTTTTCTGTGTATGTTGAACGAAATGAAAACCCTCTTTTACAACTGCAAGCTACAAATCAGGTGTTTCATGAGAAAGTAAGTGACTGTGACTTTACTTTGTTGAGAAGGAATTTACTGAAGCTAGAAAATGAACTTTACAAGTTAAAAAGGCTTCAAAAGTTCAGAGATAACACTTTGAAGCCTGTTTGCAGAAACTGTTATACCCCGTGGCCTTCGGGAATTAAAAATTCCCACATATGGTGACACACAAGGAATTTTTGATAAAATGGCAAAGACTGAACCTTGATTTAAGCTTCAATTATTTGCAACTTCTGGTAGATTACTTCAAATCTGAGGAGCATGAACTGGTTACCAGCATTAACAATATGCAGATGGAGCTGTATGATAAATTTCCTCCAGATGTCTTAGATAAGAAACTAGACTGGATCATTGAGTCTGTGTCTTGACATGAAAGACAGCTGTTAAACCAAAAACGGAGTAAGTTGGAGACGGACTCAAATGATTTTGCCCAAGGGCATGTTTTTACCTGGCCGAGATACAAGGATACAGTCTCCAATGACAATTCTCATACCCCTGAAGTAGTAGGTGCCTTTAAGAAGGGAAGAGGCTAATACCTCCCTCAACCAGAACTTCCTGCAACCACTGGTGAGCTGCCATCGAATACGACTTGCACAACCAATGGAATGGAGGGGGGTGCTCGTAAAAACGTTAATGGCTCAACTGAAATGAATATAGTTGCTAGTGATCTATCCAGGACGTTAGCAGAGGGGAACGTCTCTAGAAGTGATATTATACATCCTTTTCCTACACAGACAGTCAGCAAATGACAACGATCGAACAGCAGGGGCAGACTTAAGAGGAAGGTGACACCAGAGCAAGGGAGCAACAGGACAATCAAAAAGATGTGGCAGCAGAAGGCAAATCATTAATTTGGAATATTTCCTCCAAGCAACTGTTGATTTGTGAACTGCAGGTACTGTCTACAGGTATGACATTTATACCAGCAAGGAAAAGTACTTAAACTGATGGCATTATTGAACTAAAACTTTTACTCGCAACCTTATGCTTAAAGTACAGTATGGGAATAACACAGATGTAACCAGGAAGGTTAAGACCTTCCTGAAGAAAAGTACATATGTCCTTGCCAATAATGCTGTAGTGGAAACTTTTGAAAAGTTGTCTGAGCAAGAAATATATGCTATGTTTAATAACAGAACTAGAAGTAAATGTTTTTATAACTTAAGTAACGATGAAAGGTTAGCTTTGGGAGCCTTACAAAAAGACACTTCTCTCTCTATCAGACTATATGCTGACAAGGGGGGACTTGCTGTAGATATGAACCATAAGTTTTACTGCGACAAAAAATTACAAATGTTGAGTAATGACAGTGTATACGAACGAATAGACAGAACACGCATTGATAATATGGTCACAAGAATATATGATGCGTTATATGACTGCTTTCTTTGGCGCATGATTAGCTTTGAATTGTTCAATTATTCTCTGGTAGAAGAACCAGTTATTCCTATAATACAAGGGCTTCCTAAAGTCCACAAATACCGTACATGTCCACCTGTGAGGCCCACAGTTGCAGGTAGAGTGGTGTACTGGAGTCACTCTCCCTGTACCTTGAAATATATTTAAGACCTGTTGTTTTGGAAAGGAATATATATATATATATATATATATATATATATATATATATATATATATATATATATATATATATATCAAAGGGACTCTGAACATTTTTTAAATGACTTATTTAAATTCAACCAGGAACATGAGATAGAGAAGAGATTATAGACTAGCCACATTTGATGCATGCTTTTCACAGCAATACCGAATGACATAGGTGTAGAACTATTAAAATATCTAGTGGATGATGGACATTACGAGGTGAAATTTACAGACTTATGTACATTTATGGAGGTAATACTAGAAAATAATACCTTCAAGCTTGACCACAATATTTACCGGCAGATGGATGGTGTAGCTATGGGTACGCCATGTGCCAGTAGCTGTGCCAACATCGTTAGGGCAAGCTGGGAGAAGCAGCACATATTGAATGACAGATTCCATGGACAGCTGATGTTTTACCGGATGTTCATGGATGATTTGTTTTTAATTTGGAAAGGAGATAATTCCTTTGAGTCTCTACCATCAACATGAATAGCAGCACTAGTTTCTTAAAATTTACATGTTGCAGCTCCCTTAATGTAATAGAATTTTTAGATGTTAGGATAATCAGAAACACAAAAGGGGAGTTTAACACTCAGATGTATAGAAAGAAATGTCAGAGAAATACATATGTGCAGAGGCAGAGTATACATCCAGCACACATTTTTAAAAATGTGATTAAAGCACAGGGCTTATGGGCATCAAGACTGAATTCAAAGAATGAAGATTTTCATTGAGAATTGACACGACTGAGCGATGACTTTTAAATCACCGGGTTATAATCCCAAGGAAGTGGATGAAGTTCTATCTCAGGTAGCATTGATGAGGGGGGATCAAGGGAAAAGTACAGTTGTGTACACTTACCATAAATGCAGATGTCCGAGTGTATTCACTGTTGCAGTCATCACATATGGGTTATCTGCCTGCAGGTAGCCCTCAGCCAGCCTGAATACCAGTCTTCGGATTTCTGCGTCGGATGCTGTCATTTCTTACACGACGTCAGGTCGTCAGGGGAATAAAACATGCAGCCAAAACCATTACATCAATTTTTCTTGCCCAAGATATCAGGTGCCCCCACAATAGGAAGCAATTATATGGTATGCAACACCTCCAGAAAAAAGCAAATACACATGATATAATATATGCCAAACAAGAAGGAAAGGTAAAAGTTAAGAGAAGTCAGGGGGCTGGAGGGAGGGTAACCAGGACTGCAACAGTGAATACACTCGAACATCTGCATTTTTGGTAAGTGTACACTACTGTACTACGTTCTTCGTGTTTCACTGTTGCAGTCACCACATTTGGGTCGATTCCCAAAGCTAAGGAAGGGTGGAGGCATTTAAAAGAGCATTAGGGCTACCAATAAGGCCCTGTAAAATAGCTGTGGCAAATCCAGCTCTGGATTTAGAAAAGATAGGCAGGTGGTAATAATTGGTGAAAGTATGTATAGAGCTCCAAGTTGCAGCATCCAGGATGTCCCTGTTAGGGACTCCTGTGACAAATGCAGTAGAGGTAGATGTAGCCCTGGTGGAATGTGTTCTTATCCCATGTGGGATGGGTTTTCTATGGTGTTTGTAGCAGAAACGGACGCAATGTGCTATCCATTTGGAAATGGTTTGCTTTGAAATGGCCTTCCCCTCTGCCCCTGCAGCAAAGCTGACTAGCAGCTCGTCAGATTTTCTGAGAGGCTTAGTCCTGTCCAAATAGAATCTAAGCTGTCTGTGTATGTCCAGAGAATGCATTATCCTTTCCCCTTTATTCTGAGGATTAGGGAAAAAAGTCGGTAAATGAATGGACTGGTTTAGAGCCAAACTAGACACCACCTTGGGCATGAAGGAGGGATTAGTCCTGAAGGAAACCCTGTCCCGCATGGAAGATAATGAAGGGTTCCACTGCCATGAGGGCCTGCACTTCAGACACACCTCTTGCTGAAGTGATGGCTAGAAGTAAAGCTGTTTTCCAAGAAAGGAATTTCAACACTGCTGTAGCAAGTAGTTCAAAGGGGGGAAGAGCAAGTTTTTCCAATACAAAGTTAAGGCCCCAGGCTGGAATGGGAGCCCTTCTGGGTGGTCTTAAGTTTTTGGCCCCTCGTAAGGAATTATTTTAGCAGAGATGAGAGAAGAGGGGTGGCTCAATACTATAATGTGCTGATATGGCAGAGGCATGAATCTCAGTTGAAGAGAAAGATAGGCTCTTATAGAGCATTTTTGTTAAATAATCTAGAATACGAGGTAAGCTAGGCACCATTGTGCCCATCCCCTAAGCCTGGCTCCAGGAACAGTATCTTTTCCACTTTTCTGAATAGGCCTTTCTAGTACTAGGCCTTCTTGCCTCAAGAATGACATCCAGCACCTGCTTACTGAGGGTTGCTGGAGGTGAGGTCAGGGAATAAGTCAGGATGCAAGGTTCAGGGTTTGAAGCTGAGGGTGCAGAATCTGACCCGCCTGCTGGGAAAGCAGGGAAGGAGTCTGAGGCAGGTGCCAAGGTTGTAGCACTGTCAGACTGCGCAAAAGGGGTAATAGTGCTGGCGTGGCCAGTCTGGTGCAATCGGTATTGTCCTTGGCTTGTCCTATTTGATCTTTAGTAGAACCTTCCTGAGGAGAGGCAGAGGGGGAAAGGCATAAACTGAGAGGCTTTCCCAGGTAAAGGAGACAGGGCATCCACTTTCCAAGCTTGACTGTGGGGAGTTCTGGTGCAGAATTTGTTCAATTGTTAGTTCTGAGGGGAGGCAAATAGGTCTAACTCTGGAGTCCCCCATTAGTTCCTCAAGAGCTTGAATATTTTGGGTTCCAGTTTCCACTCGTGTGGGTCCATGAGATTTCTGCTTAAGTCATCCGCCAATGAATTTAGTTTGCCTGGCAGGAATTGACCTTGTAGGTTCACTTGGTAGCTCAAGGCTATGTTTCACACAACCATGGCTAGTCTGCAGAGTGGGCAGGAATGGGTTCCCCCCTGCTTGTTTATGTACCACATTCACTGTGTTGTTGTCTGTCTTTATCAATAGTTGTCCTGGAAGAATAAGGTCTCTGAAGGCTGTCAGAGCATTCTGTACAACTAATAATTCTTTCTGATTGACATGCAGATGCATCTGTTTTGGGTTCCATTTGCCCTAAATGCATTGCCCTGCCATGTGAGCCCCCCATGCATAGTCTGATGTGTCTGTTGTTAAGGTTTGGGTGGCAGAGGGTAGAGTGAAAGGGAGTACCTTGCTGTGGTAGTAGGCATCTGCCCAAAAGAACTCTGCCCTTAAACAAGGGATAATAGGAATCATTGTTTCCAGGTTCTGAGAATGTTGACACCATTGGCTCTTTAGGTACGATTGAAGTTTCCTCATATGCAGTCTTGCATATGGAATTAACAGAATGCAAGAGGCCATGAACCCCAGGGCTTGCAGGATTTTTCTTGCAGATAGCTGGGTTTTTGTGGCCAGTAGTTCGATTCTCAGAGCGTCTTCTGTGTGTCGACATGCATGAATGGGAGTTCCTTCGTTGAAGGTTGTGCTTTAGGCTCGGCAAGCCAGCACGTAAAAATCTACTGCCAATCATTAGCGGACTGGAGTTCCGCTGTGGTGACCCCTAACCGGGAAAAGCCAAAAGACACAAACAAAGTCTCAAGTAGGTTGTCAAATTAACTTGTTTCTCTGGAGTGAGGGATGCCATCTGGGAAGTTGTGTTCAAGCTTGCTCCCAGGAATACAATCTGTTGGCAGGGTAATAGGTGTGATTTCTTACTGAAGTTAGAAGTCTCTTTAAAAATGCCAGGTGCTGTAATAGCAAGTCCAGACTCTCTGCCTTAATCAGGCAATCGTCCAAATATGGGTAAATCTGAACATTTCTCTGCCTGCAAAATGCAATGGTAGGAGCTAGGCACTTTGTAAATACCCTGGGCACAGTAGATAAGCCAAAGGGCAGAGCTGAGAACTGATAGTGCATGGAGCCTGCTCTGAAGTGTAGGAAGTTTCTGCAGGATTCCCGTATTGGGATGTGCAGGTAAGCTTTTTTAAGACCGAGTTGCCAGCCAGGAATCCTTGGCTAGCATAGGAAGAAGCTGCTGAAGAGTTAGCATTTTGAATTCTGGAACCACCAGAAAGGTGTTGAGAATAGAAAGGTCCAGGATAGGACACCAGTAGTTTTCTTTTCTGGGAACCAGGAACAGTCTTGAATAAAAACCTTGTCCCCTTTCTTCTGAGGACAGAGAGCACTTGTTTTTGGGCCTCCGCCCACTGGTTTGGGGGAAGGTCTGGCCATCCACTTGGGGTTGGGAGTGAGTGGAAATGGAATCTGTATCCTAGGGAAACTATGTTTAAAACCTATTTGTCTTTGGTAATGAGTTCCCAGTTTTTTGCATGAAGGGCGAGCATTCCTCCTAAGGGAGCAAGAAGTCGAGCAAGGCTTGGTAAGGATAAGTCATTTTGCCATTTTTCCATAGGGGGAGGCTTACTACTCCCTGCAGTGGAAGTGGGGGCCCTCCACTGCTTAGATCTGTGCATAGCCTGAGATTGAAGTCTTGGTGGTCTGCTGCTCCTGGGTTTGGACTAACTTCCTGGAAGGGACTGAAAAGGACCAGTTCTTTGAAGGCCAATGCCTACTGAATCTAGGTGGCTGTACCTGTAAGAAATTTATAAGAGTTTGCATAGATTTAGCTTTTTCCTCCATCCTTTTGAGGACTACTGCATTGTTGCCAAAAAGGTGCTCTTGGTGTAAGGGTGCATCCAGTAATTTACCTTTAACATGATCTGGCAAGTTTTGTTCTTTAAGTCAAGCATGCCTTCTAAGTACAGACCCAGTGACAGCAGCAATGCAAGATGCTTCTAAAGCATCAAAACAACATTGCAAAGTATGTTTACTTACTTTGTCAGCAGAATGCAATAACTCTTGCAAATCTTTGTGCTCAGCAGATTCAGGAATCAACATCATTTTCTGTTTAATTAGCCCCAAAATATGCTGTTGATACTTTAACATATGAAACTGGCAATTTAAAGCCATAATGGCCAAAGTGGCAGAAGTATATATATTATTACCCCATCTGTCTAAAGCTCTAGAATCCCTATCAGAAGGGATAGGATTTTTGACAGTAGTAGCCTTAATGCCTTTTGGTCCTTGGGAAATGGTCTCTGGGTCCACAGTAGGATTCTTGAAAAGGAATTTGAGAGAGTCAGGAACTCTGCAGTACCTATCAGGTTTCCGGGGAACTGGAGGCAAAGTGTCTGGGGTAAGGCTGGATTCCAAGAAAAAACAAATCTACAATCTCCAGAACAGGAAAGATAGCTAGAGGTCTGTGTTGAGGCAAGTTTAAAAATTCCCCAAGTCTCTTTTTGGATTGAGAATAGCCCTGGCTTTCTCAGCGGAAATGATCCCTAAGGGTAAGCAAGGTTTCGCCAAAAGAAAAATATTCTGGAGGGGAAGCAGAGGGAATGGAATCTTCTGCATCAGAATCCTCATAAGTAGATAAGGGTAAATCCTGGTGGTAAGAAGGAACAGAGATACAAGATTCTTGATCAGAAGAATCAGAAAGAAAATCATTTCTAGGTCTCTTAGAGGGTGAAGGCTGTCTTCAGCCATTCTAATCATTTGTTTTTGAGGCATATGGGCCTGAGAATGCGCTTTGGTCGTTGGTTTTCTAGGCTTAGTTCGAGCTTTAGGCCTGAGGAATTCAGTATTTTTAGCGTGGGATAAATGGCGCACTACCAAACTACCCCTAGATCGTATCAAATTCCAACAACTTAGAAATGAGACTAAAAAAGCCATCATACTAGATAAGAAAAATTACTTCTACAATCTGCAACATAAACATTAGAATAACCCTCAAAAGTACGGGGCAGGCATAAATAAACTTCTCCAACCAGGCAAATCCACTACTCCGACCCCAGGAACAGTATCTGACAAGAGCCAAGAAGATATAGCCAATTCATTCAATACATTCTTCACAGAAACCATCCAGTCATTAGCTAACCAACTTTCTCCTCCCCACACTTCTATAAACACTATACCAGACTCACCACTCTCTTTTAACTTCCAGCCAGTGTCCACATCCTTTATCGGATCCCTTTTGAAAAAACTGAAGCCAACCACCCTTTCAGCCGATCTTCTGCCGGCTGAATACCTGCAAATTGCTGCAGATGTCGTAGCCTACCCAATCTCAATCCTAATTAACAGAACCATAACAGAGGCCTCAATCCCCTCAATTTGGAAAATATCCTAGGTTATTCCACTCCACAAAGGAGGTTCATCCACAGAACTATCCAACTACAGACCTATAGCCATACTATCACCACTTGCCAAAATTATGGAAAAGTGCATGCACAACCAACTAATGCTCTATCTAACCCAAAATAAACTACTCACAGACTCTCAACATGGAATCAGACCCCATCATAGTACAACCACTGCCCTCCTCTCTTTTACTGAAAACATTAATCTTAACCGGAATAATAAAAAAATATCCTCCGCTCTCTTCCTGGACCTATCGAAAGCCTTCGATATGGTAAACCATCAGTTACTTCTATATACTTTAAAAACCCTGTATCTAGATACTCCAGCACTTGACTGGTTTCAAGCTTACCTCACTGGAAGACAACAAGCAGTAATGTGGCAAAACAAGCTCTCCTGCCTACTACCAAATACCATAGGAGTTCCTCAAGGTTCCATATTAGGACCTCTCCTCTTTTCAGTCTTCATAAACGACATCCAAACAGTCATCCCTGAAGCCACCTGCATTCAATATGCAGATGACTCGACTATAATATGTTCCAATGCCTCTCTTGCAAATCTACTAACTACCACCCAACATAGCTTCACCAAAGTCGAAAACTGGCTTGCCAACCATCTCCTGATCTTAAATCCAAACAAAACCAAGTTACTTCTCTTCTACCCAACCAATAGATCTCCGACTGAAAACTTCACTATAAAATCCAATAATGGGACCATCATCTCCCCAGACACCTATACAAAGCTATTAGGAGTAAACATTGACAAACTCAGACTTGATATACATATCAACCAAGCCATTAAGTCAGTCAACAAGAAACTTGGGACCCTATATAGAATTAAAGCCTTCCTTACCCCGAATGCCAGGGCAGCCACAGCCCGTTCACACCTTCTCTCTACTCTACTATATGCCTCTCCTGTCCTCACTCACCTTAACAAATCTGATCTGGCCAAGCTCTCATCCTGCTATAATCACATTGCCAGGTTCGTTACAGGCCTACCCTACAGAACACACCACTGTACTAACCTGAAAAAGCTTGGATGGATAGAATTCCCACACCTTCTTCACCAGTCCCAACTCATAGAGGCCTTCAAAATCCTTAAACAACCTGAGAATACCCCAACACTAAAAAACTTAAGGACTCCCTACTCCAATCTAAGCTGCCTTCGCTCAGCAAACAGACTCCTTGTCCAAACAACTAAATCTCTCAACCTAGGTGGTGACGCTATTTGCCAACACCACTGGTAAAATATGGAACTCTCTCCCAAATAACATCACGCTTGCAACTTCTCTAAGTCAATTCAAAAATAGTCTAAAACTCCACTTCAAGTCACACTGGCTATGTCCTTGCTCAAACCCAGACTAGCTCTGTGCCATTAACTAAAACATAAACAACTAGCTAAGATAAGTACTTTGTATACTGTGATAAAGAAATATGTATCCTGTCTAACTATGTCATTATACTGCCTACCGTCCTTGCTAATATGTTATTAATGTTACATTTGTAGTAATCTCAGAAATAGTAATGGCAGTCTTGTACTTGTATGTAAATAGCCTATGTTTTTGTTAAGTTCTTTCAGCTCATTTACTATACCTAATTATCAATGTAACTCTGTTGGAGCTTTTCTCCCCGGGCCTCCGCTGAAAAAGGACATGTATCCAGTCGGACCATCCCGGTTAACAAATGTAAAATAAAATAATAAATAATAAAATAAATTGAAACAAAGTCATCGGTTTGATATGAAAATCAGTAGGCTTGAATACACCCTCAGAAGCCGGTGCCTGCACAGCAGCTCCGGACCCATCCAAGGTAGAGACATCCGCAGGTTCCATAATCGAAGCATCTCGTAGCATACCAGACTCCGAATGGGTCTCAGTAGAGGCCTGCGAATCTGTAGTAGGGGGGTATCTGGGGCTGCGAAAGCGCCTGAGTACCGACGGACCGGCAACCTTTCTTATCAGAAGCGTCGACGGCAGTTTTGGACCTATGTGGTCTGTCTTTATCCTTACTTTTTTTGGGAGATTGGTAGTTGGATGGCATAAAGCCATTTCGGTGTACGGAGATCGAGAACGAAAGTATTTAGCTACAAAAATAGCCAGACGACGAATAATTCGGGTGTTGAACAAGGCACAAAATCGATAGCGATGGTTGTCGTGGTCAGGGCCTAAACAGGTGACTAAATAAGAATGAAAATCTCTACGAGGTATTTGCTTTCCACAGGCAAGACAACTGTTAATTTTTTCTGACATCGGTTAGAGCAAGAAAAAAGGTTCCCCGATGGGGTACTTATCTATTTGAAGACTTCAGGTCTGAAACTCGAAAATGAAAATTTCAGGAGTCGGCGGACCGGCACTTGCAAACTGCTTCTGCTTCGGGCACCGCACGGCAAAAAAGAATGGTGTAATGGCGTCGGCTGAATGTTTTATTCCCCTGACGACCTGACGTCATGGAAGAAGCGACAGTATCCAACGCACAAATCCGAACACTATGGTATTCAGGCCGGCTGACGGCTATCCACAGGCAAATAACCCAAATGTGATGACTGCAACAATGAAACACTAAGAACATCCTTACTTCTCTTTGAAGCAGGTAAGGGGTTAATAGACATGAAACTCATTAAAACAAAATGAGAGTACCTCTCACATATTCCAGTAATATTAAACAGTTACAGAATATTTTTCATAGGAATTGGCGTGTCCTATGTACGGATGAACAGATTAAGTCTATAGTGGGAGATAAACCAAGATTTGTTTTCAGAAATAAAAAAAATCACTTAAAAGGATGCTGCATTATCTGAAGTTGGATAACAGTAATGAGATGGCTTTGAGAGTAGTGGGCACTCTGCCCTGCAATAAATGCAACTTCTGCTGTTTGACTGACACCAGCAGCAGGTTTTTACACCCTGACACAGGGAGGATGATGGAATTTAATAAAATACATGCTAGTTGTGATTCCATGCATGTGATCTACCTGGCCTACTGCCAGGTATGTATGACCTTCTATGCTGGCAAAACAGACAGAAAGTTCAGGGACCGTATCAGAGAGCATGTGTACAACATTAACAGAGACACAGAAACAACTGCACTAGCTAAACATGTTAAGCAGTATAGCCCCACACAGTCCTTTAGGTTTATGGTGATTGAGAACACTGTGCCCAGTGAATGGGGAAGTAATGTTAGAAATAGAACAGAAAAGTACAGTTGTGTACACTTACCATAAATGTAAATGTTGAGTGTATTCACTGTTGCAGTCATTACATTTGGGGTAATCCTGCTGGCAGGTTGCCCTCAGCCGGCCTGAATTCCAAAGTCTTGGGTCCTGCGTCGGCTGCTCTCGCCACTTCCCTGACGTCAGGTCATCAGGGGTATAAAAGAAGCGGCCGACGCCATTTTCTTCAATTTATCTTGCCCCAGATGTCAGGTGCCCCTTAAAAGGGTAGCCAAATTTTATAAATATATAAAACAAATGCACCAATATAAAGTTTACTTTCATCTATAAGCAAATATACCACACAGGTTGTATAAATCAGAGAAGGAAAGATAGGATCCATAGAAAAAAGGGGGATGGTGGGTGGGTAACCTGGACTGCAACAGTGAATACTCTCGAACATCTACATTTATGATAAGTGTACACAACTGTACTATGTTCTTCGTGTTTCACTGTTGCAGTCATTACATTTGGGTAGAGTCCCAAAGCTATGGTTGGGAGGCTGGAGCTAAACAGCATTAGGAGCGGCTAGGAGTCCCTGCAGAACTGCAGTGGCAAAGCCTGCTCTGGATTTAGAGTAGAATGGCAGATGGTAATTCTTTGTAAAGGTGTGCACTGAACTCCAAGTAGCCGCCTCTAAAATGTCTCTGGTTGGAACTCCCCTGAGAAAAGCTGCTGATGTGGCTGCAGCTCTGGTGGAATGTGACCTAATGCCCTTAGGTACTGGCTTGCCATGGTGTGAATAGGACAGACGAATGCAGTGGCCTATCCACTTTGAGACTGTCTGCTTTGAGATAGCCTTTCCTTGTGATCCTGCAGCACATGCCACTAGTAATTGCTCTGTCTTCCTGAAAGCTTTGGTCCTGTTCAAGTAGAATCTATGCTGTGTACTTCCAAAGAGTGCAGAATTCTCTCCCCCTTGTTCTGTGGATTTGGATAAAAAGTTGGCAGATGAATAGTTTTGTTAAGAGCCACACTGGACACCACTTTAGGCATAAATGTTGGGTTTGTTCTCAGAGAGACCCTGTCTGGATAAAAAATGATAAAAGGCTCCGCAGCCATGAGCGCCTGTAGCTCCGAAACTCATCTTGCAGAAGTAATTGCTAGGAGCAGAGCTGTTTTCCAAAATAAAAACTTTATATCAACAGTAGCAGCTGGTTCAAAAGGAGGCAGGGTGAGCTTTTCCAAGACACAGTTGAGGTCCATTGCAGGTATTGGTGATCTCCTTGGAGGCCTTCAATTTTTGGCTCCTCTGAGGTACTGCTTTAAGAAAGGGTGAGAAAAAATTGGTGGCTCTGTATTGTAATGAGCCGAAATGGCAGAGGCATGAATTTTAATTGATGAAAAGGATAGGCCTTTGTCCAGCATCTCAGTAAAGTACTACAACTGTACCAAATATTCCTCAGATTTTGCATCAGTTCTTTGTGCCTGATTCCAAGCTTAGAATCTCTTCCATTTTCCAGCATAAGACTTTCTTATACTAGGCCTTCTGGCTTCCAGAACGACATCCATCACAGCTTTGCTGAGAGGTGTTTTTTGTATGACTACATTATACGCCATGCTGCCAGGTTTAATGTCCTGAATTGGCTGTGCAGGATCTGATTGTTTTGCTGGGAAAGTAGACGAGGTAACTGAGGTAAGGTCCAAGCAGAGTAACGAGAAAAGTTCCTTAGGACTGGATACCAGTACTGGCGGGGCCAGTCTGGGGAAATCAGTATCATCTTTGGTTTCGCCTGTCTGACCTTTAGAAGTACCTTGGGGAGGAGAGGCAGTGGAAAGAAGGCATATACTGATAGGGTATCCACTTTCCATGCTTGTCTGTGACAAGTCCTTGTGCAGAATCTTTTTAGTTGGTAGTTGTGAGGGGAGGCAAATAGATCTATGTCCGGGCATCCCCATTTCCTTGTTATCAAGCTGAAGACTTGTGGATCCAGCTGCCACTCGTGGGGATCCATGAGGTTTCTGCTTAGTGCGTCTGCCAGAGTATTTTCCTTTCCTGGCAGGAATTGTGCCTGTAAATGTACTTGGCAAGTCAAAGCTGTGTCCCACAATGTCATAGCTAGTCTGCAAAGGGGGTAATGTGTGCCCCCTTGCTTGTTTATATACCACATGACCATGGTGTTGTCTGTCTATCAGTAGTTGTCGTGGATGAAGCAGGTCCTTGAAGGCTGTTGGGGCATTTTGAACAGCTAGCATCTCTTTTTGATTGATATGTAGATGCATTTGGTTTGAGGTCCATGTGCCCTGAATGCATCTTCCTGCCATGTGGGCCCCCAGGCGTAATCTGATGCATCTGTTGTTAGTGTCTGCCTGGCTGGGGGTAATGTGAATGGCTGTCCCTTGTTCTGGTGACAAGCCTTTGCCCACCATCGAAACTCCTGTTGCAAGCAGGGAATGAGAATAATCACTGTTTCCAGGCTGTGGCAATGTTGAGTCCAAACACTTTTTAGGTACCACTGAAGTTTCCTCATATGCAGTCTTGCATATGGAATTAGTAGGATGCAGGATGACATGAAGCCCAAAGCCTGCAGAATTTTTCTTGCAGATAACTGGGCCGTTGTTGTTAACATTGTGAAATAGGTAGTCAGTTGCCTTTGTCTGGCGTGAGATAAACCATCTGGGCCAGTTGTATTCAAGCTTGCACCCAGGAATGTTATATCTTGAGAGGGTACTAGTTTTCATTTCTTTTCGTTGACTGTGTACCCTAAAAGCATGTCAGTAGTCTTTTCACAAACGTCAGATGTTGAAGAAGAATATCCTTGTTCTCTGCTTGAATTAGACAGTCGTCCAAGTGAGGGTATATTTGTATTCCTCTTTGTCTACAGAATGCAATTACTGGTGTCAGGCATTTTGTAAAGACCCTGGGCGCAGTAGATAAGCCAAAGGGCAGTGCAGAGAATTGGTAATGTATTGAACCAGCCTTGAATCTGAGGTGTCTTCTGCATGACTGACTGGAACATGCAGGTATGTCTCTTTTAGGTATAAAGACACAAGCCAAGCGTTCTTGCCCAGCATGGGCAGAAGCTGCTGCAAAGTCAACATTTTGAATTTTGGAATATCCAGGAATGTGTTCTGAATAGATAGGTCCAGTACTGGCCTCCAGGCCTTGTCCTTTTTGGGTACGAAGAACAGTCTTGAGTAAAATCCTTGTCCCCGCTCTTGCTCTGGTATTTACTGAATGGCCCCCATGTCCATGAGGGATGAGACTTGCTTTTGTGCCTCTGCCCATTGATTTTTGGACAGATCTGGCCAGCCTTTTGCCTTTGGCAGAGTATGGAAATGGAATTTGTAGCCTTGTGACACTATATTTAGAACCCATTTGTCCTGGGTTATAATGTGCCAATTTTGAGCAAAAAGTGCTAATTTTCCCCATAAGGATGCTGCCAGAAGATAAGTGCTTGCTGCAGGCAGGGGAAAGTCATTGGGACTGCTTTCTGTATGTTTGTGCATTATCTTCTCCAGCTTTGCAGGTAGAAGCACCCCATTGTTTTGACCTATAAGAATCTTGTGGCTGGGATCTGCCCCTTGGGTGTCTAGATCTGCCCCCTTTGAGGTCTGCTTAACAGAGGAAAGGAACAGTTTTTTGTAGACCAGTGTCTACTAAACCTAGGTGACTGTACTTGTAAAAGCTCTAACAGTTTGCATAGATTTAGCTTTGTCTTCCATTTTCTTTAACACCTGTTCTGCCTTAGCACCAAACAAAGTATCATGCTGTAAAGGTGCATCTAGTAACTTAACCTTAACATGATCAGGCAGATTTTGTTCCTTTAACCAAGCATGCCTCCTAATTACAGAACCCGTAACTGCGGCCCTGCAGGAGGCCTCCAAAGAAACAAAACCACATTGCAAAGTATGCTTTTCAGCTTGTTCAGCTGCATGCAATAAATCCTGCATTTCCTTGTTTTCAGCACATTCAGAATTTAACATCATTTTCTGTTTAAGCAATCCCATGAGATGTTGCTGATACTTGAGCATATGAAAATGACAGTTTAACGCCCTTATAGCCAAAGTTGCAGATGTGTAAACCTTTTTTCCACCATCTATCCAGTGCCCTTGAATCCCTGTCAGAGGGGGTTGGGTTTTTTGCTGTAGAGGCCTTAACTCCCTTGGGACCCTGTGAAATAGTTTCTGGGTCAGTAGCAAGGTTTTTAAAAAGAAATTTGTGTGAGTCAGGAACCCTGTAATATCTGTCAGGCTTAACAGGAGCTGGAGGTAAGGAGTCAGGGGTCAAACTGGACTCTGAAAACACATTTACAATGTCTAACACAGGGGGAATGGCTAGAGGCATGTGCAGTGGTAGTAAAAGGAAATCCCTGAGCCTCTTTTTTGATTCTGAAAAATCTTGCCTTTCCCAGTGAAAATGCCCCCTCATGGTATGCAAGGTTTCCCCAAAGGAATAATCCTCAGGAGGGGATGCTGAAGGTATAGATTCTTCAGCATCAGAATCCTCATAGGGGGGTAAAGAATATCCCTGATCAGAAGAGGAATCAGAGGAAATAGAAAGAAACCTGATCTGAAGATTCATACTCAGTCTCTTGCCTAGGCCTCTTATCAGGAGGGGGATGGGAACCCCGGATCAAGGTAATCAGGTCTTCGGCTATCCTGATCATCTGTTTTTTGGGCATAGAGGCCTATACATGTGGGCCTTGAGTTTGTTTCTTTGCTTTACAAGCTGCTTTAGTCTGTCTTTGAAGCTGAAGTTGTTTTAAAGTAAAGATGTTGTGGTCTGAATACATCCTCAGAAGCCAGTGCCTGCTCAGCAGCTCCGGACCCATTTGAGGGATTAGCGTCCGAGGCTCCAATACTTTGAGTATCCAGCGGCATGGCCGACTCCATGTAGGAGTCGGTAGTTGCCTGTAACTTTTAAGTAGCAGGTGTCAGGGGCTGCGAAAGCGCCTCACTGAAAACCGGCAACTGGCTTAGGAGAAGCTTTGTTGTCGGTTTTGGACCTCGGTTGTTTTTCTTTATCCTTTTCTTTGCGTTTTTGTAAACTCTGGTAGTCGGATGGCTATCCGACGACATTTTAAGATAACTGAACCTGCTACCAAAATACTTTAAAGCAAAAGAATACCGACGCTTAATAGTGCGTTGGTTAAATCGAGCACAAAACCGACAACTAAAAACGTGATCAGGGACTAGGCAAGGAATACAGTAAGAATGAAAATCCTTATGAGGTATTTGCTTTCCATAAGTAATACAATTACGTTTTTCTGACATCGGTCTGGAGCAAGAAGAAAGGTTCCACAACACGGTACTTAGCTTTATTGAAGACTTCGGTTCTGAAACTCAAACACGAAAATTTCAGGAGTCGGCCGACCGGCACTTGCGAATTGCTTCTGCTTTGGGCACCGCGCGGCAAGAAAGACTGAAGAAAATGGCGTTGGCTGCTTCTTTTATACCCCTGACGACCTGACGCAGGACCCAAGACTTTGGAATTCAGGCCGGCTGAGGGCAACCTGCCAGCAGGATTACCCCAAATGTAAAGACTGCAACAGTGAAACACGAAGAATATCATCAGAACTTAAAAGGATTATTACGATGCAGGCTACTACAGGTAGGAATGGGGAAGTTATGTTAGAAATAGAACAGAAACATCAGAACTTAAAAGGATTATTATGATGTGGGCGACTACAGGTAGGGATTTGAACGATAAGATATGTATTAAACCCATTTTACAAGCTAGAATTGAAGAGATGGGATATATGTCAGAATATATACATACAAATTTTATATACTTTCTTTTATATACATTTTTATTCATGCTTTTTTTTATATATGCTGTTTCTTATATATATGTTACTATTTTTTGTGTGTTATTTTATGTATTATTGTTGCTTACATAGACCACTGATGTAGTACATTTATTTTATAATCTGTAACGTTAAGGCTGAATTGGCCAAGACTTCATTGGCTGATTTGTTTTTTTTTTTTTTTTTTTTTAAATGGTCTCTCTTTTTTCTTTCTGTAATGTCTGATGAAGCAGCAAAGGTGCTGCGAAAGCGCTCACTATTATTAAAGTTTATGCCTTGTATTGTCGTGGCGTGGTCCTTCTCTATTTTTTAATGTGAAAAGATGCACTGTTAATTGCATCATCGATGACATTCAGTAATGGAAGAATAGTCAGAGGTTTACGTTCCAGCAGACCCAAAAACATCCTGTACCAGATTTGCATCTGAAAGAACTTGTATCACATTCAATGTTTCTTTCATCCTATGATGGACACTTCCAAAAGACATCCACAGAAGGAGATGCTGAGGACAGCATATCCTCAACATCATACTGAAGGCATGAAAAGTAAGATATTTGGTTTAGATAAACCAATCTCCCCTCCCACAAGTCTGAAATATCAGAATTCTTTTAGGGAAAATGTTCCTTTCTTTTAATGGAAGGTACCACAAACACTGTTATTCCTAGTGTAGCCGTCTAGATTTCTATAAAGTCAAGAAATATGGAATCAACTTGAAGAGATTATGTGAGGGAGCCTGGAGCAATGCGTGTGTGTGGTGGTGGTAGTTGTGGGGGGTGTGGAGTCAACTCTGCCCATGCTGAGACAATCTACCTGATCACAACTTAGACTTACAAGTCCTGCACCAATGCCTGGGAGTTTGGATTACAATTACAGTGACTCTTCAAAGAAAAACACAGTAGGTACCAAGAAAGTTGATACTGGTCACAAATGTACATACACTAACCCAAATGATCACCTACTCATAAGGGTCAAGGTTGAAAGCCACCAAGCATGCACTCTGACAGGAAGGATCATTTTAACATCCTTTAGCTACAGTATGGTTCTTCCACTGTGCATTAATATATTGTCTCTTTTACAGCACACCCCTTAGATACATGAACATCAGAATGGCATTCCTCACAGATTTTCTCTGAAATTCAACTGTTCTTGTTAGAGGAAAGGCAATTTTTCTTCTTACAGTATTTCAGTCATCTCAGTTTTCTTCTACCAGCATGTAACATGGTGCTATGCAGGAGACGAAGCCACAGTTCTCACAGTGGTAACACCACCAAAGTTACCTAGAGTATTTACAACTATGACACATGACATGATCAGCAAGGCCAGTACCATGGTGCACCTACCATAAACCTTACTACAAAAGAGATCTATAAAAGCTAATAAAAATGAACAAACCAATACATTTTTTTAAAGTGCACTAATCCTGAAAAATGGGCAGAAAGAGAAGCAATATATCTGGAGTATACATACCATTCTGTATGAGGATCTGAGATCGTGTAAACCGTCCATGAATGGCAGCCATGTGCAAAGGACTCTTCCCTTCTTTACTCTGCAAAATAAAACTTATGCTTTACAAATTAGAAAATGAAAAGCCCCAATAATAAGGCACTCATAAAGAGAATGATTTTCCCTCGGTGATCCTGAACAGCATTAAAAGTGAGTTATTAACCTACATCAATTAGGGGAGATGGTACTTTCTTGGAAGTGATCAACATAAAATAAGTTAAAGACTGGCAAGACCAAACCCTCATACCAGTGATAAAATGCAGTGATTTTACATCAGAGATTTCCCACGGATAATAAGTCAGGTAGTAATATCTCAAACAATAAATGCAAATAACGCAAATATTCTTACCATATCAGACTATCTGCAAAAAACACCACTCCTTGATGGCCCAGGGCTGGGTTTAACCTCTCAACAAACCATTATTTAGCATATTTTTCTAGATGTTCCTATACACAATGGATATGCTCCTGTGATGACAAACATCACAAAATCACTCACACTGAATACATATGCTCACTCATTCTCAGCAATTAGCAGCATACTTCCTTGTCACACGTAAACACCCTCCTGCAAATCAAAAATAGAAATGAAGAGCTGGCAAAACCACTAACAACTGATACTTGGGTATATACCTGCCTGACCTACAAAGATTCTAGAAGTCAACAGTTGATGCCCAGTTAAGGAATTGTCCACCTAAAAAAGCTGGAAGAGTGCATTATGAGCTGTCAAGGAGAAGCCCCCCTTGTACATTAGAATGGGGAAGGCTTATTCCAAAGAAATGTAACTACTGGGCAGAATGAGCCAGAGAACCTTATAAAAAAAAAACACTAAGGAAAACCAACCCAAGAGGTTCAACTCTGAGGTCACAAAAGGGAAAGCTGCCTTTGAAGTGTGTCACAGACCCCCAGGACCTCTGCAACCTAAACTGTCAGAGGCAGAGCAAGTAAGCACTAAAGTGGCTTCTTTTACAGGAACATACAAAACTGAAGCCAGGACTACTGCGCATAATGCTCAATGGCATACAGGGATAAATCTCTCCTCCACAACAAACACACAAACACACACCAAAAAAGGTGAAGGGTCTGAATAGAAACAGACTACAAGCCCAATCACAATCCACCTACCCATGCGGAAGAACAAGATCCCTTCCAAAGAAACAGCAGCAAACTCAGACGTGAGAAGCCGCTTCTTTCCAATGTCTTAATTCCTAACCAACAAACAGAACAACAACAAGGGCATGACCAACGAATCAGAGGCACCTTCTCAACAGAAATGGGAAGATCTGTAATGTTTACAAATTTATTTAGACACTGGGGAAGTCATGGTTGCCTCCAAGAGGTGATTACTCATATTACTAGAGAAAGAAACGTACCACATTAGATGCATGCTGCTACTCAGCATAGTTAAAAATAAATATCCCATTTATTATATAACTTTTTTCTAGTTATTTCAAAAAAAATAAATAAATAAAAAGTTACGTACTTTCCATAACGATAAGACGGTTTCATTCCACCGCACCCAATATGAAATAATGGGTACTCAAGCCGCTTGCTGTATCCAACACTGCAGTTTTAGTAATCCTGCCTTAAGACGATAAGAATTTCTCTTCCCATATCTCCTTGCTCTTCCTGGTTATCTCATATTTGTTTTGACACCCAAAAAGAATAGTTGTGTAAAATCTTACCATAACCATGCATATCCTTCTCTTCCATGTTACAGTATTCTAAACATATGGGATCCTCTGCCTGAGATGACCTGAATGTCCGTCCCATCTACAAAAGCTTAGCCTGGCTGCTGTATGGTGCATGGGATGTCACATGTAGGTACCATAAACCATGAGGCCATAAATGTGACGTTTGCACGCACTGACCTGAGAAAGTACAGTTTTGTACCTACCATAAATGTAGATGTTCGAGTGCTAATACAGCTGCAGTCATAACATATGGGTTTTCTTGCCGTCAGGCGGGTCCTCGGTCGGCCGAATTCCAAAGTCTAGGTCCGGCGTCGGATGTTGTCACTTCTTCCCTGACGTCAGTGCGACAGGGGTATAAAAGAACCAGCCAACCCCATTTTCTTCAGTTTTTCTTGCCCCAGATGTCAGGTGCCCCCAGAAGGAAGGCAATACATAAATTTATGTAATAATGCAATGCAATATAATCAAAAAAATAGAAGTTATGTACCTACCATAACGTTCCATGTAAGTTGCCTTCTTCTCGCCTTCTTTCTTGCTGGATGGGTTCGGAGCCGATCCTCGGCTCCGACTCGGCCACTCTAAAAGCTCGAGAGTTAGTTCCACCGGCTCGAGGCTCCCCTTATATCCCACAATGCTAGGCGATAATACCTCAGATCTCGTTTGTAAGCTAGGCCCAGCCTGGAAAAAATCCAGATACACTGGAAAGGGTGAACCCACCTCTATAAAGTGACAGAAAGAAGGTGACCTAAAACCTGATGAGTGAATATATACATAACACAGTATATACATAAAAACAAATAGAGGTGGTAAGAAGAAAAGGTCACAATCAAACTCCTCTAGGTCCGTCCAGGCTAGGGGGAAGGAGGGTGGGACGCAAGAAAGAAGGCAAGAAGACGACAACTAACATGGAACATTTTGGTAGGTACATAACTTCTATATGTTAAGTTGTCTATCTCGCCTTCATTCTTGCTGGATGGGACCGCGTCCCTAGCACCTTGTCCCGGGTGGCCTATCGGAACAGACTCTTGAGTACAGTGGAACCAAAGTTGGCTCTGTGTCTAGAAGCTAAATCCAACTTATAGTGAGAAATGAAAGTATGAGGAGTAGCCCAAGTAGCTACACCACAAATCGTATCAATAGGCAGCCTGTCTTGGAAAGCTATGGAAGTAGCCAAAGCTCTAGTTGAATGAGCCTTAGGTTTGTTTGGTAACTTTTGATGCCTGATCTCATAAACAAAAGAAATCAAAGATGTAAGCCATCTGGAGAGAGATACTTTCGAAACTGGAAGGCCCTTTCTGCCTTCTGCATAAGAAACAAACAGTTGGGCAGACTTTCTGATTTGTTTGGTCCTGTCTAAGTAATACCTTAATTGTCGATGAACATCTAGCCAATGTAATTTTTGTTCTGACCTATTAGAATAGTTAGGAAAAAACACAGGAAGGTCAATGTTTTGATTTAGGTTTGCCGGAGAGGCTACTTTGGGTAAGAAGGATGGGTTGGTACATAAGGATACCCTATCCTTATGAAACAAAAGGTAAGGGGATCGACTACAGAGTGCATGAAGTTCAGAGACTCTTCTAGCCGAAGTAATGGCTACCAAAAAGAGTGTTTTCCAGGATAGCAATTTCATCGAACACGAAGCCGCAGGTTCAAAAGGGGGAAGAATCAAAGATGTCAGAACCAAGTTAAGGTCCCAAGAAGGAGGAGGATTTCTAATACGAGGCTTGAGAAGAAAAACACCCTTCAAAAAGGCTTTGCAAAGTTTGTGAGACATGATGGCAGATTCTGAGATTGCAACATGAAAGTTAGATATAGCTGCCAACTGGACCTTAAGAGTAGAAGGAGACTAACCTGAATGGAAAAGTTCGGCTAAGAAATCAAGGACCGATTGAATAGAAGCAGTGAAAGGGTCTATGTTCCTTATCTGCGCCCAATAGGAAAAACGTTTCCACTTACTAAGATAAATCTTCCGAGTGGAGGTTTTATGGGAAGCTATTAAAATATCTCGAACTGAGTGAGATATTAGAGGAAGCCTGGCTAGGGTTGGAATTGGAGGAACCATGCAGTGAGGTTCAGAGAGGGGAGGGAGCGATGTAACTGACCCGACTGATGGATCAAAAGATCTGGAACTGGGTCCAGATGCCAGGGTTGCTCCACCAGAAAACGGTGTAGAAATGGGAACCAAACCTGTCGAGGCCAGTATGGAGCAATGAGGATCATGGAAGCTTTCTGAGCGATGGCTTTCTGTATCAATTGAGAAATCAGTGGGAAGGGAGGAAAGGCATACAGAAGTCCCCGGGGCCAATCTTGGACTAGAGCATCTCTGCTGGGATGGCCTGGTTGGGGAAAGAGTGTGAAATAATTTTCGCACTTGCTGTTTTGGGGAGTAGCAAAAAGGTTGCAGCAAGGCTGGCCCCACTTTAGAAAAACTTTCTCCAACACTGAATTTTTCAGAGACCACTCGTGAGGCATGAGAATAGCTCTGCTCAATTTGTCCGCAATGACATTGGACTTCCCGGGAATGTGCGTTGCTATCAGAAACCGCTGAGAAGAAATCGCCCATTGCCACAGTCTGAGTGCCTCTTGACATAGGGGGTAGGATCTGGTTCCGCCTTGTTTGTTGATATACCACACTACAGACATTGTCCGTCTGAATTGCAATCGTTCCTGTCAGAAGAGAGTCTTGAAGGGCCTGCAATGCTAAAAGCACTGCTCTCATCTCTAGAACATTTATATGCAAGTGGCATTCGTAAGGTTGCCATATGCCCTGGAC
This sequence comes from Protopterus annectens, assembly GCF_019279795.1. NCBI lineage: Eukaryota > Metazoa > Chordata > Ceratodontiformes > Protopteridae > Protopterus > Protopterus annectens. The sequence goes on from NC_056743.1 coordinate 970,322,848, forward strand.
CATCCTGCCCTGATAATGCCCCCCCCAACCGATCAGGGAGGCGTCCGTTGTCAGAGTAGCAACCGGAGGGGGAGGAACAAAGGGTCTTCCTAAGAAGAGCTGGGGGGATGTAATCCACCAAAAGAGGTGATTCCTGCATGCTTGAGTTATCACAATGGTGTGGGACATCGGAAGTTGTTGGTATGACCATTGTGTGAAGAGCATCCATTGTAAGATTCTCATGTGAAATCTGGCTAATAGAAGAACAGGGATAGCAGCTGCCATGATCCCTAGAACTTTCAGGACCAGTCGGGCTCTGATTTTGTTGCTGTGGAGGAGAAGAGAGACCTGTTTGTGTATGTCTGCTATCCTCTGGTCTGTGAGTCTGGCTGACATGCTGACTGTGTCTAGATTTGCGCCTATGAAGGTAATAGCACGACAAGGGGACAAAACAGACTTTTCGCAATTTATTGAGATACCTAGCTTTCGACATGTGCGAAAAGTGTAGTCTCTGGCAAGTAGTAGAAGATGCTTGGTGGGGGCTGTAAGGAGCCAGTCGTCTAAGTATGGAAACACCTGGAATCCCTGACGTCTCAGATGAGAGGCGACCACTGCCATGCATTTGGTAAACACCCGGGGGGCTGTGGTGAGTCCAAAGGGCAGGGCTCTGAATTGAAAATGACTGGTTCCCAACCTGAAGCGGAGAAATCTCCTGGAGCGTCTGTTCATTTTTATGTGATAGTACGCATCCTGGAGGTCTATAGAGCACATCCAGTTGTCCTTCCCCAATAGGGGTAGGATGGACTGCAGCGTGACCATCCGAAACTTTGTTTTCTTGACAGACTTGTTCAAGTTGCTGAGATCCAAAATTGGTCTCCAGTCCCGTTTTCTTTGGAACCAAAAAGAATTTGGAGTAGATTCCGGATCCTTGTTGGTCTGCTGGAACTGGTTGAATGGCTCTTTTTGCAAGCAACTTTGAAATTTCTAACACTGCTTGTTTCCTTTGAGCGGGTGGGCTTCCTTTGAGCAGGTGGAACATTTGGCAGGGACTTTTTTGATTGTTTTGGAATGTGAAAGAAAGGGATGGAATACCCTTCGGAAATGATAGACTGTACCCACTTGTCTTGAGTTAGGGATCGCCAGGCTTCTGGGTACAGTGATAATTTTCCCCCGACTGCCTCCGAAGGTGGACAGACGGGCAACACCTCAGGGATGTTGAAAGGGCTTGTCAGAAAAGGTTTCTCGATTGCCCTGGTTCTGCGGACCCCCCCTGCCTCTAAGGCGGCGTCTACCATTATTGTTCCCCCCTCTGCCTCTAGAGGGGAACCGACTCTGTGCGTCAGGCAAAGCTCCTTGAGATTGTTTGCGGAACCACATCTTTCCACCTTTCTGGCCCTTGGGGTAAGGCCTAGGAGTAGAAAAACGGACTCCGACGGCAGAAAGAGTTTTGCCATCAGTCTCGCACCTTGTCAGGGTTTCTTTCACTTGTGGACCAAAAAGAGACGATCCATCAAACGGGGAGTTAGTGAAAGACGTCTTGAAAAGGTCCGCAAAATTGCATAGCCACATCCAGGCATGCCGACGTAAGGCCATGCCTGTACCTGCGGCTCTGCTCGCTCCATCAGCCGCATATGAAAGGAGGCGCATGGAGGAGTTAGCTATCGAATTGAGGGTAGCCAGCTGAGTGTTCATCTTATCCTGAAAACCCGCAGCTGTTGGATCCTTTAACATCTCACTCGCTTCCTTGATCAAGTCTCTCTGAAGACGAGTGAAATGACAGAGGTAGTTCAGCGAACTCATAGAAAAGGTCGCTGACGAAAACATCCGCTTCCCGTACCTATCCAAAGACCTAGATTCCTTGTTAGGAGGATGGACAGGCACTGAAGGATCAGCTAGTTCCTTCTTGGTGGCAGCAGCCACCACCATAGCATCCACAGAAACTCCTTTAGTCAAAAATTGTTTGTCTGTTGGTGCCGTAATAAACTTTGAAGGTCTCCTGGGGGTGGGGTCCACAGAGTCAGGAGCCGTCCAGGCCATTTTTGCTACCACCTGCATGAGGGGGTCAAAGGGGGGGGACACCCAGGAGGTGGAAGGGTGAGAGCCGAACGCCTCAAGATACACAGATTCATCCTCTGAAGGGTTGAGGGCTGGCCAATTCCCCCGCTGTTTTAAGATCTCCAGGATGTCTGCAAAGGAGACATCTTCAGAGGGGGAACGGGGGGAACATTCAGAATCCTCTAAATCCATGTCAGAGGTGACAGACTCAGGTGAGTCTATGTGCTTCCTCTTGCACTTTCTCTTCCTAGGGGGCTCTCCTGCCAATTCAGGAGAGGCCTCGGAAGAGGAGGGGATCCCCACAGGGGACTCTTGAAGAGCTGGCTCTCTGCGATCCGGGATGAGGGAGTGAGTAGAAATTACCTGAGGCACTGAGGAGGGAGGGGTGGACGGAGCCAACTGTGGAGTTGAACCAGGTTCCAACACACTCCGCATGACCTCGAAAGCACCCCTGTCAGGCAGAGCCAGAGGTCTCCGCTCCGAAAAGCTAAAAACCTCCCTCGGCACCGACAGTGATGGCTCTGAGGCCGATGTCGGAGCCGAACTCACCAACGCCGAAGCACCGAGAGGGAGAGCGGGGTCGGACAAGGGTCCGATGCCACTCACCCCCTCGGAGCCGACGAGGGAAGTCCGGCACCGAGATTCCTCCAAAGAAGAAATCGGAGCAGACGACTGCGCCAAAGACAACTGCATCGGCTCCGACGCTGCCACAGTCTCGGGTCCGAAACGCCCCGGCTCCGAACTCAAAGGAGTCGGAGGAGGAACATTTTGAGTAATAGGGTTAAGCATCGACTGATGAGTCGGGCTCTGAAGCATTTGGGCCAGTGCCTCGGACTTAAGTCGACTCACCACCCTCTGAAGGTCATGATCTGAAAGTCTCAACGACCTAGAGGAGTGAGACCTATGGCTCCGTTCAGACAGCAAGGGAGATGCTGGAGCCGAATGAACGGAGCCAAGAGATGATGACCTAGACCTCTTCCTAGTTGTCGGTTCAGATAACCTTATCGGAGCCGACTCTGTGATTTCTAATACCTCGGCTCCGGCCGGAGCCGAGGAAACAGAAGAAATAAGTGTTCGAGCCTCATCGGCTCCAGCCGGAGCCGATGCTGTAGCAGACTTCGAAGCCCTAGGTGTCGACTCAGAAGCTGGAGCCGACGACCTAGTAGGCTTGGAGGGTTTGCCCGAAGATAGAGTCGGGGGACCCTCAGGTTTCAATAAGCCTCGTAAGATAAGCTTATTTTTCCTTTCCTGCAGGACTCTAGGGCTGAAGCCATGGCAAACAGCACAAGAGTCCTGCAGGTGCAAAGGTCCCAGGCAGTACACGCAAGAAGTGTGACCGTCTGTCAGAGACATCTTCTGACAGCACGAGTCACACTTCTTAAAGCCTGAGACCTTTGAATCCTTAGACATTACTAAAGATACAAGTGTAATCACCACACACACACAAACACACCGATTACACTATCCAATATAAAATTAAATTAAACTAATAAATTTAGTTTTAAATTTCTATTTATTTTGATCCCTACAAAACAACACACATACACTTAACTAGTAATAAGGGAATGGAAGGGCCCGAAGGCCTAAGGAAAGAACTCCTAAGTTCTTGAGGTAAAAAGAGTGGAGAAACTGGAGGGAATGGATAAAAAACTATTTAACTTTGAAAATTATGAATAAAGACTAAGTTAAAGGGGGTAAAATTAAGTTTTAGATTGCTCTAAACTAACTAACCTGAAGCCGGTTGGAACAACACACCTCGATCGCTGTAGCGGCAAACGAGATCTAAGGTATTATCGCCTAGCATTGTGGGATATAAGGGGAGCCTCGAGCCGGTGGAACTAACTCTCGAGCTTTTAGAGTGGCCGAGTCGGAGCAGAGGATCGGCTCCGAACCCATCCAGCAAGAATGAAGGCGAGATAGACAACTTAACATCAGTAGTTGCAAGCAAATACACCACAAAAGAATACCCCAATCAGGTTGTATGAGGAGGTGTTAGCCATTAGGCCTGTCCCAAGAGGGGAAGGGAGGGAGGGAAACCTGGACAGCAGCTGTATTAGCAATCGAACATCTACATTTATGGTAGGTACAAAACTGAACTATGTTCATCGTGCATACAGCTGCAGTCATAACAAATGGGTAGAATCCCAAAGCTAAAAAAGGGGTGGTAGGCACTAGGTGGAACTAGGAGGAGCCAGGATGCCCTGCAAGACTGCAGTGGCAAAGCCTGCTCTAGATCTGGAGTATAATGGTAGGTGATAGTGCTTGGAGAAAGTATGTACAGAACTCCAAGTGGCTGCTTCCAAAATATCTTTGGTAGGAACCACCCTGAGGAAAGCTGCAGAGGTAGCTGTGGCCCTTGTGGAGTGAGATCTGATGCCTGCAGGTACAGTTTTACCATGAAAAGAGTTACAAAAGCGTATGCAGTGGGCTATCCATTTTGCGATTGTCTGTTTGGAAATAGGCTTCCCTTGAGCTCCTGTAGCATAGGACACAAAGAGTTTCTCTGATTTTCTGAAAGGCTTTGTTCTGTCCAAATAATAACGTAGCTGTCTGTGAATGTCCAAGGAATGTAGTAGTCTCTCCCCTTTGTTTTGAGGATTAGGGTAAAAGGTAGGTAAGTGGATAGCCTGATTCAAGGCTACCCTGGACACCACCTTTGGCATAAAGGAAGGATTGGTTCGTAAGGAAACTCTGTCCTGATGGAAAATGATGAAAGGCTGCACAGCCATGAGGGCTTGTAGTTCCGAAACTCTGCGAGCTGAGGTGATAGCCAGAAGGAAGGCTGTTTTCCAGGACAAATATTGCAGTTCTGTTGAAGCAGCTGGCTCAAAGGGAGGCAAGGTCAGTTTTTCTAGAATGAAATTGAGGTCCCAAGCAGGTACTGGCTGTTTCCTTGGGGGTTTTATATTCTTAGCCCCTCTGAGGAACTGTCTTATAAGGGGTTGAGAGAATAAAGGAGGATCAGTGTTGTATTCTGCAGAAATGGCTGAGGCATGGATTTTGATGGAGGAGAATGAAAGTGCACTGCTTAGCATCTCAGCTGGGTACTGTAATATTTGAGGCAAATTCAGTATTCCAGGATTCTGACCCTTTTAGGCACAAAACCGTTTCCATTTTGCGGAGTAGGCTTTTCTAGTAGAAGGCCTTTTGGCCTCCAAAATGACATCCTGCACGTCCTTGGAGAGTAGGGTCTGTTGTGAATTTAAGGAATCTTCCATGCGGCTAGATTGAGTGTTTTCAGCTGACTGTGAAGAGTTTTGAAGTTGTGCTGAGTCAGTGGAAGAGACATTAGAGGCAGGATCCATGGTGGGGAATGAGTCAGGCTCCTCAGGAGTGGGTACCAGTGTTGTCTTGGCCAGTCTGGAGCAATGAGAATCATCTTTGGTCTGTCTGCTCTGGTTTTTAATAGAACTTTGGGCAGAAGAGGAAGAGGTGGAAAGGCATAAACTGTCATTGTTGTCCAACTGAAAGAGTGCGTCCACTTTCCAGGCCTGTGGATGAAAGGTCCTTGAGCAGAATTTTGTCAATTGGTGATTTCTGTGGGAGGCAAAGAGATCTATGTCTGGCCTTCCCCATGCTTGAATTATCTTTGTAAAAACTTGAGGATGCAACTTCCATTCATGTGGATCTGTCATATTTCTGCTTAGGTTGTCTGCCAGCGTGTTTTCCTTGCCTGGCAGGTACTGTGCTTGAAGTTCAATTTCTAAGTCCAGAGCCGTGTTCCAAAGAGACATGGCTAGCCTGCATAGGGGGGTATGAATGGGTTCCTCCCTGTTTATGTACCACATTACTGTTGTGTTGTCTGTCCTTATCAATAGCTGGCCTGGATGCAGTAGGTCTTTGAAAGCCATAATAGCATTTATTACTGCTAGCATTTCCTTTTGACTGATGTGTAGGTGCTTTTCTTTTTGGGACCATTTGCCCTGAATGCACCGATCTGTCATGTGTGCCCCCCCCAGGCGTAGTCCGAGGCGTCTGTTGTGATGACTTGATTTGCTTGAGGCTTGCAGAATGGGAGACCTGTGTTTCTTTGGCATGCTTGAGCCCACCACAGAAATTCCTTTTGAAGACATGGAATCAGTGGCATTACTGTTTCCAAACTGTGGCTGTGTTGAGACCATAGGTTTTTTTAGGTACCATTGAAGTTTCCAAATATGCAGCTTTGCACATGGGATTAGCAGGATGCAAGATGCCATGAATCCCAGAGCCTGCAGGATTTTCCTTGCAGTCAGCCTGGTGAAAGTTGCCAGTTTTCTGAAGTATTGAGTTAGTTGCCCTTGTTTCTCTGGTGTGAGGTAGGCCATCTGGGTATTTGTATTCAAGCTGGCACCCAGGAAAATTATTGTTTGAGAGGGTATTGGCCTTGATTTCTTTCTGTTGACTGTATCCCAGAGAATTCAACATTATTACAAACGCCAGATGTTTCAGAAGTATGTGCTTGCTGTCCGCTTGGATCAGGCAGTCGTCCAAATATGGGTATATCTGTATCCCTTGAAGTTTGCAGTAGGCAATTACTGATGCCAGGCATTTCGTGAACACTCTGGGCGCAGTAGATAAGCCAAAGGGCAATGCAGAGAACTGATAATGGGTTGAACCTGCAAGAAATCTGAGGTATCTTCTGCAATCGTGTCTGATTGGGACATGCAGGTATGCCTCCTTGAGGTCCAATGTTACCAACCAAGACTCCTTGCCCAGCATGGGAAGAAGCTGCTGAATTTTGGCACGAGTAAAAATGTGTTTAGGATGGATAGGTCTAAAATAGGTCTCCAATCTTTGCCCTTCCTTGGTACCAGGAATAGTCAGGAATAAAAACCTTGACCCTGTTCTTGTACAGGTACCTCTTGAATAGCTTTCATGTCCATGAGATCTGAAATTTGTTTTTGTGCCTCTGCCCTTTGATTGTGTGGCGGGTTTGGCATGCCTCTTATTTTTGGAAGGGTGAAAGTGGAATCTGTAGCCTCTGTCTATAATGTCCAGGATCCATTTGTCTTTTGTGACAATATGCCAATTTTGCAAAAATAATGCCAGTTTTCCACCTAAAGGTGCTGCCATTTGAGCCTTGCTTGGCATGCAAAGGGGAAAGTCATTGGTTCTACTTTCTGAATGGCTGTGAACTATCCTCACCACCTCTTTGTGTAGGTGCTTGCCAATGTCTGCCTCTAAACGATCCTTGAAATTGCCCTCTAACCCTCGGGCACCTGTATCTACTTCTTTGGGGGTCTGTCCGTGGCTGGAAAGGACCAATTTTTTGAAGGCCAATTTCTACTGAAACGTGGAGGTTGTACCTGTAGGAAATCTTTCACTGTTTGCATTGATTTTGCCTTTTCCTCCATTTTCTTTAATACCTCCTCAGCTTTAACACCAAACAATACATCTTTTTGAAGAGGTGCATCTAGTAATTTAGCTTTGACATGATCTGGTAAGGTTTGCTCTTTGAGCCAAGCATGTCTACGTATGACTGATCCTGTAACAGCAGCTCTACATGAGGCCTCTAAAGCATGAAAACCACATTGCAAGGTATGTTTACCCACTTGCTCTGCACTATGTAACAAATCCTGCAACTCCAAGTCTGGTTGTTCAGGTTGTGACATTTTGCTTTTCAACTGTGATAACAGAAACTGTTGGTACTTTAACATATGGAACTGACAGTTTACTGCCCTCATGGTTAAGGTGGCCGAGGTGTATACCTTTCCCCCCCCACCTTTCTAAAGCTCTGGAATCTCTCTCTGAAGGTAATGGATTTTAGCAGTGGAGGCCTTAATTCCCTTGGGACCTTGTGAAATAGTTTCTGGGTCAGCCGCATGGCTTTGTATAGGAATTGGTGTGAATCAGGAACCTGGTAATACCTGACAGGCTTGACTGGAGCTGGAGGTAAAGAATCTGGGTTAAGGCAGGCCTCCGAATACACATCATCTAGTATGTTTAAGACAGGAGGTATAGCCAGAGGCCTGTGCTGAGGAAGCAAGAGGAAATCCCTAAGCCTTTTCTTGGAGTCTGAGTACTCTTGGCCTTCCCAGTGGAAGTGTTCCCTCAAGGTATGTAAGGTTTCCCCAAAAGAGTAATCCTCAGGGGTGGAGACAGAGGGAATGGACTCCTCTGCATCAGAATCTTCAAAAGGGGAGTATGAATGTTCCTGGTCTTCAGAATGTTCTGAAGTAATGGAGGCCTGGTCTGAGGAAGGGGATTCTTTCTCCACTCAGGGCCTTTTGTCCGGGGGGGGGTTGAGAACCCCTGATAAGAGTAATCAAATCCTCAGCCATTTTGAGCATCTGCTTTTTAGGCATGGGGCCTTGAGAGGGGCCCTGTGGAGCTTGTCTTAGTATGCATGGCTGCTTTAGACTTAGTGAAAGCCTTGATGGAAAAAGAAGAAGGCCTGAAGACACCTTGAGAGGTGGCAGGCCTGTCTAAACTCAGAGTTTCCCCGCCAAGAGTGGCTTCGGTATCTGTAGTCGGGGTGTGGGCCGAAGAGCCTGAGACCTCGGGCACTGAAGACACCACCAAAGAAGTGTCATCGGTAGTCAGGGGCTGCGTAGGCGCCTCGCTGAGAACTGGAGCACCTGTAGTCGGCTTTAGCGTGGTGTCAGTAGAAGTCGCGGACCTCGTATGTCGGTCCTTATCTTTGCGTCTTTTACTCAAAACTGGAGTCGGAGTATCCGACGACATAATGTAATTAAACTTTTTGCAAAAATAGCGTTGGGCGAACTCCGCCCAACGCTTAATAGTGTGTCTATTGAATGTAGCACAAAAACGACAGGCCGAGACGTCGTGGTCTGGGCCTAAGCAAGGAATGCAGAGGGAATGAAAATCCTTATGCGGTATTTGCTTCCCACATGAAATGCAATTATTAACTTTGTCTGACATCGGTCTGAGGCAAGAAAAGTTTCCCCAAAGGGGTACTTAGCTTTCAAGAAGACTTCGGTTGAAAAATATTCGTAATCTCAGGAGCTGGCCGACCGGCACTTGCGAACTGCTTCTGCTTCGGGCACCGCGCGGCAAGAAAGACTGAAGAAAATGGCGTCGGCTGGTTCTTTTATACCCCTGTCGCACTGACGTCAGTCAGGGAAGAACCGACGACATCAGACGCCGGACCTAGACTTTGGAATTCGGCCGACCGAGGACCCGCCTGACGGCAGGAAAACCCATCTGTTATGACTGCAGCTGTATGCACGATGAACATCTGAATACCCCAGTCGGACAACAGTCTAAGGACAGCTGATAAGGATATCATCCAGTGGGGGGGGGGGGGACAAAAACAGTAGAAACAAGAGGTCCTAAGTAGGGGTAGGAGGGAGAGAGAGGAATACTGCAACATGGAAGAGAAGGACATCTATGGTTATGGTAAGATTTTACAGAACTATTTATGTCCTTCTATTTTCATGTTGCAGTGATCTAACCATGAGAAAGAATACCAAAGCTCAGCATGTGATATGGGAGGAGAGGATAGAGGATTTCTCAAGTAATCCATGCAGGATGACTTTAGCAAAACCTGCCCTAGAGATGTTGTCCAGTTTTCAATGTTTAGTAAAGGTGTGGACTGAAGTCCAAGTGGCTTCCTCTAGAATGGAAGCTGTATCCAGTCCTTTGAGAAAGACCCCTGAGGAAGCTACAGCCCTGGTGGAGTAGGCCCTCATGGAATAAGGCAACTGCTTGCCATGGCAACAATAACAGAAGTATAACATGCTGGAAATCCAAGAAAAAAGAAGTTATGTACTTGTAGTCCATCTCGCCCTTCATTCTTGCACTTGGGATCGGAGCCAAACCTCGGCTCCGACTTGGCCATTCTATAGCTCAAAAACTTCTGGGTGGCTCGTGGCTGGGAGGTATCCTATCATGCGCCGCTAACATAAACCAGATCTCGTTTTCTGCAAGGAGAAACATACAGAGACAAAGAACAAACCATGTCGAAAGGACCCAACATAACAATAAGGCAGTAGTCACTCGACCCTCAGGTCCTCAAGGACGGGGGCAGGCGGGAGGATTAGTAAGAATGAAGGGCAAGATGGACTACAAACATCGAACGTTATGGTAAGTACATAACTTTTTTATGTTCTGTAGTCCAATCTCACCTTCATTCTTAAACTTGGGACAGCGTCCCCAGCACCTTCATCTTGGGTGGCTCATTGGAAAATGCTCATCAGTACTGTTGAGCCAAAGGAATACCTGTTCCTGGAAGCCATATCCAATTTGTAGTGAGTAATGAATGTATGAGGTGAAGCCCATGTTGCTGCTGCACAAATGTTATCTATTGGAATTTTTGCTTGAAAAGCTACCGAGGCAGACACAGACCTGGTAGAATGAGCTTTCACCTTGAAGGGAAGATCTTTGCCACTGGATGCATAGACAAAGAAAATGCAGCTGGAAATCCAGTGAGATAATGTGACTTTAGAAACTGGAAGGCCCTTCCTTGTATCTGAAAAGGAAACAATTGATCAGACCACCTGAAATTCTTAGTTCTGTCAAGATAAAAACGCAACTGTCTATGCACATCCAGATGGTGAAATTTGTACTCTGCCTTGTTAGAAAAATTAGGGAAGAAAACAGGTAATTCAATGGACTGATTAATATTGGCCCGAGAAGAAACCTTAGGAATAAAGGAAGGGTTTTGTCCATAAGGAGACCTTATCTCTGTGAAATACCAAATAAGAGGGCTAAATGGAAAGAGCTTGCAGTTCAGAGATCCTCCTTGCAGAAGTGATAGCTACTAAAAATATAGTTTTCCATGATAAGAACTTAAGGTCACACGTTGCTGAAGGTTCGGAAGGGCTTGACGTAAGTCTATGGAGTACAAAGTTCATATACCATGGTGCCACTGGATCCATGACTGGGGGGGGTCTTAATGAGGTGGTCCCTTTAAGGAAAGCTCTACGCAGTCTATGAGCCATAAGATTAGGGTCATTAGCCAAATGAAAGGTAGAAATAGCTGCCAGTAAAACTTTAATCATGACAGCTGCTGAACCTTGATGGAACAATTGAGAAAGGAACTCTAAAATGGCAGAAATGTGAGCTGTGTAAGGATCGAGGTTACTCTCACGGGCCCACAAGGTGAATCTTTTCCATTTACTGGTATAAATCTTTCTGGTAGAAGGTTTATGAGAGAATGTCAGAATGTGTACAAGCGCAGGAGAAAAGTCATGAAGCCTGACTAGGGATGGAATTGGAGCAGCCAAGCTGTCAAATTGAGGGTGTGGAGAGAAGGATGGAACACCCCTGACATGTGCGTCAGCAAATCTGGCACTGGGTCCAGAGTCCACGGTTCGTCCATTAGATGAGGTCTGAGAAAGAGGAACCAAATCTGTTGAATCCAGTAAGGAGCAATTAGGATCATTTTGTTTCCAAGGATATTGCGTTCTGAATTACCTTCAATATCAGGGGGAATGGTGGAAAAGCACAGAGAAGTCCCGAGGGCGAATCGTGAACGAGTGCATCTCTGGGTGTTTCCCCTTCCAGGAGATTAGGGTGAAGTAGCTGCTGCATTTGGTATTGAGAGGGGTGGCAAATAGATTGCAGCAAGGCTGACCCCATTTGGGAAAAATTTGTTCCGTAATGTGTGTGTTCAGAGACCACTCGTGAGGCATCAGAATAGCCCTGGTGAGCCTGTTGGCTATCACGCTGAATTTCCGGGAATGTGTGTTGCAACCAGAAAGTGTTGTGAAGACACTGCCCACTCCCACACTCGAAGGGCTTCTCTGCAGAGGGAGTACAATTTGGTCCCTCCTTGTTTATGTACCACACCACAGACATATTGTCCGAATGGATCGCAATCTTCCCTAGAGGGAGAAAGCTGTGAAGCACTGCTCTCATCTCCAAGACGTTGATATGCAAACGAGTCCCATGTTCCTGCCATGTGCCTTGGACGATTCTCCATAGATAATGCCCCCCCACCCTATCTGGGAGGCATTCGTGGTCACGGTGGCAACGGGGGGGGGGGGGCAAACGGTCTGCCTGCGTTTAGATTGCTGGTCTGGGTCCACCAGCGAAGATCCTGTTTGCACAAATCTGTTATTAGGATGGGGTGAGAAAGAGGTAGATACTGCAGTGACCACTGGGCTAAAGAGTAACCACTGCAGAACCCCCATGTGCAGTCTGGCTAATGGAAAAAGAAGTTATGTACCTACCATAACGTTCCATGTTAGTTCGCCTTCTTTCTTGCTGGTTGGGATCGGAGCCGATCCTCGGCTCCAACTCGGCCATCTTCAGTAGCTCGAGAGCGGTTTACTGGCTTGAGGCTAGCCCTTATCCCATGATGCCTAGCGATAGCTACCCAGATCTTGTTTGAAATAGCTAACTCCAGACATAGCAAGATTAAAAAAAAAAAACCTTAGTCCAAAACAAATAGGTTGACTGTACCTACCATATTCTCTAAGTCAGTAGGGGAAACAAAGCAGAGAACACCCAGCCAGTGAAATAAGAACTCCTCTTGGTCCAGTAAGACAGGGGGAGGGAGGATGGGACGCAAGAAAGAAGGCGAGATGAAGACAACCAACATGGAACGTTATGGTAGGTACATAACTTCTTTATGTTAAGTTGTCTATCTTGCCTTCGTTCTTGCTGGTTGGGACAGCGTCCCTAGCACCTAATATCCTGGGTGACTCATTGGAACAGACTCTTCAGAACAGTGGAACCAAAGTCAGCTCTGCTCCTGCAGACAATATCCAGCTTGTAATGAGAAATAAATGTATGAGGATTTGCCCGCGTAGCAGCTGCACAGATAGAATTCATGGGCAACCTAGACTGGAAGGCTACAGAGGTGGCCAAGGCCCTAGTAGAATGACCTTTCGGTTTGATAGGTAACTCTTTGTTCCTTAACTGATGCATAAAAGTAATAGTATGAGACACCCATCTAGATAAGGTCACCTTGGAAACTGGGAGACCTTGTTTGCCTAAGGCATAAGAAAGGAATAGCTAGTTCGACTTCCTTATTTCCTTAGTTCTGTGCAGGTAAAAACGCAATTGTCTATGAACGTCCAATTGGTGCAATTTGTACTATGCCTTGTTGATGTGATTAGGGAAAAACACAGGAAGGTCTATAGATTGGTTTAAATTATTTTCTGAGCAGACTTTAGGAAGAAAAGAAGGATTAGTCCTCAGAGCAACCCTGTCCTTATGAAAAACCAAGTATGGAGGACGAACACATAGCACCTGAAGTTCGGAGACGAGTCTGGCTGAAGTAATGGCTACCAGAAAGAGTGTCTTCCAAGATAAAAACTTAATGGAACATGATGCAGCTGGTTCAAAAGGGGGCAGAATTAAGGAAGTTAGGACCAAATTAAGGACCCAAGGAGGAGGGGGATCTCTCACTGGAAGCCTAAGGAGAGTCGTCCCTCTCAAAAAAGCTTTGCAGAGCTTATGAGACATAATGTTAGAATTTGACAACCCTACATGAAAGTTAGAAAAGGCCGCTAATTAAACCCTGATCGTAGCAGAAGTGGACCCGGAATGAAAAAGTTGCGCTAGGAATTCCAGAATTTCGTGGACTGGGGCTGAAAAGAGATTGACGTTCCTAGCCTCTGCCCAGCAAGAAAAACGTTTCCATTTACTAGCATAAGTTTTCCTGGTTGTGGACTTGTGAGAGGAGACAATCTCACGTACAGCCAGGGAAATGCTGGGAAGCCTGGCTAAGGTTGGAAGTGGAGCAACCAAGCTGTGAGCTGGAGAGTTTGGAGGGATTGATGCAGCCCGCCTGATTGATGAATCAGTAGATCTGGAAATGGGTCCAGAGTCCAGGGCTGATCGAGAAGGTAATGGTGCAGGAACGAGAAACCATATCTGTCGAGGCCAGTAGGGGGCAATGAGGATCATTTTGCAACCCAACGATATTACTTTCTGTATGAGTTTCGGTATCAGGGGGAATGGAGGAAAGGCATAAAGAAGTCCCTGAGGCCAATCGTGGACTAGACCGTCTCTGGGTGTGTGACCTGGAAGTGGAAAAAGGGAGTAGTAGTTGCTGCATTTGCTGTTGAAGGGGGTGGCAAAAAGATAGCAGCAAGGCTGTCCCCATTTGAGGAAGATAAGATCCGCAACTACCCGATTCAGAGACCACTCGTGAGGCATGAGGATAGCTCTGCTGAGCCTGTCCGCTATGACGTTGGACCTCCCAGGGATGTGTGTTACAATCAGAAATTGTTGGGAGGAAATCGCCCACTGCCACAGTGAGTGTTTCTCGACACAGGGGGTAGGATATGGTTCCGCCCTGCTTATTGATGTACCACACCACTGACATCTTGTCTGTTTGAATTGCAATGGTCCTGGAAGGAAGAGAGTCCTGAAGGGCTTGCAAAGTACAGTTGTGTACCTACCATAAATGTAGATGTTCGAGTGTATTCACTGTTGCAGTCATTACACTTGGGTTATCCCGCTGGCAGGCGACCCGCAGTCGGCCCGAGTTCCAAAGTCTTGGTCTGGCGTCGGTTGCTGTCGCCTCTTCCCCTGACGTCAGTGCGCCAGGGGTATTAAAGTTGCAACAGACGCCATTTTCTTCAGTTTTTCTTGCCCCAGATGTCAGGTGCCCCCAGATAGGAAGGCTGAAAAGATATAAATATGGCAAACAACCATGCATATATTACTAAAAACATTTCTATCATTTACAAGCAAATACACCACATAGGTTGTATAGAGATGAGAAGTACAGAATAGTCCCAGCAAAGAGGGGGATGGTGGGTGGGTAACCTGGACTGCAACAGTGAATACACTCTAACAACTACATTTATGGTAGGTACACAACTGCACTATGTTCATCGTGTTTCACTGTTGCAGTCATTACACTTGGGTAGAATCCCAAAGCTGAGGTTAGGTGGCTGGGTCTAGATTGGATTTGGTGAGGCTAACAAGCCCTGCAGAACTGCGGTGGCAAAGCCTGCTCTGGATTTGGAGTAGAGTAGGTGGTAGTGCTTGGTAAAAGTGTGCACTGAGCTCCAAGTTGCAGCTTCTAAAATGTCTTTAGTTGGTACCCCTCTGAGGAAAGCTGCTGAAGTGGCTGCTGCTCTGGTAGAATGAGGCCTAATATTCTTAGGCACAGATTTGCCATGTTGTGCATAACAGAAGCAGATGCAGTGTCCTATCCATTTGGAGATTGTCTGCTTTGTAAAAGGCTTTCCTTGTGATCCTGTAGCATATGCTACAAACAGTTGCTCAGTTTTTCCTGAAAGCTTTTGTTTTGTCAAAGTAAAATCGTAGCTGTCTATGTATATCCAAAGCATGTAGAAGTCTTTCCCCTTTATTCTGGGGAATTGGGTAGAAAGTAGGCAAATGAATGGTTTGGTTTAAGGCTACATTGGAGACCACTTTTGGCATAAATGTTGGGTTTGTTCTAAGAGAAACCCTGTCTTGATGAAAAATGAGGAAAGGTTCTACAGCCATCAATGCCTGTAACTCTGAGACTCTTCTTGCTGAAGTTATTGCTAGGAGCAGAGCAGTTTTCCATGACAGGAATTTAAGATCAGCTGTGCTGGCTGGTTCAAATGGAGGCAGTGTTAGTTTTTCTAAAACAAAATTGAGGTCCTAAGTAAGTACTGGTGCTCTTCTAGGGGGTCTTATATTCTTTGCCCCTCTGAGGTACTGTCGTAGTAGAGGATGTGAAAAAATAGGAGGATCCGCATTGTAATGAGCTGAAATGGCAGCGGGCATGGATTTTAATAGATGAAAAAGATAGGCCTTTGTCCAACATCTCAGTCAAGTATTGTAAAATCTGAGGTATATTAGGGACCAGTGGGTCGAGGCCTTGTGTCTGGTTCCAAGCACAGAATCTCTTCCATTTTTCTGCATAAGATTTCCTAGTGCTGGGCCTCCTGGCTTCCAAAATTACATCCATAACAGCTTTAGAGAGAGGTGCAATCTGAGAGGCTACATTATTCGCCATGCTGACAGGTGTAAGTGTTCTGAGTTGACTGTGCAGAATCTGATTGTTTTGCTGTGTCAGAAGATGAGGGCTTTGAGGAAGAGGCCAAGGTGGGCCTTGGGACAAAGTCTTTAGGATTGGATACCAGTGCTGGTGTGGCCAGTCTGGTGCAATCAGGATAATTTTTGGTCTCTTGTCTGACTTTTAGAAGTACCTTGGTGAGAAGAGGTATCGGAGGGAAGGCATAGACTTGTCAGGTTTTTCCAGCTGAATGATAGGAGCATCCACTTTCCATGCTTGAGGGTGATAAATCCTCGTGCAGAATATCTGTATTTGGTAATTGTGAGGGGAGGCAAAAAGATCGATGTCTGGGTGTCCCCACTCCCTTGTTATCATGTTGAATACTTGCGGATTTAGCTTCCATTCGTGAGGATCCATGAGATTTCTGCTTAGTTCGTCTGCCAGTGTGTTTTTTGTTCCTGGCAGGAATAGTGCTTGCAGATGTACCTGGTAGGTCAGCGCTGTGTTCCACAAAGTCATGGCTTGTCTGCATAGGGGGTAGGAATGTGTGCCCCCTTGCTTGTTTATGTACCACATAACTGTGGTATTATCCGTCTTTATTAATAGTTGTCCTTGATGTATTAGGTCCTTGAAGTCTGTCAGGGCATTTTGTACAGCTAGCATCTCTTTTTGACTGATGTGAAGATGAATTTGTTCCCTGGGCCACTTGTCCTGAATACATTTTCCTGCCATATGTGCTCCCCAGGCATAATCTGATGCATCCGTTGTTATTGTCTGCCTTGCTGTAGGTAAGGTGAAAGGCTGTCCCTTGTTGTGGTGACAGGCCTGGGACCACCATTGAAACTCTTGTTGTAGGCAGGGGATTAAGGTTATGATTGTCTCTAAACTGTGACAATGTTGAGTCCAAACACTTTTTAGATACCATTGTAGTTTCCTCATATGCAGCTTTGCATATGGAATTAGTAGAATGCAGGATACCATGAAACCCAGGGACTGCAGAATTTTTCTTGCAGGGAGCTGGGTCTTTTTTGCCATTATTTGAAAGTAATGAGCCAGTTGCCTTTGTTTGTCTGGCGTGAGATAAGCCATCTGGGCAGTTGTATTTAAGCTTGCACCCAGGAATATTATCTCTTGAGAGGGCACTAGTTTTGATTTCTTTTTGTTTACTGTGTACCCTAGGCAAATTAGTAACTGTTTTTACAAATGTCAGGTGCTTTAGAAGAATGTCTGCTCTCTGCTTGAATAAGGCAGTCGTCCAAGTAGGGATATATTTGAATTCCTGTTTGTCTGCAAAATGCAATTACTGGTGGCAGGCATTTTGTGAAGACCCTGGGCGCAGTAGATAAGCCAAAGGGCAGTGCAGAGAATTGGTAATGCAATGAGCCTGCTATAAATCTGAGGTATCTTCTGCACGATTGATTGGGACGTGCAGGTATGCCTCAGATCCAAAGTTACTAGCCAAGCCTCCTTGCCCAGCATGGGTAGAAGTTGTTGTAGTGTTAACATTTTGAATTTTGGGACATCCAAGAAGGTATTTAAGATTGACAGGTCCAGTATTGGTCTCCAGGCTTTGTCTTTTCTGGGTACTAAGAAAAGTCTTGAGTAAAATCCTTGTCCCTGTTCTTCTTGTGGAACTTTTTGAATAGCTCCCATATCCATAAGAGCAACAATCTGTTTTTGTGCCTCTACCCATTGGTTTTGTGGCAGGTTTGGCATACCTTTTAGTTTTGGAAGCGTGCGGAAGAACCCGTACCCCTGAGAAACTATATTCAGCACCCATTGGTCTTGGGTGATCATGTGCCAATTGTTTGACAAAAGTGCTAGCTTTCCCCCTAGGGGTGCTGCCAACTGGTAAGAGCTTGGCATTTGTAGAGGGAAATCATTGTGACTGTTTCCTATAAGGTTGTGATTTGTCTTCTCCTCTTTTGGGGGCTGAAGCACCCCATTGTTTAGGTCTGTAGGAGCCTTGGGGCTGAGATCTGCCTCTTGGGAATCTGTATCGGCCTCTTTGTAGCCTGTCTGACACTGGAAAGGACCAATTTTTTGAAGGCCAGTTTCTGCTAAATCTAGGTGGTTGAGAACCTGTAAGAAATCTTTCACCGTTTGCATTGACTTTGCTTTATCCTCCATTTTCTTTAACATCTCTTCTGCCTTAACACCAAACAAAATATCATGCTGTAGTGGAGCATCCAATAATTTTACCTTAACATGGTCAGGTAAACTTTGTTCTTTCAACCGAGCATGTCTTCGAATAACTGAGCCTGTAAACTGCGGCTCTACAAAAAAACACATTGCAGCATATGCTATCCCACTTGTTCAACTGCATGCAATAATTCCTGCATTTCTTTACTGTCAGGACTTTCTGTATTTGTAACCATTTTCTGTTTTAACAATGACATGAGATACTGTTGATATTTTAGCTTGTGAAACTGACAGTTTAAAGTTCTTACAGATAAAGTAGCAGAAGTCTAAACCTTTTTCCCCCATCTGTCCAGAGCTCTGGAATCCCTATCTGAGGGGACAAGATTTTTGGCAGTGGAAGCTTTAACCCCTTTAGGACCCTGAAAAATTGTTTCTGGGTCTGCAGCGGGGTTTTTGTAAAGAAATTTATGAGAGTCAGGGACTCTGTAGTACCTGTCTGGTTTTACTGGTGCAGGGGTAAAGTATCTGGAGACAGACTGGATTCAGTAAAAACATAATCTACGATATCAAGCACAGGGGGGACAGCCAGAGGCCTGTGCTGAGGCAATAAAAGGAAATCTCTGAGCCTTTTCTTGGATTCTGAGTAATCCTGGCTCTCCCAGTGGAAATGCTCCCTCATGGTGTGCAGGGTTTCCCCAAAACAGTAATCCTCAGGCGGAGAGGCTGAAGGAATGGACTCTTCAGCATCAGAGTCCTTGTAAGGAGGGAGAGAACAGCCCTGTTCAGAGGAAGAATCGGAGAAAATGGAAACCTGATCAGAGGAATCAATCAGTGTCTTGCCTAGGCCTTTTGTCAGGAGGGGGATGGGAGCCCCTGATTAAAGTAATAAGGTCTTGGGCCATTTTAAGCATCTGTTTCTTTGGCATGGATGACTGTTCTGGAGAACATTGCACTTGTTTCCTTGTCTTTGACTTTGCCTTTGCTGCTGTAGTAGCCTTAATCGTAAGCTGTGAAGGTCTGAAGATGCCCTCAGAAGCCGGTGCCTGCTCAGTGGCTCCGGACCAATCTGAGGGAATAGCTTCCGTAGGCCCAATACCTTGAGTTTCCACAGGCCTCAGGGCCTCCACGTGGCTGTCGGTTACGGCCTGTGGCTCTGAGGTAGCGGGTGTCAGGGGCTGCGAAAGCACCTCACTGAGATCCGGCGACTGGCCTAGAAGAGGCTTCGTCGGTTTTGGACCTCAGATGCCTGTCTCTCTCTGTCATTGCGTTTTTTATACATTCCGGTCGGTTGATCCGACAGCATTTTATAATTAAATCTTAGTCCAAAATAATGTAAAGCAAATTCAAACAGACGTTTAATAGTGCGTTTATTGAATCTAGCACAAAACCGACTAGTAACGTCGTGATCAGGGCCTAGTCAAGGAATGCAGTAAGAGTGAAAGTCCTTATGAGGTATTTGCTTCCCACAAGAAATATAATTATTAACTTTTACTGACATCGGTCTGGGGCAAGAAAAAGTTTCCCCAACGGGGTACTTAGCTTTATTGAAGACTTCGGTTCTGAAATTCAATTTTGAAAATCTCAGGAGTCGGCCGACCGGCACTTGCGAACTGCTTTTGCTTCGGGCACCACGCGGCAAGAAAGACTGAAGAAAATGGTGTCTGTTGCAACTTTAATACCCCTGGCACACTGACGTCAGGGAAGAGGCGACAGCAACCGACGCCGGACCAAGACTTTGGAACTCGGGCCGACTGCGGGTCACCTGCCAGCAGGATAACCCAAGTGTAATG
Source organism: Protopterus annectens (assembly GCF_019279795.1). Lineage (NCBI taxonomy): Eukaryota > Metazoa > Chordata > Ceratodontiformes > Protopteridae > Protopterus > Protopterus annectens. The sequence goes on from NC_056743.1 coordinate 970,342,669, forward strand.
ACTGCAACAGTGAAACACGATGAACATTGCTAGGAGCACAGCTCTCATTTCTAGGACGTTTATGTGCAGATGGTACTCGTGAGGTTGCCAAGTGCCTTGGACTGTCCTGCCCAGATAATGCCCCCCACCCCACCCTATTAGGGAGGCGTCTGTGGCCACTGTGGCTACAGGAGGGGGCTGAATGAAGGGTCTGCCCTGAGTCACTAGTGGGGAGTCCATCCACCATGAAAGGAGCCTTTTGCATGCTTCTGTAATCAGGATCATGTGAGACATGGGCAGCTCTTGGAAAGACCACTGTATGAACAGAAGTCACTGAAAGATCCTCATATGAAAGCGGGCCAGTGGGAATAGGAGAATGGCTGCTGCCATGGAACCCAGAGTTTGAAGGACGAACTTGACTTGGATCCTTTTGCCCTGCATTAGGATCTGTACTTGCTGACAAATTGTAGAACCCTTTCTAGCAGTAGCCTTGCAAACATGTTCCTTTTGTCTAAGTCTGCTCCTATGTAAGTGATAGATTGACAGGGCAACAAGGCAGATTTTTCAAAGTTTATTGTAATGCCTAGCTGGGAGCAGATTGTGACTGTGTAATCCCTGGCTTGTAGGAGTTGATGCCTGGCAGTAGCAGTGAGGAGCCAGTCTAGATATGGAAAAGTACAGTTTTGTACCTACCATAAATGTAGATGCCCGAGAGGTATGCATCTGCAGTCCTAACAAATGGGTTGTCCTGCCTCAGGCAGCCCTTCGGTCGGCCAGATTCCAAAGTCTGGGTCTGGCCTCGGCTGATGTCGCACTTCACCCGACGTCATAGCTGCAGTTCAGCGGGTATAAAGGCATCAGCCGACGCCATTTTCCTCAGTGTTTCTTGCCCCAGATGCCAGGAGCCCTCTAGGAAGGCTAAATTTGGATAAATGCAAATGTTTCCAAACAGAGAGCAAATAGAAATAAACATGTATATACATATATACAAACAAACACACCATAATAGATTCCCCCAGCTAGCTACAAGATGGGCAAATACCCTAGGAGTACCACAGAGGGGAAGGAGGGTGGGTAATCCTGACTGCAGATGCATACCTCTCGGACATCTACATTTATGGTAGGTACAAAACTGTACTATGTCCTTCAAGGATGCATCTGCAGTCCTAACAAATGGGTAGAATACCATAGACAAACTGGGGGACGAGGGACTAACAAGATTATGGTGTAGTTAAGATCCCTTGCAAAACAGCAGTGGCAAAACCTGCTCGGGATCTGGAGTATAAGGGTAGATTATAATGCTTGGCAAATGTATGCACGGAGCTCCAAGTAGCAGCCTCTAAAATGTCTTTGGTAGCCACTCCTCGTAAAAAAGCTGTAGTAGTGGCTGTAGCCCTTGTGGAGTGAGGTCTGATGTTTTCTGGAGTTGTCTTTCCATGATAAGAGTAACAAAATCTAATGCAATTTCCTATCCATTTTGAGATTGTCTGTTTTGAAATTGCTTTTCCTTCCATTCCTGTTGCATATGCTACCAGAAGTTGGTCAGTTTTTCTATTGTTCTTGGTTCTGTCCAGGTAGTAGCGCAATTGCCTATGCACATCCAAGGTATGTAAGTAGTCTTCCCCCCTGTTCTGTGGGTTGGGGAAGAATGTAGGTAGGTGGATTGCTTGGTTTAAAGATACCCTGGAGACCACCTTTGGCATAAAAGTAGGATTAGTTCTCATGGACACTATCCTGATGGAAGATAAGGAAGGGCTGTACTGCCATTAATGCCTGTAATTCAGAAACCCTTCTTGCTGAAGTGATTGCAAGCAGGAAAGCAGTTTTCCATGATAAGTACTGTAATTCTGTTGTTGCTGCTGGTTCAAAAGGGGGGAGTGTCAACTTTTCTAGCACAAAGTTCAAGTCCCATGTAGGCAATGGTGGCTTCCTTGGTGGCTTTACATTTTTAATTCCTCTCAGAAACTGCCTGAGTACAGGATGAGAGAAGACTGGAGGATCCATGTTGTATTCTGCTGAAATAGCTGACGCATGAATCTTAATGGAGGAGTAGGACAGGCCATTGTGGAAAAGCTCTGCTAAGTATTCCAGGATGTTAGTTATGTTTACCAGTGATACATTTTCTCCTTTTGCTGCACTCCAAATGAGATATCTTTTCCATTTTGCTGAATAGGTTTTTCTTGTTGAGGGTCTGCGAGCCTCCAAGATAATGTCTTTAACCCTTTGAGATAAATCTGGGTTATTATGTCTTATGCAATGTTCCAAGCAGCTAGCTGCAGTGTTTTCAAGTTTGGATGCAGGGTTTTGAAGTTGTTCTGTGTTAGCAGTAAAGGAACTAGGGGTAGAGGCCATGCGTGTTCCCGAGACATACTCCTCAGTAATGGGTACCAATGCTGCCTCGGCCAGTCTGGAGCTATCAGGATGATCCTTGGGTGGTCTTCTTTGATCTTCAATAGCACCTTGTGCATCAAAGGAAGAGGTGGGAATGCATATGCTGTCAGGTTTTCCCAACTGAAAGATAGGGAGTCCACCTTCCAAGCAAGTGGGTGGTATGTCCTTGTGCAGAATTTTTCAATTGGTGGTTGTGTGGGGATGTCAATAAGTCTATTTCTGGTAGTCCCCATTTCCTTGTAATGGATTTGAAGATGTCTGGATGCAGCATCCATTCGTGGTCATCTGTGGTAGTTCTGCTTAAGATGTCTGCTAGTATATTTTCTTTTCCTGGCACAAATATTGCCTGGAGCTGAATGTTGAGGCTCAGGGCCACATTCCAGAGGTCCATTGCCATCCGGCATAGTGGATATGAATGTGTGCCTCCCTGTTTGTTGATATACCACATAACTGTGGTGTTGTCCGTCCTTATCAGCAATTGACCCTGTTGAAGAAACGGTCTGAATGTCTGAATTGCCAGTTTTACTGCCAGCATCTCTTTTTGATTTATGTGTAGGTTCAGCTGGTCTTGAGTCCATAAGCCTTGTATGCACTTGTCCAGCATGTGTGCCCCCCAACCGAGGTCTGAGGTGTCCGTGGTGATAGTCTGGCTTGGTTGAGGGCTGTGGAAGGGCAGTCCTTTGTTCAATTGACAGGCCTGAGCCCACCATCGGAATTCTTGCTTCAGGCATGGAAATATTGGAATTTGGGTTTCCAGGCTGTGCTTGTGCTGAGACCATAAATTCCTTAGGTACCATTGCAACTTCCTCATGTGTAGTCTGGCATGTGGAATCAATATTATGCAGGATGCCATGTAACCCAGGGCTTGCAGGACTTTCCTTGCTGTAAGCTGGTTCTGCGTTGTTAATGCCATGAAATAGAGTGGAAGGTGCTTCTGCTTTTCTGCTGTGAGGGATGCCATTTGATTTGATGTGTCCAGTTCTGCACCCAAGAAAGTTATCCTTTGGGATGGTATCAGCCTTGACTTTTTTATATTGACTGTGTATCCCAGGGCTTGCAGTAGATGAATGACCTTTTTCAAATCTTTTGTCAATTTGTTTTTGTTGTCCGCTTGTAACAGGCAGTCGTCCAGGTAAGGGTAAATTTGAATTCCCTGAAGCCTGCAATGAGCAATTACTGATGCCAGGCATTTCGTGAATACTCTGTGCAGTAGATAAGCCAAAAGGCAATGCTGAGAATTGATAATGCTCTGATCCTGCAAGAAATCTGAGGTATCTTCTGCAGTTTGGTCGTATGGGGACGTGCAGGTATGCCTCCTTGAGATCTAGAGTTACCAGCCAAGACTCCTTGCCCAGCATGGGAAGAAGCTGCTGTAGGGTCAGCATCTTGAATTTTGGAACAATGAGATATGTGTTCAGAGCGGACAGGTCGAGTATAGGTCTCCATTGGTTTTCCTTTCTTGGCACCAGGAAAAGTCTGGAGTAAAATCCTTGCCCTTGTTCCATAGATGGTACCTTTTCTATAGCTCTCATCCTTATTAAGTGGTCTATTTGTTCTAGAGCGTTTGTCCTTTGATTTGGAGGTAGGTTTGGCATTCCTCTCTTCCTTGGTAGAGTATGGAAGTGAAACCTGTAACCTTTGTCTATTGTCTGTAAAATCCATTTGTCTCCAGTAATGTAATGCCAGTTTACTGAAAATAAGGCTAGCTTTCCGCCTAAGGGTGCTTCTAGTTGTTCCCTGGTAGGCGGTTTCAGAGCCAAGTCACTGTGATTGTCCTGTGGAAGTGGTAGTGGCTGGATCTGTGGCAGTACTTCGCTGGTTGTTAGGCTGCCACTGACGTCCCCTGTAGGCACCCCTGGATTGACCTCTGCCTCTTGGGCGCCTATTCCTGCCTCTCTGTGCTCTGGTGGTGTCTGGAAAGGACCAATTCTTGGAAGGCCAGTTCCTACTAAACCTTGGAGGCTGGACCTGTAAGAAATCCTTGACTGTCTGGACAGATTTTGCTTTCTCTTCCACCTTCTTCAGCACTTGCTGTGCGGGGGGGGGGCAAACAAATTGTGTTTATCCATGGGAGCATCTAGGAGCTTTGATTTTACATGGTCTGGTAAGGACTGCTCTTTTAACCATGCATGCCTTCTGATCACTGTACCAGTCATAGCTGATCTAAAGGAAGCCTCCAGTGCATCATAGCCGCATTTTAGGGAATGATTACTGACCTGCTGAATGTTATGTACCATTTCCTTAAGATACTTTCGGTCTAAAGGTTCAGGCGAGGACAGTTTTTTAGTTAACTGATCTAACATAAATTCCTGATACTGAATCATGTGGAATTGACAGTTTAAGGCCCTAGCCGAAAGAGTAGCAGAAGTATAAACTTTTTTACCCCATCTCTAAGGCCCTAGATTCCCTTTCAGAGGGGAGGGGGTTTTTGGCAGAGGTAGCTGCTACAGCCTTGGGGCCCTGTGAAATAGTTTCAGGATCTGCAAAAGGAGCCTTATACAAGTGAAAATGTGTGTCCGGAACCCTGTAGTATCTGTCGGGCTTAGCAGGGGCCGGAGGAAGTGTATCAGGAGCAGTACAAGCATCATTAAATGCATCATCCACAACTAAGTACTGGAGGAATGGCTAAAGGCCTGTGCTGTGGCAAATGCAAAAAGGTCCTAAGCCTTTTCCTAGAGTCTGAAAAATCCTGGCCCTCCCATTGAAATTGTTCCCTCATAGCATGCAAGGTTTCCCCAAAAGAAAATTCCTCAGGAGGAGAGGCAGAAGGAATGGAGTCTTCTGCATCAGAGTCCTCATATGGAGAATAAGGGCCTTCTGGAGGGTTTGTATTTTCTGAATCATCAGAGGAGTAATCTGTAGAAACTGGCTCAGGGGGCTCTGTTCTAGGCCTCTTCTCTGGAGGGGGATGAGAGGCCCTGTCAGGGTGAGGCTGGGATCCCCTGATCAACGAAAGGAGATCCTCTGCTAGACTAAGCATTTGAGTACTAGAACTAGGCCTGTGAGAGGGGGCTTTAGCAGGCACTGTCTTGGTTGATTTTGCTGCTTTAGCCCTGGCAAAAGCCTTAACTGACATGGATGCAGGGGGCCTAGCAGCTCCACGTGCAGGAGTAGATACATCTAAGGGGATAGTATCTGATAAATCCTGAGAAACTGTAAGAGCTGGTGGATTTTCCGTAGCAGATTCAGCCATGCTGGAAGAGGCCTCGGTAGAAGGAGGCATGCTTTCGGCCGAAGGAAGAACCGCTGACTCGGTTTCAGCCGAAACCGAGACACTTGCGGTAGGCTTAACCGCGGTTTCGGCCGAAACCGCGGACCGCGAGTGTCGGTCCTTTTCCTTACGCTTTTTAGCTAAATGTGAAGTCGGAGTCTCCGACGGCATGATATAAGCAAAAGCGGAGCCGAAAAACTCCTCTGCAAACTCCGACCGACGTCTAAGTGTCCGTCGGTTGAAGGAAGCACAGGCTAGACAAGCTGCTACGTCGTGGTCTGGGCCTAAACAAGGTAGGCAGTAAGAGTGGAAATCTTTATGAGGTATTTGTTTCCCACAAGTTAAACAGTTATTCACTTTTTCTGACATCGGCTGAGGCAATAAAGAGTCCCCAACGGGGTACTTAGCTTTTTAGAAGTCTTCGGTAGTAGCAATCTCTGGTTCTGACCGACCGGCACTTGCGAACAGCTTCTGCTTCGGGTGCCACGCGGCAAGAAAGACTGAGGAAAATGGCGTCGGCTGATGCCTTTATACCCGCTGAACTGCAGCTATGACGTCGGGTGAAGTGCGACATCAGCCGAGGCCAGACCCAGACTTTGGAATCCGGCCGACCGAAGGGCTGCCTGAGGCAGGACAACCCATTTGTTAGGACTGCAGATGCATCCTTGAAGGACATCACCTGGAATCCTGGACGTCTCAGGTGAGCCGTGACCACTGCCATACATTTGGTGAATACCCTGAGGACTGTGGTGAAACCAAAGGGCAGACCTCTGAACTGACAATGACTGGCTCCCAGTCGGAAGCGAAGAAATCTCCTGGAGTGCCTGTCCATCTTGATATGGTAGTACGCATCCTGAAGATCCATCGATAACATCCAGTTGTCCTGACCCAGAAAGGGCAGAATGGACTGTAGCGTGACCATCCAAAACTTTGTTCTTATTACAGACCTGTTTAGTCTGCTGAGATCCAGAATCGGTCTCCAGTCCCCTGTCTTTTTTGGTACCACGAAGAACCTTGAGTAAGCTCCGGATCCGTGCTGGTCTGCCAGGACTTCCTAGATGACTCTTTCTAGCAGTTTTGAAACTTCTACTACTGCTTGGTCCTTCAGATTGGGTGGAACATCTGGAAGGGATTTCTTTGACGGTAAGGGCGGTTGATGGAAGGGAATTTTGTAACCTCCGGATATAATGGATCGTGCCCATCTGTCTTGCATTAAATTTTGCCAGGCTTTTGGGTACAGTGAAAGTCTTCCCCCGACTGCCTCCAGAGGTGAGCAGCCGGGCAACCCTTTAGGGATGATGAAAGGGCTTATCAGAAAAGGATTCTCTGTTGCCCTGGTTCTGCGGCCCCTCTGGCACGAGGGCGGCGCCTGTTATTATTGTCCCCCCCCCCTACCTCTGGAGGAAAATCGCTACGTGTGTCGGGTAAAGCTCCCTTGGATTTTCAGAACCAGATCTTGCCACTCTTCTGACCTTTGGGGTAAGGTCTAGAGGGAGTGGAAAAAAACTGATTCCCACGGCAGAGAGAGTCTTGCCTTCTTGCTCATACCTAGTCAAAGTGTCTTTCGCCTGTGGTCCAAAAAGAAAGGAACCATCAAAGGGGGTGTTGGTGAAGGACACTCGAAAGGGTTCCGCAAAGTTACACAGCCGCATCCATGCATGCTTCCTAAGGACCACACCCATACCTGCGGCTCTACTCACACCATCGGCTGCATAAGAAATGAGCCTCATGGAGGAGTTAACTACAGAATTAAGCATAGCCAGCTGGGAAGCTACTTTAGCTTGAGCTCCCTCAGCTGATGGATCTTGAAGGGTATCTCCAAGCTCTTTAAGGAGATCCCTCTGAAGCCGGGTAAAATGACAAATAGTTCAGTGACCTCATAGAGAAGGTCGCTGAAGCGAACATTCGCTTCCCGAATCTATCCATCATCCTAGACTCCTTGTTAGGAGGACAGACGAAAAGGTCTCCACTAACTCTTTTTTGGTGGCTGCTGCTACCACCATGGCATCAACAGGAACACCTTTAGTAAGGAACTGTTTATCCTGGGGTGCTGTGATGAACTTACCAGGTCTCCTCGGAGTTGGCTCCACTGTATCTGGAGCTGACCAAGCCTTTCGAGCCACCACTGCCATAAATGGATCGAAAGGCGGAGAAACCCAGGATGTGGAAGGTCAGGAACCAAAAGCATCCAGAAATAGACTCATCCTGGGTAGGGGGCTAGGGGATTCCAGTTCCCCCTCTGCTTAAGCATTTCTAGGATATCCGAGAAGGAAACATCTTCAGAGGGGGATCTCGGGGACCCTTCTGAATCATCTAAGTCTGTATCGGAAGTGACAGACTCAGAGGAGTCAATGTGCTTCCTCTTGCACTTCTTATGCGGGGGATCCTCTGAATTATCAGGGGCGGCCTCGGAAGAAGAGGAAACATCCAATGAGGTGTCCTGGAGCATCAGTTCCCTACGCTTGGGGCCTGGAGGAGGAGCAGAGGTTGGCACAGGCACTAAAGGGGACGGAGCCGGTGGGGCTGATAGTGGAGCTGACTCAGTGGCCAGCACACTCCTCATGACATCGAAGGCGTCCCTGCCACGATGCAGAAAAAGTTCCGGTTCCGAGGAAATAGGAATCTTTCTCCACACTGAGGGAAGATGGCTCCGAGGCCGAAACTTCGAGAGGGAGAACAGGGTCGGACAAGGGTCCGATGCCATTCGCCCCCTCGGAGCTGATGAGGGAGCCCCGGCGCCCAGATCCCTTGACGGACGGCACCACAGAGGGAATCGGAGCTGACGTCAGAACTGAAAGAGGTAGAGTTACCGGAGCCGACAGTTCCGCTGCTCGAACCCCAACGAACTCCTGCTCCAAACTCATATGAATCAGAGGAGGAACATCAAGAGAAGTGTACGGAGCAGACACCTGTTGAGGAGGGCTGCACAACATCTTGGCAAGTGCCTGCGACTTTAGCAACCTACTGACCACTCTCTCCACATCGTGATCCGGCAGCCTAGAGGATCGAGAAGAGTGAGAGGATCGGTGACTACGCTCGCTCTGAAGTAAAGGAGACTGAGAAGCCGAGTGGACCGATTCTAGTGACTCTTGTGGCTCTGCGACGGCTCCGAAGCCCCTGATGGAGCCGACAGGGAGATGGTGTTGTCGGTGCCAGCCGGAACCGAAGTGGAAGGTAAAATCTGAACCGAAGACGGCTCCGAACTTGGAGCTGACGGTTTGGTGGGTTTAGGGGATTTCACAGGCTGAGAGAGCTCTTGGCCGGTGAATCCTGGGGTTTTAAAAGACCCTAAGAATAAGCTTACTCTTACGCTCCTGCAGGACACTTGGACTAAAGGCATGGCATATAGAACAAGAGCCCTGCAGGTGCACAGCGCCTAAACAGACGCAAGAATTGTGCCCATCTGTCAGAGACATTTTCTGACAGCATGAGTCACACTTCTTGACCCCAGAAACCTTGGATTCCTTTGACATCCTTAAAGGAAAACAATTACAACAACCATAAGCAATATACAGTCCACACAAAAAACACACTACTATAAGACTATAGCTAAAGGTTTTTTTTTTTTTTTTTTAATAGGAAAGCCTCTAACTTAAACAGCTAGCCTATGAGAGAAAGGTAGAAGGAAAGCCTCTAACTTAAACAGCTAACCTGACAAGAAGAGGTGGGGGGGGGGGAGAACTCTCTAAGTTAAACAAGTTCTACAATGAAAAGAAGGGATACTACCACTAAACGCCATCACAAAACAAGACTAACGTTAATAAAACACAAAGTGTTGAATTGTAGAATAAGAAAGTTATACAAACAAACTTTATATGAGCTTGAGCCAGAAAAACGACACCTCGCAGCTGAAGCGGCAAACGATCTGGGTAGCTATCGCTAGGCATCAGGGGATAAGGGGTAGCCTTGAGCCAGTAAAAAGCTCTTGAGCTATTGAAAATGGCCGAGTCGGAGCAGAGGATCGGCTCCGATCCCAACCAGCAAGAACGAAGGTGAGATAGACAACTTAACATCTAATGCTACTGTAGAAGCCATCGCCCCTAACAACGTGAGCACCATCTTTGCTTTCGCTTTCCTTAGAGGAAGTAAGCTCAAAACTTGTTCCCTGAGGTTCTGAATTCTTTCTACAAGAAGATAAGCCCTCATTTAGATGGTGTTTATTTTGGCACCAATAAAATTCACATGCTGAGAGGGCGATGATGTAGATTTTTGTCAATTTACTGTAATCCCCAACTGCAAGCAAGTTGAAATGTTAGCGTCCCTGGCCTGTAACAGTAGATGCCTGGTGGTGGCAGTCAGGAGCCAGTTGTCCAGGTACGGAAACACTTGGAATCCCCGACGTCTCAAGTGAGCCGTTACCACTGCCATACATTTACTGAACACCCTGGGGGCTGTGGTGAGACCAAAGGGCAAGGCGCAAAACTGATGAGGACTGGCTCCCAGCCGGAAACGTAAGTGACTCATTGATGCCCTGTCCATCTTGATATGGTAGTATTCATTTTGGAGATCTATGGAGCACATCCAAACGTCTTTCCCTAACAACGGGAGTATCGACTGTAAGGTGACCATTCAGAATTTGGACTTCTGCACAGATTCATTCAATGTGCTGAGATCCAAGATGGGTCTCAAGTCCCCTGTTTTTTTTGGCACTAAAAAGAATCTGGAGTAAGTCCCTAATCCTAATTGGTCTGTGGGGATGGGTTGGATGACTCTTTATGAGCAACTTTTAGATTTCTAGAGTTGCTGAATCCCTGTGATTGGGTGGAACATCTGGGAATAGTCTGAACTGAGGGAGTGGAGAAAAGAAGGGAATCTGGTAACCTCCGGTAATTATCCTTAATACTCACTTGTCTTGAGACACATCGTGCCAGAATACTGGGTATAAAGATATACAACCCCCAACTGGCTCCTGAGATGCACAGTCGGCCTCCTTTCAGGAGCGCTGATAGGGACGACCAAAAAAAGGAATCTCGATCTCCCTGGTTCTGCCGGCCTCCCCTGCCTCTAGGGTAGCATCTAATGATATTTTCTCCTCCTCTGCCTCTGGAGAAGGAATCACCTTGTGCGTCCTGAAAATACCTCTGCAACTTTTTGAAACACATCTTGCCACCCTTCTGCCCTTTGGGATAGGGTCTAGAAGGAATGGAAAAACAGATTCCCACGGCAGACAGGGTTTTTCCTTCCTGTTCGCACCTGGTGAGTGTGTCTTTTTACCTTGATTCTAAACAATGAGGATCCATCAAAGGGAGCGCTGGTAAATGTAGACTTAAAGGCCTCTGCAAAGTTACACAAGCGCATGCAGGAGTGTCTTCTAAGAGAAACTCCTGAACCCGCTGCCCTACTCGCTCCATCAGCTACTTAAGATATCAGCCTCATGGATAGATTTACAACAGAATTTAAGGTAGACATCTGTGCATTAACCTTCTCAGATACCGCTTCAGATACATTACCTTGCAGTCTCTCTTCCAGTTCTTTTAGATCTCTCTTGAGCCTTGTGAAGTGATCAGCAATCTAAGAGTAAAAGCCACTGTAAAAAAGACACACTTTCCTATCTATCCATAGTTCGAGACTCCTTGTTCGGTGGAGGGACAGTAGAGGAAGTTACAGCAAGTTCCTTTTTGGTGGCTGCTGCCACCACCATGGCATCCACTGGAATGCCCCTAGTAAGAAAATCCTTGCCCTGGGGTGCTGACAAAAATTTATTTGGTCTTCTCGGAACTGGTTACACAGAATCAGGAGATTCCCACACCTTTCGACTTACTGGATCCAGTAGCTCGTCAAAGGGTGGAGCCACCCAAGAGCTGGAGGGTTGAGACCCGAAAGCCTTCAGGTACACTGACTCCTCATCAGAAGGGAATGTGGTGGGCCAACTGCCTCTCTGCTTCAGGATCTCAAGGATATCTGCGAATGAGATATCAGAGGACGACTTGGGGGACCCTTCTGACTCCTCGAGGCTAGTGTATGATGCAATGGATTCATCAGGGGAGTCAACATGCTTCCTCTTACAAATTTTCTTCCTAGGTGGCTCCTCAGAAGGGTAAACTGGGGAGACCATGGAAGACTGGGGACCACTCATGAGGTTTCCTGAGGCTGCGAATCTCTTCTGTGTTGGGAGAGAGAGGGAGCTGAGACTGAAGTCTGCGCTTTAGGGGAAAGAGTGTCGGAAACTGAAGACCTGGACAGCAAACTCCATCACCTCGAAGGCCGATCCTCCAGGCTCAGAGGGTGCCCCCCACTGTGAAGATGCAGAAACAGTCCACGGCACCGAGGAGATGGGCTCCAAGGCAGATGTGGGGTCCAAGCTCACCTGCACATAGTAAACAAGCAGCAAATTGTCTAAACAGACACAGAATGCGATAACACACTAAACTGTATAATATAACTATTTTTGTCAACAAATAACTAGTAAAAATGTATAAAAAGTTTTCACTTAGCCACGTCCAAGAAGAAGCACGTCAGAGCTAAACGAGTGGCAAACGAGATCTGGGTTATATTAGTGGTGCATGATGGGATACCTCTTAGCCATGAGCCAACCAGAAGTTTTTGAGCTATAGAATGGCCGATTCAGAGCCGAGGTTTGGCTCCGATCCCAAGTGTAAGAATGAAGGCAAGATAGGACTACAGAACATCAACTGTTTGCTTGGAGACCGCTTTTCAACAGCTGTGGGGTGAAACGATACAAACAGCTGGTTTAACCTTTTGATGTGCTTGGTCTTGTCTAGGTAGGCTCTTGCCTGTGAACATCCAGGGAATGGAGCATTCTCTCACTGTAATTTTCAGGAGCGAGAAAAAAAGTGGATAAATGGACAGACTGATTGACAGCTCATTGACCACTTTAAGCATGAAGGAAGGGTTAGTGCGAAGAGAGACCCTATCATTATGAAATATTAAGTAGAGGGTGGGTTGGCCATGAGCGCTTGTAACTCTGAGACCCTCTTCTGGCTGAGGTCAAGGCTACAAGAAGCACGGTTTTCCAAGTGCACATCTTTAAGGTAGCTGAGGCTGCTGGTTTAAAGGGAGCAGTTGTGAGTTTTTCTATAACAAAATTCAGATCCCAAAGGGGGGGGGGGGTCTTTGTGGTCTGATGTGTAGGGCCCCCTTAAGAAAAAGCTTTAATTCAAATCTGGATAATAATGGAGAGGTGACAGGTACACAAGTTGAAATAGCTGATAAATGGACTTTCACTGAAGAAAGTGAAAGTTCATACTTAAGTAGTTCAACACAGATGAGGCAAAACTAGAGGTACATCAGCCCAAAAGGGATCTAATTGTAAAGGTATCTAAAAGGGTTCAAAAGTTTATCACTCACAGAGTTAGACAGAGTCTTGTTAGTGTGGATGGATGAGCGATCCCTTTTGTTGCGTGATGAGATTCACCTCATGAGGTAACTTGTGGTGATTTCCCATGGCTAGAGAAAACAGGAGGAACCAGTGCTGCCTTGGCCAGAAGGGGGTCACCAACAAGATTTTTAGTTTGTCCTGTTTAATCTTCAGCAGGACTTTCTGTATGACAGGGAAGGGGAGGGGTGCATAAAAAAATCCCCTTCCAGGAGATTATGAAGGCATCCACCCCTCCACATTAGTGGGGGGGGGGTTCTTGTGAAGAGTAACTGCACTTGCCTGTTCAGAGGGGAGGCAAACACATCTATTTGTGGTGTACCCCACCGGTCGACAATGTCCAGGAAGACATCTCTGTGCAACATACATTTGTGATTCTGTGTTAATGACCTGCTGAGGGCATCAGCCTGAACACTGGTTTGTGAGGGGATGTAAAATGCGTGTAGTGTCACTTTGGACAAGGTAGCCATTTCCCAAGCTTGGATGGCTAGTCTGCAGAGCAAGTGGGATTTTGTCTCCCCTTGCTTGTACCACAAGACTGTGGCGTTGTCTGTAAAAATTTGAGGGGTCTGGTAGTCATGCAGAGGTTGACCGGTCATCAAAGGGCTATTTGTTAAAGGACTGGGAAGAGGTTGGTCTGGTTGAGGATGAATTATTGGCACCTTTCCTAGATTTGGAAGTAGGTAGTGTGGAAGCTTTCCTGACAAAACTGGTTTTGGAGGGATAATTTCTGTGAAACTTAGGCACTGGTGAGACAAAGAGGTGCTTAAGGTCCTGCAGCTTCTTGCTCTTTTCCTGCAGGCTTTTAGACAATTCTGCTGATTGTTTTCCAGAGAGAAAACTGTTGTCAAAGGGAGCATCTAAAATCTTGTTTTTAAAATCATCTAGTAATGGTTGTAGTCTCAGCCAGGAGTATATGCAGAGCAGGAAGGCTGAAGCAGCAGACCCGGCTGATGCTTCTACAGCATCGTAGCTGCATTAATTGAACATCTAGTGACTTGAGCAGCTAAGGAGAGGGTGGAGGCACCTTGTGCCTTAATAGGAACATCTGCTATGGAGGATAGCTGAGCCATGGCCTGCGAGACAAGATCCAAAGCATACTTTAACATATGTGTTTGGTAATTGATGGCTCTGAAAGCCAGGGTTAAGTGTATATTTTCTTTCCCAGTCTGTCCATCACTTTACTGTCTGTCTGATGGAAATAAGGAGGAAGAGGGAATCTGTATGGATTGCTCATCAGCCAAGACAGCAATAATAGCTGGGTCTGCCATAGGAGGCTTGATTAAGTATTTAAAGTCATCAGGAACTTTACAGAACCTGTCTGGTCTCTTTGGAACTGAAGGCTTGGAATTCTGGTAATTTTGAAGCTGAGGCAAAGGCGTCTAGGTAGCCTGGGATAAAGGAAAGTTATGTAAAATCTTATCATAGCCATAGATGTCCTTCTCTTCCATGTTGCAGTATTCTACTTGTGGGTTTACCCTTCTTCCTCTCCAGGTTGTCCGGCCAGGTTTCCCAAGATTTTCAGTACCTCTTGGTGCATCGGACGTCTGACGTGGCTACTGGAACATGGGCCATAAAAGTGACGTCTGCACGCACCAGCCCTCAGAACCCCAAAGAAAGCCCCAATTGGAGCCAGTCCTGAAGGGCACAGATTGGCCATTATCACCCAAGAGAGCAAGTGCAATCCTACGAGAGGGGAGGTGGGTGGGAAGGAATACTGCAACATGGAAGAGAACGGCATCTATAGTTACAGTAAGATTTTACACGACTTTTCTACGTTCTTCTATTTCAATGTTGCAGTATTCTACTTGAGTACCAAAGCTCACTGAAGCATGGGAGATGGTCTAGTAGCCCTGGCAAATCCTGCCCTACCCTGGAAATATGGTCCAGTTTGTACTGTTTGGTGCAAGTGTGAACGGAGGACCAAGTGGCTGCCTCCAGAATAGAGTTTGTGTCTAATCCTTTAAAGAAGGCTCCAGACGAAGCCATAGCTCTGGTGGAATGGGCCTTGACATTGCCCTGCAAGGTCTTGCCATGGTGTAACAGAACAAAATGGCCTGAGAGATCCAGGCCAAAATAGTTTGTTTAATCACAGGTTTCCCCAGGGCCCTGGGGTGAAAGGAGACAGACAGCTGGTCTGATTTCCTAAATGGTTTGGTTTTGTGTAAATAAAACCTAAGTTGTCTATGGATGTCAAGGGAATGAAGTACACTTTCACTATCTGCCCGTGGGTTAGGAAAGAAGGTAGGCAGGTGGATAGCCTGATTCAAGGATAAGTCATTCACTACTTTGGGAATGAAGGACAGGTTTGTCTTAAGGGTCCCCTGTCCATGTGGAAAATGAGGAAGGATGAACAGCCTGTAGTTCAGAAACCCTTCTGACAGAAGTCATAGCTACCAGCAAAACAGTTTTCCGTGTGCAAAACTTTAAGGGTGCCTTGTCTGCTGGTTCAAAAGGAGACAGGGTAAGTTTCTCTAGGACAAAGTTCAGATCCCAAGGAGGGGAGGAAGGTTTCTTGAGAAGATTCATGTGCAAGGACCCCCTTGAGAAAAAGTTTGGTGGTAAGCCTGGGGGTAAGGGGTGGATCCATGGGGAGGCAGGCAGAGATGGCAGACAGGTGTGCCTTCAAGGAGACGCAATACAAACTTGTCTGCATAAGCTCACACAGGTACGGCAGGATTAGAGGTACATTGCTTTCCAGCGGATCCAACTGCCTTTTGTGACACCAGATGGAAAACCTTTTCCATTTTGAGATGCAAGATTTGCTAGTGTTAGGTTTCCTGGCCTCCTGCAGGACATTGAGCATGTCTTCGTTACAAAGATGGCGGAAGGGAATCAGAACCCCATCTGCCAGTGTGAGGTGGAGGGACTGCCATTGTGGGTTGATGCAGGTCCCCTTTTCCCGTGTAATTAGGCCCACTGAGGGAGGTAACTTGTGGTGATTGACAGGTGCAAAAGAAGGGGGAACCAATGCCGTCTTGGCCAGTAGGGAGCCACCAATATGATTTTGGGCAAATCCTGCTGAATCTTCAGCAGGACCCATTGAATGAATGGGAAGGGGGAAATACATACAGGAATTTCTCAATCCATGTTACTGAGAAGCCATCTGTAGCTAGTGCCATGGGGGGTCAGGTGTCCTGGTGCAGTACCCAGGAAGTTGCCTGTTTATGGAGGAGGCAAACAGGTCTATTTGTGGAATACCCCACCTGTGAACCATATCCAGGAATACATCTCTCTGCATCATCCATTCGTGGCTGTTTGAGAAGGTTCTGCTTAGGTGGTCTGCCTGGGAGTTGTGCAGGGATGGAATGTAAGCTGCCTGGAGGGAAATCCCCTGAGAGGTAGCTAGGTCCCATACCTGCAGAGCTAGTCTGCATAGGAGGTAGGACTTGGTTCCCCCCTGCTTGTTCAGATACCAGAGCACTGTGGTGCTGTCTGTGAATATCTTTAGAGATCCCTGCTCTAGGTACAGAAGGAATACCTGCAGAGCAAGGTCCTGTTTGTGTCGGTCTGTCCACAAAAATTGTACTTTTCTTGTCCCACGAGTGGCTCCCCAGCCCAGATCCGAGGCATCTGTGTGCGTAGTCTAGGAGGGGGAGGGATTGGTAAGTGAGATTCCTGGGTTCTGTGCTACCTGAGCCAGCCACCATTTTAGTTCCTGGTGTAGGCAGGGGAGCAGTGGGATTCTGAACTCTAGAGGGTGAGTGTGTTGGGTCCATACCGACCGCAGGTACCACTGTAGTTTTCTCATGTGCATCCTTGCTAGGGGCAGCATGGGGATGGTAGCTGCCATGTAACCTAGTAATCTGAGGAACTGTCTTGCAGTCAGCTCTGTAGTTTGTAGAGCTGTCAGGAGGTGGTGAGAAAGTGATCCCACCTTCTCTGGTGAAATGAAGGCCATCATGAGATCTGTCCTGATCTTGCAACCCTGGAAAACCATGTCCTGTGTGGGCTGAAGGGGAGATTTGGGGTAACTGATCATGAAACCCAGAGACTAAGGAAGAATTTGGAGGTTTTGGGAGTGGTTTAGAAGTGTTGCCCTGTCTTCTGCCTGAATAAGGAGGTTGTCTAGGTATGGCAATAAGCAATGACTGGAGCAAAGCATTTTGTGAAGATCCTGGGGACAAGAGAGAGTCCAAAGGGCAAGGCACAGAACGGATAGTGGGAAGAGTCTGCCATGAGCCTGGGGTATTTGCGGATGGTGGGCTTTAAGGGAATGTGAAGGTAGGCATCTTTTATGTATAGAGTGGCCATGAAGGCAGAGGAAGGATGAGAGAGGAAAGGGTAGGGAGAGTTAACATCCTGAAGGTGAACACCCGTAAGGAAGAGACTGAGACGGGACAGGTCTAAGATAGGCCTCCATGGTCCTTCCTTTCTTGGGACCAGGAATATTCTGGAGTAGAATCCTTTTCTTTTCTCTGGTCCGGGTGCTGGTTCTATGGTGCCTTGATCAGAGTGACTGTAGTACCTGATGGATGGCCGGTATTTGGTTGGGAAATGGAACAGGGATTCCTAGCTTTGTGGGAGGAGTGTGCCCGGAGATGAAGTAACCATTTGGATGATGGCTAGCACCAACTTATCTGTGCTGATGAGAGACCACCCTGGGAGACCGTGAGAGGGGCGGGTGGATAAGGGAATAGACGAAGAGGAGGGAGCTGAAGGATTGGCATGTAATCAGACACTACCTGCCATATCTGGAAAGGGAGGCCTTTGGCTGGAGGTCTGAGAAGGACTAGCCTGGGTAGGTTTGCCTTCTAGGGGGTCTCCAAGACCTAGAAGGGGGTGAAGGCCTAGTGGATTTTCTGAGGAATTGAGTTTTGGTTGGGTAGTTTCTCTGAACTAAGGAATAAGAGAAACCAATAGGTGCTTTAAATCCTGCAATTCCTTTCCTTTTTGTTGCACAGATTTAAATAGGTCAGCAACCTTCATGCCAAACAGGGATGAATTGTCAAGAGGGGCGTTCAGAAGTTTTGCCCTGAAGTCGCCTGGGAGGGGATGCAGCCACAGCCAAGAATATCTCCTAAGTACCAAAGATGATGCAGCTGACATGGCGGAGGCCTCTGCTGCATCATAGCTGCATCTTAATGAATACTTATTTACCTGAGAGATGCATGCCAACAAGGAAGCCAGAGAGGCTTTGGCTGCACAGTCAGGAATGTCGTCTAATTCCATAGAAATGTAGATGATCTTACCTAATCTCTCCCTGGTTTTGCTATCCTCGTCAGCAGGAAGGACGGTGGTGGTTGGAAGGAGCTTAGAAGCCCTATCTGAGGAAATTGGGATAGTGGCTGAGTCAGCTGGAGGGCATTTGAAGAGAAATTTCTCTGAGTCAGGTATGTTGTAAAGCCTGTCTGCCCTACGTGGAGCAGGAGGCTGAGAGTCTGAACAGATGGAAGTGGAGGCAAAGGCATCCAAGAAGGCAGGTTGGATGGAGGGACTGCTGAGGGACTAGGAGAGTCCATTTGAATTAAATCATAAAATCTTTTTTGTACTTCAGTCATATCCGGGCATTGCCACTTACAGTGATCTTTCATCATATCTACGGTTTCCCCAAAGGTTAAATCCTCAACAGGGGAGTCAGGTTTGACAGAGCCCTCCTCAGGAGATCCATACATCAGGGGGGATGAAATCTGAGAGGAATAGGACAGATATTACTCAAAGGAATCCAAATCTACTACTTCTTTAGCCTGGTCTGCCCTCCCTTCATGGTGGGGCCTAAGGCTATGTAGAGGAGGTGCAGAGACAGAGGGGTCAGAAGAAGGCCCAAGGCTCATGAGCATACTGAATAGGTTCTGACTTAAAACATGCCAATCAGGCATGGATTGAGAAGTTCAAGTAAGGTGTCTAGTTTTTTGTTTCTTTTTAGAAAGCCTAGCAGGAGTGAGAGAGGCAGTCGGCCTAGGATCTGGCAGGATCCGATAGGCCCAGAGTGAATGCTGGTTCCCCCTCGGCATCTGAGGCAGGCACCGGTAAATCCTCCCTGGATGTGTCAACCACTCGGGATTGTACAGTTTTCTCAGAGGTACCCGCTTTATCTACACCGGCGGATGCCAGATCCTCAGCCAACCTATCAGCAGCTACAGACTGAGGTACTGAAGCGAGAGGCGCAGCAGATTTCGTGGGCTGCAAGGCCTTGGCCCTTTTTCTAGGCGGTTCAGACAGGGCGTCGGACGTGGCCTCCATTCCTAACGCTAACTGCTTTAAACGCTAACTCTCAAGATAAAGGTGAAGGGCCTGTAAATGGCAACGTATGGTCTTCGGGACAAACTAACGGCAAATGGTGCAGTTCACGTTGTCGTGTTCCTTGCCTAGGCAGAAAAGGGAATAGGATCAGAGGTCTGCAAAGGCCTTAGTGTGTATTCCTTTGGAATGGAAGGTAACACTAACCGATCAGGCAAACCTGCCCCCCCTCCCCCCAATCATCGGAAGCCCACCGTAGGCTGGGGAAACTCAGGTGGAATCCAAAGCGATCAAAGTCGCCGGTGCCATCCAATGTACCTCAGCCCCTAAATCGGCAGTTAGCGGGACGTCCGAACTCCGAGGGGAAGTCGCTTTTTCCAGCCTAGAAACTTTTGCCTTTTTTCTCGGCAATTTGCCTCAGACAGTCAGTGTCACTTCCATACCTAAAGCAAGTCGTTTAAGGCATTGGTTTTCCACAAATATGTTCAGGGCTGCAACCTGGCTGAGCAGTGTTTTGGGAACAAACTAGCAGATAGAACACACCTTTTAGTCATGAGTAGGCCCTAAACAAAACAGGCAGAGGTAGTGGCGGTCTTTGTGCAGAATCTGATGTCTGCACTTACATTTTCCCTTCCTAGATGACATGGATGGACTGAGCTAATTGAAAAAACAAAACGGCAACCAAAGCTACAAAAGATATTCCCCACCTGGGGACTATCTTTCAGGAGTCACTTGGAGCGGACCTAAAAGAGCAAGATGACTTTTGACTGGCATTAGGCATCACATTTATGGCCCACAGTTTGTGGTACCAAAGTGTGACATCCCACACATCATACAGCAGCCAGGCTAAGCTTTTGTACATGGGGCGGATGTTTGGGCCACCTCAGGTGGAGGATCCCACATATTTAGAATACTGCAACATGAGAACAGAAGGACATCTTACGATATGTATATCTGAGTAATTAAGTACAGTTTTGTACCTACAATAAATGTAGATGTTCGAGTGCTAATACAGCTGCAGTCATAACAGATGGGTTTTCCTGCCATCAGGCGGGTCCTCAGTCGGCCGAATTCCAAAGTCTAGGTCCGGCGTCGGTTGTCGTCGCCTCCTCCCCGTCAGTGCAACAGTGGTATAAAAGAACCAGCAGACGCCATTTTCTTCAGTTTTTCTTGCCCCAGATGTCAGGTGCCCCCAGAAGGAAGGCAATACATAAATTTATGTAATAATGCAATGCAGTATAATCAAATAAAGTACAGTTTTGTACCTACCATAAATGTAGATGTCCGATAGATATGCAACTGCAGTCCTGACATAGGGGTTGTCCTGCCTCAGGCAGGCCTTCGGTCAGCCAGATTCCAAAGTCTGGGTCCGGCGTCGGCCGATGTCGCCTCCTCCCCGATGTCAGAGCGGCTGGAGTATAAAGGCATCAGCCGACGCCATCTTCTTCAGTGTTTCTTGCCCCAGATGCCAGGTGCCCTCCAATGAAGGCTAAATTTGGTGAATAGGTAAACAGATAAAACCAGACATGCACAACAGTAATAAACAGATACACCATAACATATATCCCCAGCTGATAGGTAAGGGGAGAAAGGACCCAAAATGGGAAAAACAGAGGGGTAGGAGGGAGGGAAAACCTGACTGCAGTTGCATATCTATCGGACATCTACATTTATGGTAGGTACAAAACTGTACTATGTCCTTCAAGAATGCAACTGCAGTCCTGACATATGGGTTGAATACCATAGCCAAGCTGGGGGTGGTAGGACTAAGCAAGAGATGGTGTAGCTAGAAGGCCCTGCAGGACTGCCGAAGCAAAGCCTGCTCGGGATCTGGAGTATAATGGCAGGTTGTAGTGTTTGGTAAATGTATGCACGGAGCTCCATGTAGCAGCCTCTAGAATATCTTTTGTAGCCACTCCTCTTAGAAAAGCTGTGGATGTGTCCATAGCTCTGGTGGAGTGTGGTCTACTATTAGCTGGCACACTTTTTCCATGAAAAGAAAAACAGAATCTGATGCAGTGTCCAATCCATTTTGAGATAGTTTGTTTGGTGACTGCTTTCCCTTGCACTCAAGCAGCATAGGCTACAAACAGTTGGTCAGACTTCCTGGTGGACTTTGTTCTGTCCAAGTACTAGCGTAGTTGTCTGTGAATGTCTAAAGTATGCAGCAACCTTTCCCCTTTATTTTGAGGATTAGGAAAGAAAGTAGGCAGGTGAATTGCTTGGTTTAGAGACACTCTGGATATCACCTTAGGCATGAATGAAGGATTGGTCCTAAGGGAAACTCTGTCCTGATGAAAGATGATAAAGGGAGGAACTGCCATGAGGGCCTGTATCTCCGAGACTCTTCTTGCTGAAGTGACTGCCAACAGGAAAACCGTTTTCCAAGAGAGAATTTGCATTTCTGAAGATGCTGCTGGTTCAAAAGGAGGAAGAGTTAATTTTTCCAAGACATAATTGAGGTCCCATGCAGGAATTGGTAGCTTCCTTGGAGGTTTGATATTCTTTATGCCTCTTAGAAGCTGTCTTAGCAAAAGATGCGAGAACACAGGTGGATCACAGTTGTAATGTGCTGAGATAGCTGAAGCGTGGATTTTGATGGAAGAGTATGAGAGGCCACTGTGAAACATTTCTGTCAAGTATTCCAATATCTGAGGTATGTTCACCAATGATGCATCCTGGCCCTTGTTGACATTCCAGATGGTGAATCTCTTCCATTTGGCCGAACTGGTCTTTCTGGTGGAAGGTCTGCGTGCCTCCAGCAAAATTTCCAGAACTTTTTCGGAGAGGGAATCATGGGTCTGAGTCATGGAACTCTCCAAGCTGTCAGCTTTAGTGTTTGCAGGTTCTGATGAACGGTCTTGTAACTGTGTTGAGTCAGGAGCAGAGGCCATTGAGGCAAGGGCCACGGTTTGGAGTGAGTTATGCTCAATAGTAGTGGATACCAGTGTTGCCTTGGCCAGACTGGAGCTATCAAGATTCCTCTTGGCTGTTCTGCCTTGATCTTCAGTAACACCTTGGTGAGCAAAGGTAGAGGAGGGAATGCATAAATTGTTAGAGCATTCCAGCTGAAGGAAAGAGCATCCGTTCTCCAAGCTAGAGGATGGTGTGTCCTTGTGCAGAACCTTTCCAGGTGTTGATTGAGATGAGATGCAAAGAGGTCTAGGTCTGGTCTTCCCATGCAGATGCTATTTGTGAGAAAATGCGTGGGTGTAGCATCCATTCGTGTGGATCCAAGAAATTTCTGCTCAACCTGTCTGCCAGAACATTGTCCTTGCCCGGAACAAACTGGGATTGCAAGTAGATGTTCAGTTTCAGGGACTTTTCCCAAAGAATCATTGTTAGTCTGCAGAGGGGGTAGGAATGAGTGCCCCCTTGTTTGTTTATGTACCACATGACAGTGGTGTTGTCTGTTCTTATTAGCAGATGACCTTGTTGAAAAGATTTTCCAAAGGCTTCTATTGCATGCATCACTGCCAACATCTCTTTCTGATTTATGTGCTGATGCATCACCATAGGAGTCCATTTCCCTTGAATGCATCTGCCATCCATGTGCGCCCCCCATCCAAGGTCTGAGGCGTCTGTTGTAATAGTTTGACTTGTTGGAGGTTTTTTGAAAAGCATGCCTTCGTTTAAGTGACTTGCTTGAGCCCACCACAAAAATTCCCTTTGCAGGCATGGTATGAGTGGGATTATGTCTTCTAGGTTGTGGCTGTGTTGCGACCACAAGCTTTTTAGGTACCATTGCAGCTTTCTCATGTGTAGTCTTGCCAGAGGGATTAGAAGAATGCAAGATGCCATGAACCCCAGGACCTGCATGGTCTTCCTTGCGGTCAGGTGGGTTAATTTTGCCAGGCCTGTGAAGTAAGCGGTTAAATGTTCTTGTTTCTCCTCTGTGAGGAAAGCCATTTGTAGCTGTGTGTCCAGTTTTGCTCCTAGAAATATAATCTCTTGGGATGGCAGTAATCTTGATTTTTGAATGTTGACTGTGTATCCCAAAGCCTGCAGCAATTGAATGACGTAATCCAAGTGTCTTATCAATGTCTGTTTGCTGTCTGCTTGTATTAGTCGTCCAGGTAAGGGTATATTTGAATCCCTTGGAGTCTGCAATGTGCCACTACTGATGCCAGGCATTTCATGAATACTCTGGGCGCAGTAGATAAGCCAAACGGCAATGCTGAGAATTGATAGTGCTCTGTTCCTGCAAGAAATCTGAGGTATCTTCTGCAACTGTGTCTGATAGGGACATGCAGGTATGCCTCCTTGAGGTCCAGAGTAACCAGCCAAGACCCCTTGCCCAGCATGGGAAGAAGTTGCTGTAACGTCAGCATCTTGAATTTTGGCACCATGAGAAAAGTATTTATAACGGACAAGTCCAATATAGGCCTCCATTGTTTTTCTTTTCTTGGAACAAGGAACAGTCTTGAATAAAGTCCCTGGCCTTGTTCCTGAGGAGGAACCTTCTCTATTGCTTTTATTTGTAACAGCTTTGAGACTTGTATGAGTAGCTCTGCCCTTTGATTTTGTGGCAGGTTTGGCATGCCTTGTTCTGTTGGTAAGGTATGGAAGTGGAACCTGTAACCTCTGTCTATTATATCCAGAATCCAATTGTCCTTTGTTATAATGTGCCAGTTTTTTGAGAATAGAGATAATTTTCCGCCTATAGGCGCTTCTCTTTGAGCCTTGGTAGGCGAAGTGAAAGGTAAGTCATTGTGATTGTCCCTGTGGTGCAGGTTTACTACCTGTGCCATTTCTTTGATTTTGTGGTTGCCATTGGCATCCCCTGTAGGAGCCTCTGTATTGCCCTCTACCTCGTGCACGCCTGTTCTTTCCCCTTTGAAACTTGTCAGAGTCTGGAAAGGACCAATTCTTTGAAGGCCAATTCCGGCTGAACCTTGGGGGCTGAACCTGGAGGAAATCCTTTACTGTTTGAACTGATTTTGCCTTCTCTTCAACAGATTTCAACACATCCTGAGCATTAGCTCCAAAAAGCTTCTGTTTATCCAAAGGTGGATCCAGGAGCTTTACTTTAACATGATCTGGCAGAGGCTGTTCTTTCAACCAAGCATGTCTACGGATAACAGGCCCTGTCATAGCTGCCCTACATGAAGCCTCCAATGCATCATAACCACACTGTAGAAAATGATTACTAATCTGCTGGGTATTACGAACCAAATCCTGCAATGCCTTTCTATCTATAGGCTCAGGAGAGGCCATCTTTTTCAGCAAATCATCCAGTAAATAATCCTGGTACTGAAACATATGAAAAAGGCAGTTAAGAGACCTCATGGCAAGGGTGGTAGAGGTATAGACTTTTTTACCCCATCTCTCCAGGGACCTTGCTTCCCTGTCAGCTGGCTGAGGAGGTAGCCACTCCTTTGGGGCCCTGTGAAATAGTTTCTAGATCCACAGAGTGGGCCTTGAAGAGATGCTTGTGAGTGTCAGGGACCCTATAATAACGGTCTGGCTTGACAGGAGCAGGAGGGAGAGAATCAGGGGAAGCACTGGAGTCGGAGAAAACATCATCCAGGACATCCAAAACTGGCGGAATAGCTAAAGGTCTGTGCTGGGGTAACTTAAGGAAGGTACGTAGCCTTTTCCTGGAATCAGAAAATTCCTGACCCTGCAACTTAAAATGCTCCCTCATGGAGTGGAGGACTTCACCGAAAGAAAAATCCTCTGGAGGGGAGGCAGAGGGAATAGATTACTCAGCATCAGAGTCATCATAGGCCTGGAAAGTTTCTTCTTGAGTTTCTGAATGCTCTGAATCCCCAGAGGCTTCATCTGAAGAGAGGTTGTCTGCCTGCTCAGTTCTAGGCCTTTTTTCTGCAGGCGGCTGAGAACCTCTGTCTGGGTGAGGCTGAGACCCCCTAATAAGAGAAATAAGATCTGCAGCCAGAGACATGATTTGTTTGTCAGAAGAAGGAGCCTGAGAAGCAGGCTTGGGATGGGCCTTGGCCTGGCTGGCGGCCTTAGCACGTGCAAAGGCCTTGATTGACATGGATACAGGAGGCCTAGCTGCCCCACGTGCAGGGGTAACCTTGTCAACTGGAATGGTGTCTGGTAGATCCAGAACTTCGGTTTCCGGAGGAAAATCAACAACCGGCACCGGAGTAGCCTCCGAGACCGAGGGATGAGTTAACGTGGTATCGTCGGCCTGGAGCGGTTGAATTACCGCTTCTGAAGGGACCGAAGCACTCGCGGAGGGCTTAGGCGTTATATCAGTGGAAGACGCGGGCCGAGGATGTCTGTCCCAGTCCTTTCGTTTTTTGGTAGTTTGTGCTGTCGGTTGTTCCGACGGCATGTTGTAAGTGTAAGATTCGCCAAAAAAGTCTTTGGCAAACTCTGCCCGGCGCCTGAGAGTGCACTTATTAAAGCAAGCACAGGCGGCACAGGCCGAGATGTCGTGGTCTGGGCCCAGGCAAGGGAGGCAGTAAGAATGAAAGTCCTTATGAGGTATTTGTTTACCACAAGACAAACAATTATTAACTTTCTCAATTTTTTCTGACATCGGCTGAGGCAAGAAAAAATGTTCCCCAACGGGGTACTTAGCTTTTAGATGACTTCGGTAACTGAAAGCACAGGAGCTGACCGACCGGCACTTGCGAACTGCTTCTGCTTCGGGCACCGCACGGCAAGAAAGACTGAAGAAGATGGCGTCGGCTGATGCCTTTATACTCCAGCCGCTCTGACGTCGGGGAGGAGGCGACATCGGCCGACGCCGGACCCAGACTTTGGAATTTGGCCAACCGAAGGGCTGCTTGAGGCAGGACAACCCTATGTCAGGACTGCAGTTGCATTCTTGAAGGACACCAGTAGTTGCAAGCAAATACACCATAAAAGAATACCCCAATCAGGTTGTATGAGGAAGTGTTAGCCATTAGGCCTGTCCCAGAGGGGAAGGAGGGAGGGAAACCCGGACTGAAGCTGTATTAGCACTCTAACATCTACATTTATGGTAGGTACAAAACTGTACTATGTTCATCGTGCATACAGCTGCAGTCATAACAGATGGGTAGAATACCAAAACTAAAAAAGGGGTGGTAGGCACTAGGTGGAACTAGGAGGAGCCAGGATGCCCTGCAAGACTGCAGTGGCAAACCTGCTCTAGATTTGGAGTATAATGGTAGGTGATAGTGCTTGGAAAAAGTATGTACAGAACTCCAAGTGGCAGCTTCCAAAATATCTTTGGGAGGAACACCCCTGAGGAAAGCTGCAGAGGTAGCTGTGGCCCTTGTGGAGTGAGACCTGATGCCTGCAGGTACAGTTTTACCATGAAAAGAGTAACAAAAGCGTATGTAGTGGGCTATCCATTTTGAGATTGTCTGTTTGGAAATAGGCTTCCCTTGAGCTCCTGTAGCATAGGACACAGAGTTGCTCTGATTTTCTGAAAGGCTTTGTTCTGTCCAGATAATAACGTAGCTGTCTGTGAATGTCCAAGGAATGTAGTAGTCTCGCCCCTTTGTTTTGAGGCTTGGGGTAAAAGGTAGGTAAGTGGATAGCCTGATTCAAGGCTACCATGGATACTACCTTTGGCATAAAGGAAGAATTGGTTCGTACGGAAACTCTGTCCTGATGGAAAATGATGAAAGGCTGCACAGCCATGAGGGCTTGTAGTTCCGAAACCCTGCGAGCTGCGGTGATAGCCAGCAGGAAGGCTGTTTTCCAGGACAAATATTGCAGTTCTGCTGAGGCAGCTGGCTCAAAGGGAAGCAAAGTCAGTTTTTCTAGAATGAAATTGAGGTCCCAAGCAGATACTGGTTGTTTCCTTGGGGGTTTTATATTCTTAGCCCCTCTGAGGAACTGTCTTAAGAGGGGGTGAGAGAATAAAGGAGGATCAGTGTTGTATTCTGCAGAAATGGCTGAGGCATGGATTTTGATGGAGGAGAATGAAAGTCCACTGCTTAGCATCTCAGCTAGGTACTGTATTATTTGAGGTAAATTCAGTATTCCAGGGTTCTGGCCCTTTTTCTCATTCCAAGCACAAAACCGTTTCCATTTTGCGGAATAGGCTTTTCTAGTAGAAGGTCTTCTAGCCTCCAAAATGACATCCTGCACCTCCTTGGGGAGTAGAGTCTGTTGTGATT
The DNA here is from genome assembly GCF_019279795.1 of Protopterus annectens. Classification (NCBI taxonomy): domain Eukaryota; kingdom Metazoa; phylum Chordata; order Ceratodontiformes; family Protopteridae; genus Protopterus; species Protopterus annectens. Next base: position 970,369,853 of record NC_056743.1, read on the forward strand.
TTAGGGAATCTTCCATGCGGCTAGATTGAGTGTTTTCAGCTGACTGAAGAGTTTTGAAGTTGTGCTGAGTCAGTGGAAGAGGCATTAGAGGCAGGATCCATGGTGGGGAATGTGTCAGGCTCCTCAGGAGTGGGTACCAGTGTTGTCTTGGCCAGTCTGGAGCAATGAGAATCATCTTTGGTCGGTCTGCTCTGGTTTTTAATAGAACTTTGGGCAGCAGAGGAAGAGGTGGAAAGGCATAAACTGTCATTGTTGCCAACTGAAAGAGTGCGTCCACTTTCCAGGCCTGTGGATGAAAGGTCCTTGAGCAGAATTTTGCCAATTGGTGATTTCTGTGGGAGGCAAAGAGATCTATGTCTGGCCTTCCCCATGCTTGAACTATCTTTGAAAAAACTTGAGGATGCAACTTCCATTCGTGTGGATCTGTCATATTTCTGCTTAGGTTGTCTGCCAGCATGTTTTCTTTGCCTGGCAGGAACTGTGCTTGAAGCTAGATTTGCAATTCCAGAGCCATGTTCCAAAGAGACATGGCTAGCCTGCATAGGGGGTATGATAGGGTTCCTCCCTGTTTGTTTATGTACCACATTACTGTGGTGTTGTCTGTCCTTATCAATAGCTGGCCTGGATGCAGCAGGTCTTTGAAAGCTATAATAGCATTTATTACTGCTAGCATTTTCCTTTTGATTGATGTGTAGGTGCTTTTCTTTTTGGGACCATTTGGCCTGAATGCACCGATCTGTCATGTGCGCCCCGCAAGCGTAATCCGAGGCGTCTGTTGTGATGACTTGATTTGCTTGAAGCTTGCAGAATGGGAGACCTGTGTTTCTTTGGCATGCTTGAGCCCACCACAGAAATTCCTTTTGAAGACATGGAATCAGTGGTAATGCTGTTTCCAAACTGCGGCTGTGTTGAGACCATAGTTTTTTTTAGGTACCACTGAAGTTTCCTCATATGCAGCTTTGCACATGGGATTAGTAGGATGCAAGATGCCATGAATCCCAGAGCCTGCAGGATTTTCCTTGCAGTCAGCCTGGTGAAAGTTGCCAGTTTTCTGAAGTATTGAGTTAGTTGCCCTTGTTTCTCTGGCATGAGGTAGGCCATCTGGGTGTTTGTATCCAAGCTGGCACCCAGGAAAATTATTGTTTAAGAGGGTATTAGCCTTGATTTCTTTTTGTTGACTGTGTATCCCAGAGAATTCAACATTATTACAAATGCCAGATGTTTCAGAAGTATGTGCTTGCTGTCCGCTTGGATCAGGCAGTCGTCCAAATATGGGGTATATTTGTATCCCTTGAAGTCTGCAGTAGGCGATTACTGATGCCAGGCATTTTGTGAACACTCTGGGCGCAGTAGATAAGCCAAAGGGCAATGCAGAGAATTGATAATGTGTTGAACCTGCAAGAAATCTGAGGTATCTTCTGCAATCGTGTCTGATTGGGACATGCAGGTATGCCTCATTGAGGCCCAATGTTACCAGCCAAGACTCCTTACCCAGCATGGGAAGAAGCTGCTGTAATGTGAGCATCTTGAATTTTGGCACGAGTAAAAATGTGTTTTGGATGGATAGGTCCAAAATAGGTCTCCAATCTCTGCCCTTCCTTGGTACCAGGAATAGTCTGGAATAAAAACCTTGACCCTGTTCTTGTGCAGGAACCTCTTGAATAGCTTTCATGTCCACGAGATCTGAAATTTGTTTTTGTGCCTCTGCCCTTTGACTGTGTGGCAGGTTTGGCATGCCTCTCATTTTTGGAAGGGTGTGAAAGTGGAATTTGTAGCCTCTGTCTATAATGTCCAGGATCCATTTGTCTTTTGTGACAATATGCCAATTTTTCAAAAATAATGCCAGTTTTCCGCCTAAAGGTGCTGCCATTTGAGCCTTGCTTGGAATGCAAAGGGGAAAGTCATTGGTTCTGCATTCTGAATGGTTGTGAATTATCCTCACCACAACTTTGTGTAGGTGCTTGCCATTGTCTGCCTCTAAACGATCCTTGAGATTGCCCTCTACCCCTCGGGTGCCTGTATATACCTCTTTGGGGTCTGTCCGTGGCTGGAAAGGGCCAATTTTTTGAAGGCCAATTTCTACTGAAACGTGGAGGTTGTACCTGTAGGAAATCTTTCACTGTTTGCATTGATTTTGCCTTTTCCTCCATTTTCTTTAATACCTCCTCAGCTTTAACACCAAACAATACATCTTTTTGCAGAGGTGCATCCAGTAATTTAGCCTTAACATGATCTGGTAAGGTTTGCTCTTTGAGCCAAGCATGTCTACGTATGACTGATCCTGTAACAGCAGCTCTACATGAGGCCTCTAAAGCATCAAAAAGTACAGTTTTGTACCTACCATAAATGTAGATGTCCGAACAGGATTGCATCTGCAGTCCTTACAAATGGGTTGTCCTGTCGTCAGGCAGCCCTTCGGTCGGCCGGATTCCAAAGTCTGGGTCTGGCCTCGGCTGGTGTCGCACTTCACCCGACGTCATAGCTGCAGTTCTTCGGGTATAAAGGCATCAGCCGACACCATTTTCCTCAGTGTTTCTTTCCCCAGATGCCAGTTGCCCTCTTGGACAGCTAAATTTTGGATAAATGCCAATGTTTCCAAATAGTAGAAGGCAAACACAAAAAATAATCATGTATGTACATATATACAAACAAATACACCATAAGAGATCCCCCCCAACTAGCTATTAGGTGGGCAAATACCCTAGGAATACCACAGAGGGGAAGGAGGGTGGGTAATCCTGACTGCAGATGCAATCCTGTTCGGACATCTACATTTATGGTAGGTACAAAACTGTACTATGTCCTTCAAGGATGCATCTGCAGTCCTTACAAATGGGTAGAATACCATAGCCAAACTAGGGAGGAGGAAGAAGAAATTATGGTGTAGTTAGGATCCCTTGCAAAACAGCAGTGGCAAACCCTGCTCGGGATCTAGAGTATAAAGGTAAGTTATAATGCTTGGCAAATGTATGCACGGAGGTCCAAGTAGCAGCCTCTATAATGTCCTTGGTAGCCACTCCTCGTAAGAAAGCTGTGGTAGTGGCTGTAGCCCTTGTAGAATGAGGCCTTATGTTCTGTGGAATTTGCTTTCCATGGTAGGAGTAACAGAATCTAATGCAATTTCCTATCCACTTGGAGATTGTCTGTTTGGAAATGGCTTTTCCTTCCCTTCCTGTTGCATATGCTACCAGAAGCTGGTCAGTTTTTCTATTGCCCATGGTTCTGTCCAGGTAGTAGCGTAACTGTCTATGTACATCCAAAGTATGCAGCAGTCTTTCCCCCCTGTTCTGTGGATTGGGGAAGAAGGTAGGTAGGTGGATTGCCTGGTTTAAAGACACTCTGGATACCACCTTAGGCATAAATGTAGGATTAGTTCTCATGGACACTATCTTGATGGAAGATTAGGAAGGGTTGTACTGCCATTAAAGCCTGTAGCTCAGAAACCCTTCTTGCTGAGGTAACTGCCAGCAGGAAAGCAGTTTTCCAGGATAGGTGTTGAAGATCTGCTGTTGCTGCTGGTTCAAAGGGGAGTGTCAATTTTTCTAGCACAAAGTTCAAGTCCCATGCTGGTAATGGTGGTTTCCTAGGAGGTTTTACATTCTTAATTCCTCTCAGAAACTGCCTGAGTAGAGGATGAAAAGACAGGGGATCGAAGCTGTATTCTGCAGAAATAGCTGATGCATGTATCTTGATGGAGGAATAGGACAGGCCTATATGGAAAAGCTCTGCCAAATACTCCAGGATGTTGGCAATGTCTACCTTTGACACATCTTTGCCCCTCTCGGTACTCCAAATGAGAAACCTTTTCCATTTTCCTGCATAGTTCCTTCTTGTTGAGGGTCTGCGGGCCTCAAGGATAATGTCTTTAACCCTTTGGGATAAATCTGGGTTAGTTGCTCTTATGTAATGTTCCAGGCAGTCAGTTGCAGAGTTTTCAGGTTTGGATGCAGGATGTTGTAGTCGCTCTGAGTTAACATCAAAGGAATCAGGGGTAGTGTCCACATTTTCCCCCGAGACATGCTCCTCAGTAATGGGTACCAATGTTGTCTTGGCCAATCTGGAGCTATCAGAATTATCCTTGGACGTTCCTCTTTGATTTTCAATAGCACCTTGTGCATCAAAGGAAGAGGTGGGAATGCATATGCTGTCAGGCCTTTCCAACTGAAGGATAGAGAGTCCACCTTCCAAGCAAGTGGGTGGTACGTCCTTGTGCAGAATTTCTTGAGCTGGTGATTGAGTGGGGATGCGAATAGGTCTATTTGTGGCAGTCCCCATTTCTTTGTGATGACCTTGAAGATGTCCGGGTGTAGCATCCATTCGTGAGCATCCGAGGTAGTTCTGCTTAATATGTCTGCTAGGATGTTTTCTTTTCCCGGTACAAAAATTGCTTGTAACTGAATGTTGTAACTCAGAGCCATATTCCATAGGTCCAGTGCCATCCGGCATAGAGGGTATGAATGAGTGCCTCCCTGTTTGTTGATGTACCACATGACTGTGGTGTTGTCTGTCCTTATCAACTGGCCTTCTTGGAGGAATGGTCTGAAATTCTGGATTGCTAGTTTTACTGCCAGCATTTCTTTTTGATTTATGTGCAGGTGCAGCTGATCTTGAGTCCATAAGCCTTGTATGCACTTGTCCAGCATGTGGGCTCCCCAACCGAGGTCTGAGGCGTCCGTTGTGATGGTTTGGCTTGGTTGAATGCTGTGAAAGGGCAAACCTGGGTTTGACTGGCATGCCTGAGCCCACCATAGGAACTCTTGTTTCAGGCATGGAATTAGTGGTATTTCGGTTTCTAAGCTGTGCCTGTGTTGAGACCATAAATTCTTTAGGTACCACTGTAGCTTTCTCATATGCAGTCTGGCATGGGGGACCAGGATTATGCAGGATGCCATGAAGCCCAAGGCCTGCAGTACTTTCCTTGCTGTTAGTTTGTTCTGCTTTGTTAATGCCAAGAAGTAGAGAGGAAGTTGTTCTTGTTTTTCTGCAGTTAGGAATGCCATCTGTTTTACTGTGTCCAATTCTGCACCTAAGAAGGTTATTCTTTGGGATGGTATCAGTCTTGACTTTTTATATTGACTGTGTATCCCAGGGCTTGTAGTAAGCAAATGACTCTTTGTAAGTCTTCTGTTAGCTTGTTTTTGTTGTCCGCTTGTATCAGGCAGTCGTCCAGGTATGGATATATTTGGATTCCCTGAAGCCTGCAGTGAGCGATTACTGATGCCAGGCATTTCGTGAACACTCTGGGCAGTAGATAAGCCAAAGGGCAATCCTGGGAATTGATAATGCTCTCATCCTCCAACAAATCTGGGGCATCTTCTCCAATTTGGTCGATTGGGGACGTGCAGGTATGCCTCCTTGAGATCTAGAGTTACCAGCCAATACTCCTTGCCCAGCATGGGAAGAAGTTGCTGTAGGGTCAGCATTTTGAATTTTGGAACAATGATGAATGTGTTTAAAGCGGACAGGTCGAGAATAGGCCTCCAATTTTTCTCTTTTCTTGGTACCAGGAATAGTCTGGAGTAAAATCCCTTGCCTTGTTCCATAGATGGTACCCTTTCCACAGCTCTCATCTTTGCTAATTGAGCTATTTGTTTTAGAGCTTCTGTCTTTTGATTTGGTGGTAGGTTTGGCATTCCTCTTTTTCCTGGTAAAGTGTGGAAATGAAACCTGTAGCCTTGATCTATAGTTTGCAAAATCCACTTGTCTCTTGTGATATAGTGCCAGTTTTTTGAAAATAAGGCTAACTTTCCGCCTAAGGGTGCTGCTATTTGTTCCCTGGTAGGCGGTGCCAGAGCCAAGTCACTGTGGTCCTGTTGCAGTGGTAGTAGTTGTGTCTGTGCCTCGTTGGTTGTTACCTTGCCACTGGCGTCCCCTGTAGGCACCTCCTCTGGATTGATTTCTGCCTCTTGAACGCCTATTCTTGCCTTTCTGAGTTTTAGAGGAGTCTGGAAAGGACCAATTTTTGGAAGGCCAGTTCCTGCTAAACCTTGGAGGCTGAACCTGTAAGAAATCTTTCACTGTTTGTACAGATTTTGCCTTCTCTTCCATTTTCTTCAGTACCTGTTGAGCAGGAGAACCAAATAAACTGACCTTATCCATAGGAGCATCTAATAGTTTTGCTTTAACATGATCCGGCAAGACCTGTTCTTTCAACCATGCATGCCTTCTTATAACTGTGCCAGTCATGGCTGATCTAAAGGAAGCCTCCAGTGCATCATAGCCACATTTTAAGGAATGGTTACTAACCTGCTGAATGTTATGCACCATTTCTAGAACATATTTCTTATCTAAAGAATCATCAGAGGACAGTTTCTTAGTTAACTGATCAAGCATAAACTCCTGGTATTGGATCATATGAAACTGACAGTTCAATGCCCTAGCTGAGAGAGTAGCAGAGGTGTATACTTTTTTACCCCATCTCTCTAAGGACCTGGATTCCCTTTCAGAAGGGAGAGGGTTTTTAACTGAGGTCGGCTGCTGCCTTAGGCCCCTGGGAGATAGTCTCGATCTGCAAAAGGAGCCTTGTATAAATGGTGATGAGTGTCCGGGACCCTGTAGAACCTATCGGGCTTAGCAGGGGCTGGAGGTAAAGTATCAGGAGCAGTGCAAGCATCATTAAATGCATCATCCACAACAGGAAGAACTGGAGGTATAGCTAAAGGCCTATGTTGTGGTAAATGCAAAAAGGTCCTAAGCCTTTTCCTTGAATCTGAGAAATCTTGTCCCTGCCATTGGAATTGCTCTCTCATGGCATGTAAAGTTTCCCCAAAGGAAAATTCCTCTGGTGGAGAGGCAGAAGGAATCGATTCCTCAGCATCGGAATCTTCATAAGTAGAAAAGGGAGCCTCTGGATGGTCTGTATTGTCTGTATCAGAAGAATCATCTGAGGACACTGGCTCAGGGGGCTCTGCTCTAGGTCTCTTTTCTGGAGGTTGAGAGGCCCTGTCTGGGTGAGATTGGGATCCCCTTATTAAAGAGCTGAGATCCTCTGCCAGAGTAAGCATTTGGGAACTGGAACTGGGCCTGTGAGAGGGGGGCTTAACAGGCACAGACTTAGAAGTTTTGGCTGCTTTAGCCCTGGCAAAGGCCTTTATAGACATGGCTGCAGGCGGCCTAGCAGCACCACGTGCAGGGGTAGAAACATCCAAAGGGATGGTGTCCGATAATTCTTGTGAAACCACAGTAGCAGGTAGAACTTCAGAGGCCGATTCAACCAGGGTAGAAGGGGCCTCGGTAGTAGTCATGGATTCGCTGAAGATAGAACCGTTTGCTCGGTTTCGCCGAAACAGAGACACTCGCGGTTTGCTTAACCGTGGTTTCGCCGAAACCGCGGACCGCGAGTGTCGGTCCTTTTCTTCGTTTCTTAACAACTTGAGAAGTCGGAGGATCCGACGGCATTATGTACGCAAAATCTGAGCCGAAAAACTGTTCAGCAAACTCCGACCGACGCCTAAGCGTCCGTCAGTTGAAAGAAGCACAGGCTAGACAAGCTGCTACGCCGTGGTCTGGGCCTAAACAAGGTAAGCAGTAAGAGTGGAAATCTTTATGAGGTATTTGTTTCCCACAAGTTAAACAGTTATTCACTTTTTCTGACATCGGCTGAGGCAAGAAAGAGTCCCCAACGGGTACTTAGCTTTTAGAAGTCTTCAAGTAGTATTAGGTAGTAGTAATCTCTGGATCTGACCGACCGGCACTTGCGAACAGCTTCTGCTTCGGCGCCACGGCAAGAAAGACTGAGGAAAATGGCGTCGGCTGATGCCTTTATACCCGAAGAACTGCAGCTATGACGTCGGGTGAAGTGCGACACCAGCCGAGGCCAGACCCAGACTTTGGAATCCGGCCGACCGAAGGGCTGCCTGACGACAGGACAACCCATTTGTAAGGACTGCAGATGCATCCTTGAAGGACATCCACATTGCAAGGTATGTTTACCCACTTGTTCTGCACTATGTAATAAATCCTGCAAATCCTTCAAGTCTGGTTGTTCAGGTAGTGACATTTTGCTTTTCAACTGTAATAACAGAAACTGTTGGTACTTTAACATATGGAACTGACAGTTTAATGCCCTCATGGTTAAGGTGGCCGAGGTGTATACCTTCTTCCCCCACCTTTCTAAAGCTCTGGAATCTCTCTCTGAAGGTAATGGATTTTTAGCAGTGGAGGCCTTAATTCCCTTGGGACCTTGTGAAATAGTTTCTGGGTCAGCCGCATGGCTTTTGTATAGAAATTGGTGTGAATCAGGAACCCGGTAATACCTATCAGGCTTGACTGGAGCTGGTGGTAAAGAATCCGGGTTAAGGCAGGCCTCCAAATACACATCATCTAGTATGTCTAAGACAGGAGGTATAGCCAGAGGCCTGTGCTGAGGGAGCAAGAGGAAATCCCTAAGCCTTTTCTTGGAGTCTGAGTACTCTTGGCCTTCCCAGTGGAAGTGTTCCCTCAAGGTATGTAAGGTTTCCCCAAAAGAGTAATCCTCAGGGGGGGAGACAGAGGGAATGGACTCCTCTGCATCAGAGTCTTCAAAAGGGGAATATGAATGTTCCTGGTCTTCAGAATGCTCTGAAATAATAAAGGCCTGGTCCGAGGAAGGGGATTCTTCCTCTACTCTGGGCCTTTTGTCCGGGGGGGGGTTTGAGAACCCCTGATAAGAGTAATCAAATCCTCAGCCATTTTGAGCATCTGCTTTTTTGGCATGGGGCCTTGAGAGGGGCCCTGTGGAGCTTGTTTTTTAGGATGCATGGCTGCTTTAGACTTAGTGAAAGCCTTGATGGAAAAAGAAGAGGAAAGCCTGAAGACACCTTGAGAGGAGGCAGGTTTGTCTAAACTCTGAGTTTCACCGCCAAGAGTGGCTTCGGTATCTGTAGTCGGGGTGTGGGCCGAAGAGCCTGCAACCTCGGGTACTGAAGACACCGCCAAAGAAGTGTCATCGGTAGTCAGGGGCTGCGTAGGCGCCTCACTGAGAACCGGAACACCTGTAGTCTGCTTTGGCGTGGTGTCGGTAGAAGTCGCGGACCTCGTATGTCGGTCCTTATCTTTGCGCCTTTTACTTAAAACTGGAGTCTGAGTATCCGACGACATAATGTAATTAAACTTTTTGCCAAAATAGTGATGGGCGAACTCCGCCCGACGCTTAACAGTACGTCTGTTGAATGTAGCACAAAAATGACAGGCTGAGACGTCGTGGTCTGGGCCTAAGCAAGGAATGCAGAGGGAATGAAAATCCTTATGCGGTATTTGCTTCCCATATGAAATACAATGATTAACTTTGTCTGACATCGGTCTGAGGCAAGAAAAGTTTCCCCAACGGGGTACTTAGCTTTCAAGAAGACTTCAGTTGAAAAATATTTGTAATCTCAGGAGCTGGCCGACCGGCACTTGCGAGCTGCTTCTGCTTCGGGCACCGCGCGGCAAGAAAGACTGAAGAAAATGGCGTCGGCTGGTTCTTTTATACCCCTGTCGCACTGACGTCAGGGAGGAGGCGACGACAACCGACGCCGGACCTAGACTTTGGAATTCGGCCGACTGAGGACCCGCCTGACGGCAGGAAAACCCATCTGTTATGACTGCAGCTGTATGCACTATGAACATCCAAATAAACTCATTCAGGAAAGAGGATCCCTTCAGGTCAAAGTAACATGTAAGGGGGAAAAGGGTGAGTTTTATCAACAGATTGGAATGAAAAGTGTATCCTATTCTTTCAGTCAGTCTGATCTGACATACGACTTGAAATCACAAGCTACAGTGACCTTGTATGATACAATGACAGCAACATCTTCAGGATATAAACATAGAAGGATGTTCTAGCTCTGAAAGTGCAATCCAGTTTGTAATGTTTAATAAACGTATGTATGGAAGATGAAGTAGCAGCCTCACAAATGCCATAAAATGAAGAGCCTCTGAAGAAAGGTGCAGAAGCTGTCACAGCTCTGGTAGAGTATGTTTTTGGTTTAGAAGAAAGGGGTTTACTGTACAGACTGTACACAAGGGAGATGCTGACAGTCATCTAAAGAGTGAAACCTTAGATGCCCTTTTTCCCAACTAGTTTTGAGCAAAGAAAACAAAAAACTGCTAATCCTTTCCAAAATGATCAATTCTGTGGATGTGAAAACAAGGTACAATTGTGTAAGAACTTGTCTTACTGACCACTGCTGCAGTATTCTTAACAGACGAGTTGTAGGTCAACGACATCTGTCCAGACTACAAAAGCTTTACCTTTGTACGTCAAAAGTTTGGGCGATTACCACAGCTTGTAGGCACTGAGGTATAAAAGTGGACTTATGTACAAGATTGTCAGACCATCTCCAAGCCAGTATGTCACAAGGAGGAGCAATAGGTTTCCTTGGGGGTTTAAGGTGTAAAACTACCATTAGGAAAAGTTTAACTTCTGTCCTAGACATGAGAGAGAGCTCCAAAGGAAGGCAAGTATTAATGGCCGATATGAGATCTTTAATGGAAAAATAGGCCAACCCTGAATGAAGTAAATCACACAAGCATTGGAGTACTGATGAGGTGTTTGCTAGAAGGGGTTGGAGTTTGTGTTTTCAGCATCAGATGGAAAACCTTTTCCACTTGGCCATGTAAGACTTTCTGGTGTTAGGTTTCCTTGTTTCTTGTAGAATCCAAACCACCCACTCAGAAAAGTTGAGTCTAGTCGAGATTACAATCCAATCGTGCACATGGTCAGGTTGACACAGTCCAGATTGGGATGAAGGAGCTGTCATTTCTGTTGTGTGATTAGATCTGGTTTTGGAGGGATTCTTCAAAAGTTTCTCTTGGACAGGTAAAACAGGAGTGGGAACCGGTGCCGTCTTGACCAGAAAGGTACCAGAAGTACAAGTTTTGGGCTTTCCTTCTGTTCTCTGAGGAGAAGCCTTCACAGGAGCTGGATACACAGAAAGGAACTTCTTCATCCATGTGAAAGAGAAGGCATCTGTCCTCCAGGCTTGAGGTGACAGATTATTTGTGTAGAACAGAGGAAGCAGGTGATGCTCAGAGGAGGCAAAGAGGTGTATCTGAGGGGTTCCCCATCTCAGAATGATAGCTTTGAACACCTCTGTGTTCAGTGACCATTTCTGAGGATTCTCAGAAGTCTCTGCAGAAAAATAGTCTGTCAACAGATTCTCTTGTGAAGGGAATTTATGTGACAGAGGGAGAGATTCATCTGAGAGGCTAGGTGCCAGACGTCCAGAGCTAGTCTGCACTGAGGGTAGGATCTTGTGCCTCCATTTGTTTATGTGCCACATCACTGTGGCATTGTCTGCATGTACCAGAAGAGTGTCTAGTATTCACAGGTGTGAGAAGAGCTTTTGAGCTTGAAGAAGGGCCCTCATTTCCTTTAAGCCGATTTGTTGTTTGAGTACATGGGCAGGCCACTCCCCTAGGACTCTGTGGTGTCCTGCCCAAGCCCCTTACACCCTGTCTGAAGTATCCGTAAACATGACTTGCTTGAATGGGAGATCTGGGTTGAAAGTAACCTGCTTGCTCCACCAAAGGACCTCCTTTGTGACACAGAAGAGGAGGAATGTGGGTACTGAGAGGGTGACAGTATTGTGAACACACTGATTTCAGATATCATTGTATTTTCCTCGTGTGTAATCTGGCAAGGGCCAGCACAGGCACTGGTGGCAGCCATAAGTCCCAAGGTCCTCAGGGCTTGTCTGGCCATGCAATGATTCTCACTGGAAAGCAGCAGGAACCCGCTGACAAGTAAGTTGACCTTCTCTTGATGAATGGAGGCATGCGTGGAGAATGTGTGCACATGACATCTTAGGAAGATCAGCTGTTGGGAAGAGATGAGCTGAGTTCTTTTATATTTGATGGTGAACCCCAGGAGAGTTAACAGTTGCACAGTGTAATGAAGGCGGTTTAGAAGACCGTCCCTGGATAAAGACTGGATTATAAAGGTCATCCAGTTATGGGAAAATACGAAAGCACAGAGAGAAGCAAAAAGCTAGTACTGGAGCCAAACACTTTGTGAACACACTTGAGTTGTAGAAAGACCAAAGTGTAAAGCCGTTAACTGTTAACAGGGGTCTGCTACTGAACGGAGGCCTCCCATGAGGGGTATCCCACAGTTTTTTCTGGAGTCCTGCTTGGTCTATGAGGAGTTCTAGGATCTCTCTTGGCAAAGGTTGATTTAGCTGGATAATTTCTGTGGTAAATGGGAACAGTGGACAGCAGGATTTGATGGCAATCTTTCACAGTCTAGCCCTATTCCTGAGAAGTCTTGAAGAGACTGGCGGGCTATGAGACAAAAATGAGGCTGCTATCCAATGGAGTTTCTAAAATTTTAGATTTAAAATCTTCAGGGGCAGGTTGGCCCTGCAGCCACACACAGCGGCTAATCACTGAACCAGTGGCAGCCACTATGAAAGAGGCTGCCACAGCATCACAGCTACATTTTATATCGTGCTTGGCTATTTAGAAGCTTGTGCCACTAAAGACTGCATGAGCTGTTTTGAATCGGAATTTCAGTCTAACAAAAAGCAAACATTTGGTCATTTGAGTCCGATACTTTATAGCACTAGAGGGTAAACTGGAGGAAATGTACACTTTCTTACTTCACCTATTCATTGCTCTACAGTTGCTGCCTGATATCTTTGGTTGGTACTCCTCTGAGGAAGGCTGCTGACCTAAGTGGCTGTTGCTCTGGTGGAATGAGGCCTAATGTCCTTATGCATTGATTTGCCATGTTGGAGATAGCAGAAATGGATGCAACGGCCTATCCATTTAGAAATAGTCTGTTTTGAGATGGCCTTTCCTTGTGAACCTGCAGCATATGACACAAAGTTGCTCAGTCTTTCTGAAAGCTTTAGTTCTGTCCAAGTAGAATCTTAGCTGCGTGTGTATGTCCAAAGAATGCAGAATTTTTTCACCCTTGTTTTGTGGATTAGGATAAAAGGTTGGCAAGTGGATGGTTTGGTTGAGGGCCACACTGGACACCACCTTAGGCATAAATGTAGGGTTCGTCTGTAGAGAAACCCTGTCTGGATGGAAAATGATGAAAGGTTCCACAGCCATGAGTGCTTGTAGCTCTGAGACTCGTCTTGCAAGAGGTTATTGCTAGGAGCAGAGCTGTTTTCCAGGATAAGAATGTTATATCTGCTGTTGATGCTGGCTCGAAAGGAGGGAGCATGAGTTTTTCCAAAACATAATTGAGGTCCCAGGCCGGAATTGGTGCTCTCCTTGGAGGCCTAATGTTTTTGGCCCCTCTGAGGTACTGCCTTAGTAAAGGATGAGAAAAAAATAGGTAGTTCCGTATTGTAATGGGCTGAAATGGCAGAGACATGAATCTTAATAGATGAGAATGAAAAGGCCTTTGTTTAGCATCTCAGTTAGGTATTGCAAAATCTGAGGGATATTTGGTACACTTGTGTCTATGCCTTGTTCCTGGTTCCAAGCACAGAATCTCTTCCAGTTTTCTGCATAAGATTTTCTATTACTGGGCCTTCTGGCCTCCAAGATGATGTCCATAACAGCATTTGTAAGTGGCGTGCTCTGAATGGCTACATTATTCGCAATGCTGCCAGATTTAAGGTCTTGAGTTGGCAGTGCAGGATCTGACTGTTTTGTTGGGTCAGCAATTGAGAAGTTTGAGGCAATATCCATGCTGGACCTTGAGACAAGCTCTTCAGGATTGGGTACCAGTGCTGGCGTGGCCAGTCTGGTGCTATCAGAATCATGTTTGGCCTCTCTTGTCTGACCTTTAGGAGTACCCTGGGAAGGAGAGGCAGTGGGGGAAAGGCATATACCGTTAGAGTTTTCCAGCTGAAGGATAGGGCGTCCACTTTCCATGCTGGTTTGTGATAAATCTTTGTCCAAAATCTCTGTAACTGGCAGTTGTGAGGGGAGGCAAACAGATCTATATCTGGGCATCCCCATCTCCTTATTATCATGCTGAAGACTTGTGAATCCAGTTTCCATTCGTGGGGATCCATGAGGTTTCTGCTTAGTTCGTCTGCCAGTGTGTTTGTTTTTCCTGGCAGGAATTGTGCTTGCAAGTGTACATGAGATGCCAATGCTGTGTCCCATAGGGTCATTGCTTGTCTACAGAGGGAGTGGGAATGTGTACCTCCCTGCTTGTTTATGTACCACATAACTGTAGTGTTGTCTGTCTTTATCAGTAATTGTCCTGGATGAAGCAGGTCCTTGAAAGCTGTCAGGGCATTTTGTACAGCTAGCATCTCTTTTTGATCGAAGTGAAGATGCATCTGGTTTGCAGGCCGTGTGCCCTGAATACATTTTCCTGCCATATGGGCTCCCCAGGCATAGTCTGCTGCGTCCGTTGTCAGTGTCTGTCTGGCTGCGGGTAAAATGAATGGCAGACCCTTGTTCTGGTAGCAGGCTTCTGTCCACCATAGAAACTCCTGTTGCAGGCAGGGGATGAGCGCAATCACTGTCTCCAGGCTGTGGCAATGCTGAGTCCAAACACTTTTTAGATACCATTGTAGCTTCCTCATATGCAGTCTGGCATATGGAATTAGTAGAATGCAGGATGCCAAGAAACCCAAGGCCTGCAGGATTTGCCTTGCAGATAAGTGGGTTTTTGTTGCCAAACTCTTGAACTAAGTAGTCAGTTGCTTTTGTTTGTCTGGCGTGAGATAAGCCATCTGGGCAGTTGTATTTAGGCTTGCACCCAGGAATATTATCTCTTGAGAGGGCACTAGTTTTGATTTATTTTCGTTTACTGTGTACCCTAGGCCAATTAGTAATCTTTTTACAAACGCCATATGTTTTAGAAGAATGTCTTTGTTCTCTGCTTGAATTAGGCAGTCGTCCAAGTAGGGATATATCTGAATTCCTTTCTGTCTGCAAAAAGCAATTACTGGTGCCAGGCATTTTGTGAAGACCCTGGGCGCAGTAGATAAGCCAAGGGGCAGTGCAGAGAATTGGTAATACATTGAACCAGCAATGAATCTGAGGTATCTTCTGCAAGATTGTCTGATTGGGACATGCAGGTATGCCTCTTTTAGGTCCAAAGTTACGAGCCAAGCCTTCTTGCCCAGCTTGGGCAGTAGCTGTTGCAGAGTCAGCATCTTGAATTTTGGAACTTCCAGAAATGTATTTAGTATAGACAGGTCCAGTATTGGTCTCCAGGTTTTGCCCTGAGTACTAAGAAAAGTCTGGAGTAAAATCCTTGCCCCTGCTCTTGTTGCGGTACTTGCTGAATGGCCCTCATGTCCATGAGGGCCGTAATTTATTTTTGTGCCTCTGCCCATTGATTGTGTGGCAGGTCTGGCATACCTTCTGACCTTGTTAAACAGAGTGTGGAAATGGAACCTGTAGTCTTGGGACACTATGTTCAGGACCCATTTGTCTTGGGTAATCATTTGTCAATTTGTGGAAAAAAAGAGCTAGTTTCCCCCCAAGGGTGTTGCCAAATGATAAGTGCTTGGATCTGGTAGAGGAAAGTCATTGGGACTGTTTCTTGTAAAGTTGTGATTTGTCTTCTACGCTTTTGGAGGTAGGAGCACCCCATTGTTTAGGCCTGTATGAGCCTTGGGGCTGACCTCTGCCTCTGGGACGCTTGTATCTGCCTCTTTGTGGTCTGTCTGACACTGGAAAGAACCGATTTTTAGGCGGCCAGTTTCTGCTAAATCTGGGTGGCTGTACCTGTAAGAAATCCTTGACTGTCTGCATGGATTTTGCTTTATATCCTCCATTTTTTTCAATACCTCTTCTGCTTTAGATACAAACAAAGTATCGCGCTGTAATGGCGCATCTAGTAATTTTGCTTTAACATGATCAGGCAGATTTTGTTCTTTTAACCAAGCATGCCTTCTAATAACAGAACCTGTAACAGCAGCCCTGCAGGAGGCCTCCAGAGAATCATAACCACATTGCAAAGTATGCTTTCCCACTTGTTCAGCTGCATGCGACATATCCTGCAATTCCTTGTTTTCTGAACATTCAGTATTTGTCAACATTTTCTGTTTAAGCAGTGACATTAAATATTGCTGATATTTAAGCATATAAAACTGACAATTTAAGGCCCTTACAGCCAGGGTAGCAGAAGTGTAGACTTTTTTCCCCCCATCTGTCTAGTGCCCTGGAATCCCTATCAGAGGGCACAGGATTTTTTACAGTGGAAGCTTTAACCCCCTTGGGACCTTGTGATATAGTTTCTGGGTCAGCAGCCGGGTTTTTATACAGGAATTTATGAGTATCCGGAACCCTGTAGTACCTGTCTGGCTTAGCAGGTGTAGGGGGTAGAGAGTCTGGGGACAGGCCGGACTCTGAGAATACATGATCGACAATGTCTAGTACAGGTGGAATAGCAAGGGGTCTGTGCTGAGGAAGTAGCAGAAAGTCTCTGAGCCTTTTCTTAGATGCAGAATAATCTTGGCTCTCCCAGTGGAAATGTTCCCTCATGGTATGCAGGGTTTCCCCAAAAGAATAATCCTCAGGAGGTGAGGCTGAAGGAATGGATTCTTCAGCATCAGAATCCTCATAGGGAAGCATGGAGTAATCTTGTTCAGAGGAGGAATCAGAGGAAATAGAACCAAAATGCTCTCATCCAAAAAAAGGAAGCCAATCTGGTGGTCCCCTGCCATAAACAAACTTTACAACAAAAGGAAGAAACTTTTGCAGAAAAGAGGAAAATCCCAGGATGCAAAAAACTCCCTTACTAACCTCAGTAAGAAACTGAGATGCCTCATAAAATCCTCCAAAGCTAGTTACGAAAATAAAATTGCCAAAGATTCCAAAGACAACCACAAAGCATTATATAATTATGTCAAGAATCTAAATGGCAATGCTCAGATCTGCTCTGAGCTAAAACAGAATGGCATTAAATATACTGATCCGAAGGATATTGCCAATATCCTGGCAGATCGATTCAGTGCCAACTTCACCCCACTCTCACCCCCTAAATGGCCCATCTCAATACCGGAAGATTGCTAAATTCCAGTAATAACGGCCACACAGGTACAAAACGCACTCTCTAAAGCCAAGAATACAGCATCCATGGGACCAGATGACATCCCGGGTTGTGTACTACATGAACTACAATATGAACTGGCACCTCACCTAAGTGTCATGTTTAATCATAGCCTCACCTCAGGTTTCGTGCCCACTGAGTGGCGCAGAGCTATAGTTATCCCAATCCACAAGGGGGGGATCCACCTTGGATCCCGGAAACTACCGTCCCATCAGTCTGACAAGCCTTATCTGCAAGGCCATTGAGCGTATTATCATGGAACTTATAAACAAAGACATTGGCAACCTTCAAACACTGGACCCCACCCAGTTTGGGTTTGTGAAGGGCGATCTTGTCTCCTGAACCTGATTGACTTCTTTAAATCAGTCTCCAGAGCCATGGACAAGGGTAAGGTGGTCCACACAGCCTATCTAGACCTTGCCAAGGCCTTTGACACCATCCCCCACTCTGGAATCATAGATAAACTTACTAAGTTGGGCATTAATCCCTATGTCACCCAATGGGTTGCTAAATGGCTTACTGATAGAACCCACACTGTAAAAGTAGCTGACTCCAAATCCAGCTCCAGACAAGTGACAAGTGGAGTACCTCAGGGTTCAGTCCTGGGGCGCTCTTGTTTGGCATCTACTTCTCTGAAGTACAGGTCAACACTAAGGGACTCTGGCTAACAAAGTTTGCAGATGACTGCAAACTGGGAGCCATTATTGAATCCCCAAATGATGTGGATACTCTACAAAAGGGCCTTACAGAAACAGATGCTTGGTGCCAGAGCCATGGGCTCAAGCTCAATGCCAAAAAATGTATTGTTATCCCCTTTGGGAAAAAACATGTAACCATGAATTACCATATAGGTGGCAGTATAAACACAGAAAGTGTGATAAGAGACTTAGGGACACAGGTGGACAGTGGTCTCACCTTCGATAACCACATCGCCAACAGTCAGAAAATCCTTCTATGTGGCACACCTCATCACGAAGGGCTTTTCATCCAGAAAAAAGGAGGTCATTGTCCCACTGTACTCATCCCTCATTAGACCCATTATAGAATACAATGCCCCATTTGGTATGTACCTCTCAAGACATCTGCAACAACTGGAAAGGCCTCAGAAATACCTCACTAAAAGAATCACAGGCCTAAAGCAGATGCCCTATGCTGACTGCCTTAAAAACTCCAGCTATACTCTGTCGATATCGCCTACTCAGAGGCGATCTCTGCTTAACATACAAGGCCATGTCAAACCCAGAGCTGTTGGACATGCTACACTTAAAGAAATCCCAATCCCTCAGAGCTACACGCCCAGGGATGTAAACCTTGTCATCACAATAAACAAAACATGTTGGAGGGATAGGTTCCTGACCCAGAGACTCCCCAGACTCTGGAATAGATTGCCCATACATGTCAAGCAGAGTGCCTCTTTGGACCTCTTCAAGAGGAACCTTGACGATTGGATGGGAGAAAGGAAATTCACCCCAGGGATCACGTCAGTCGCCCTGCTAGACAGGGGTCCAGGAAAGTAAATAATGTGGGAAGAAATATTCAGGGAATTGTTATGGCTAGGCTTGTATAGGCCCTAGGGCTGATAGCCTAGTACTAACCTATGAACCTATGAACCTATGAAATAGAAACCTGATCAGAAGAATCATACTCTGTCTTTTGCCTTGGCCTCTTATCAGGAGGGGGATAGGAACCTCAGATCAAAGTAATGGTGTCGGCTGCTTCTTTTATACCCCTAGTGCACGGACGTCAGGGAAGAGGAGACAGCAACAGACGCCGGACCTAGACTTTGGAATCTGGCTGACTACGGGTAGCCTGCCAGCAGGATAACCCAAGAGTAATGACTGCAACAGTGAAACACGATAAACATCCAATCTGATCTTTTGGAGCAGGGGGCTGAGAATATGGAGTCGAAGAATTGGCCTGAAAGGCATCCAGATAAGCCTCAACCACATGGAGAACTAGTGGAGAGCTAGGGTACCCATCTCCAAATCACCATCATTTCTCATATGCACCTCAAACACCTGTCTGGACTGCCATTCAAAATGCTTAATCATGCACTCTGGGGTTTTTCCAAATGAGGCCTCTTCGCGCGGGGGGGGGGGGGGCTTTAGAGACACAAGTGCCTTGAAGACCCCCTGAGAAAAATCACACCATTCTTTTTCCCCAGATGCAAAAGGGGACATCAAATGTTTAGGTTTTTCTCTCTTTTTAGGGGTGATGCCCGCTTGAGTACGGTTAGGAGGTTCTGAACCTGGGAGCATTTCAATGAGGGTTATGCGTGGCTCTTCCCACACAAATATCTGAGAAATTCTTTGAGGGGCCTCAGATACAATGATTCGCAGGTCATTGGAAGACTCGCACCTCCTGCAGAGTCACGATAGAGGACTCGTGAGAAGTCACTGGACATACCATGGGCACAACCACCTCAGCAGGTACATGCAATTCAAAGATGACAGCAAGTGATTTCTCTTTAGGTCTCAGGTTTTTTTCTTAGGCAGGTCTACATCTGGGTCTTCCAACATAGTGGATTGGGCCAAGAGTTTTCAACGCTGGGTCTCAATAAAGGAATTTAAAGTGGACAGACTAGATAACAGTTTTCACAATGGACAACTGGCAGATGGAACAGGATTTATAGTCTTGCCTGGAGTCGTACAGTTGTGTACACTTACCATAAATGTAGTAGGTTTGAGTGTATTCACTGCTGCAGTCATCACACTTTGATTACCTGCCTGCAGGTAGCCATCAGTCAGCCCGAATACCAAAGACTTAGTATTTCTGCGCTGGTTGCTGTCGCTCCAGGTCTGACGTCAGGTCGTCTGGGGTTTAAAAACAGGCAGCCAACAGCATTACATCAGTTTTTCTTGTCCCAAATGTCAGGAGCCCCCCAGTAAGAAGCTAAGCTATGGTGGAAAAATCTCCACCAGGAAAAAGTAAATACCAATACCGTTGCAAGGGGTAAGTAGTATACACAGAGAGGACAGAGAGGGTGAGAAGGGGGCTGGAAAGAAGGAAACCGGGACTGCAACAGTGAATACACTCGAACATCTACATTTACGGTAAGTGTACACAACTGTACTATGTTCTTCATGTTGCACCGTTGCAATCATCACACATGGACTATGTTCTTCATGTTGCACCGTTGCAGTCATCACACACAGGTTGATTCCCAAAGCTGTAGTAAGGGTGGATGCAGCAGTGTTTGGGCTGGCAAGTATGCCCTGCAGGACTGCAGTTGCAAAACCCACCCTGGATTTGGAAAATATAGGCAGGTGGTAATGCTTGGTGAATGTGTGTACAGAGCTCCAGGTAGCAGCCTCCAGAATGTCCCTGGTAGGGACTCCCCTGAAGAACTCTGCAGATGCAGAAGTTGCCCTAGTGGAATGTGTTCTGACCCCCTGAGGGGTTGGTTTCCCATGGTGTTTGTAGCAGAAATGGATAAGTGTGCTATCCATTTGGAAACTGTCTGTTTTGAAATGGCCTTGCCCACTGCGCCCCTGGTGCAAAACTCAGTAGTAACTGATCAGATTTCCTGAAGGGCTTAGTCCTATCCAGGAAGAATCTGAGCTGTTTGTGCACATCCAAGGAGTGAAGGATCCTTTCCCCTTTATTTTGAGGATTAGGGAAGAATGTTGGCAAATGGATAGACTGCTTGGGAGCCAGACTGGACACCACTTTGGGCATAAAGGAAGGATTAGCCCTGAGGGAGTCCCTGTCAGCATGAAAAATAAGAAGAAGTTATGTACCTACCATAACATTCCATGTTAGTCGTCTTCTTCTCGCCTTTCTTGCTGGATGGGACAGCGTCCCTAGCACCTTGGTCCTGGGTGGCTCAACGGAACAGACTCCTGAGTTCGGTGGAACCAAAGTCAGCTCTATTTCTGGAGGCTTTATCAAGTTTGTAATGGGTAATAAAACTATGTTGAGAAGCCCATGTAGCTGTTGCACAGATGGCATCTAATGGTAACCTTGCTTGAAAGGCCGTTTAGGTTGATAGTGCCCTGGTTGAAGGAGCCTTAGGTCTTGAAGGAAGTTGTTTGTGTCTCAACTCGTAGACAAAGGTAATGATGGAGGCTAACCATGTGGAACGAGTTGCCTTTGATACTGGAAGTCCTTTCTTTCCTTCAGCATGAGAGGAAGAGCTGTTCTGACTTTCTGAATTGTTTTGTCCTGTCTAGATAATACCGCAGTTGACGAGTGTAGTTTCTGTTCAGCCCTGTTTGAATAATTTGGGAAAACAGGCAAGTCAATAGTGTGGTTCAGATTTGATTCAGAAGAAACTTTTGGTAGAAAGGAAGGATTCGTTCTGACAGCTACCCTGTCTTTATGAAAAACCAAATAAGGGGGACGGACAGAAAAGGCCTGAAGTTACGACACCCTTCTGGCAGATGTTATAGCCACCAAAAACAGTTTTTTCCAGGAGAGAAGCTTGAGGGAACAAGAAGCTGCAGGCTCAAAGGGAGGGAGAATTAATGAAGTTAACACCAAATTTAGATCCCAATGTGGAGGAGGATCCTTAATGGGAGGTCTGAGCAAGAAGATGCCCTTGAGGAAAGCTTTACAGAGTTTATGGGACATAATATTGGTTTCCGAGAGCCCTACATGAAAATTGGCAATGGCCGCTAGTTGTACTCTGATAGTGGCCGACGACTACCTTGAATGAAAAAGCTCCGCCAGAAAAATCTAGAACTTTATGAATTGATGCATTAAAAGGATCTAAGGACCTAGCTTCTGCCCAGAACGAAAAACGCTTCCATTTACTCGCATAAGTCTTCCTAGTATTGGACTTATGGGAGGCAAGAATGATACCACGGACAGGAAGAGAAATAAAGGGAAGCCTGGCTATGGTTGGAAGTGGAGCAACCAAGCTGTGAGGTTGAGGGACTGAAGAGACTGGTGCAGCTTGCCAGTCAGATGGGTCAAAAGGTCTGGAAATGGTTCCAGATGCCAAGGCTGTTTCAGTAGATAACGGGTGCAGGAACGGAAACCATACTTGTAGAGGCCAGTACGGAGCAATGAGGATCATTTTGGATCTCAATGTGGTTGCTTTCTGAATTAACTGCGGAATCAACGGAAAAGGGGGAAAAGCATATTGAAGACCTCGAGGCCAATCGTGGAAAAGAGCGCCTCTGGGGGGATGGCCTGGTAGAGGGAAGAGTGTGAAGAAGTCGAGGCACTTGCTGTTTTGAGGTGTTGCGAAAAGGTCGCAGCAAGGCTGGCCCCACTTCTGGAAAATTCTCTCTGCTACTGGCTGATTTAGAGACCACTCACGAGGCATGAGAATTGTCCTGCTCAGTCTGTCTGCTATGACGTTGGACCTCCCGGGGATGTGCATTGCTATCAGAAACCGTTAAGAGGAGATCGCCCACTGCCAAAGTCTGAGTGCTTCTCGACATAGGGGGTAGGACTTTGTTCCGCCCTGCTTGTTTATGTACCACACTACAGACATATTGTCCATTTGATCTGCTATAGTCCCCGTGGGAAGAGAGTCCTGAAGGGCTTGCAACGATAAAAGCACTGCTCTCATCTCCAGGACATTTATGTGCAGGTGGCATTCTAATTGTTGTCATGTGCCCTGGACAGTCCTCCCCTGATAGTGCCCCCCCACCCGATCAGGGAGGCATCCGTGGTAACCTGGCAACTGGAGGGGGAAGAAAAGTACAGTTTTGTACCTACCATAAATGTAGATGTTCGAAGATCTACATTGCTGCAGTCCTTACACTTGGGTAGTCCGCTGTCCTCGGTCGGCCCGAATATCAAAGTATTAGGCTGACGTCGGTCAAGGCGCTTAAGACTGACATCAGGACGTCAGGGTACAAATGCGCATGACCGACGTCATATCCTCAGTCTTTTCTTGCCCCAGATGTCAGAAGACCCTAAAAAGAAAGGCCAAAACCAAAAGACAGCAAAAAACAACCAACCACCCTTGCACTAATCATATGTACAATATATACAATATCCACAATATTTACAACCCAAACCACACCACCACCTCTAACTACAGAGGGGAAGGAGGGAGGGTAAATTGGACTGCAGCAATGTAGATCTTCGAACATCTACATTTATGGTAGGTACAAAACTGTACTATGTTCTTCATCTCACACTGCTGCAGTCCTTACACTTGGGTAGAATCCCAAAGCAGAGGTAAGGGAGGATGGCAAAACTATAAAGCATTAGGTGCTGCCAAAATGCCCTGTAAGATTGCAGTGGCAAAGCCAGCCCTAGATTTAGAGTAAAGAGGAAGGTGATAATGCTTAGAGAAAGTATGCACTGAACTCCAAGTGGCTGCCTCTAAAATATCTTTAGTTGCCACCCCCCGTAAAAAAGCTGTAGAAGTGGCAGTAGCCCTAGTGGAATGAGGCCTAATCCCAGCTGGAATCTCCTTACCATGATGGGAATAACAGAAAGCAATACAAAACCCAATCCACTTAGAAATAGTTTGTTTTGAAACAGGCTTGCCCTGAGAACCCAGAGCAAATGAAACAAATAACTGCTGAGACTGCCTGAACCCTTTAGTTCTGCTCAAATAATATCGCAACTGCCTGTGTATATCCAAAGTGTGCAAAATCTTCTCCCCTTTATTTTGGGGGTTTGTATAAAAAGTAGGCAAATGAATAGTTTGGTTTAAAGCCACACTAGAAACCACTTTAGGCATAAAGGAAGGATTAGTACGCAAAGATACCCTGTCCTTATGGAAAATTAAGAAAGGCTCAACTGCCATAAGAGCCTGTAATTCAGAAACCCTTCTCACAGAGGTAATGGCCAACAAAAAAGCAGTATTCCATGATAAATATTTCAACTCGGCAATAGCTGCAGGCTCAAAAGGTTGTAGAGTGAGTTTCTCCAACACAAAATTGAGATCCCAAGCAGGAGTAGGAGCTCTGGGGGTCTTATATTCTTTGCCCCTCTAAGGAATTGCTTAAACAAAGGATGAGAAAACAATGGTGGGTCACAGTCATAGTGAGCAGAAATTGCTGCAGCATGAACCTTAATAGAAGAGAAGGACAAACCTTTGTCCAGTAACTCAGCAAGATATTGAAGAGCCACACTTAAATTAGGCTTAGAAACATCAAATTCCTTTGCTGCACTCCAAAATAAAAATCTCTTCCATTTATCTGCATACACTTTCCTTGTACTAGGCCTTCT
Source organism: Protopterus annectens (assembly GCF_019279795.1). Taxonomy (NCBI): domain Eukaryota; kingdom Metazoa; phylum Chordata; order Ceratodontiformes; family Protopteridae; genus Protopterus; species Protopterus annectens. The sequence continues at coordinate 970,393,932 of NC_056743.1, forward strand.
GGCCTCCAAAATAACATTCAAAACTTGTTGTGGCAGCTGAGACCCTCCAGGGTTTAAAACAGAATATACCAGGCTGTTAGGTGAAGAGAGTGAAGTTTGACACTGAGTAAATGACTGTCCTCCTGAGACAGCAGGTGTGGAATTGAAGGCAAAGGCCATGGAGGCTCCCGTACCAGACTTCTGGGTACCAGTGCTGTCGAGGCCAATCTGGAGCTATTAAAATCATCTTTGGCTAGTCCTGTCTGACCTTTAGGAGTACCTTTGGGAGGAGAGGCAGAGGTGGAAAGGCATACACATGAAGATTGCTCCAATTGAAAGAAAGAGCATCCACTCTCCAAGCTGTGGGATGAAACCTTTTTGTGCAAAACTTTGGCAGCTGGTAGTTTAGTGGAGAAGTGAACAGATCTATGTCTGGAGTTCCCCATGACACTGTCAATTTCTGAAATACATGAGGATCCAATTTCCACTCGTGGGGATCCATAATCCGTCTGCTCAACACATCTGCTAAGGAGTTCTGTGCTCCCGGCAGAAACCTTGCCTGAAGATTTAGCTGTAAACTGAGAGCAGTCTCCCACAAAATCATTGCTTGTCTGCATAGAGGATAAGAATGTGTTCCCCCTTGCTTGTTGATGTACCACATGACAGTTGTGTTGTCTGTTAGAACCAACACCTGCCCTGGAAGAAGTAAACCCTTGAAAGCCATTAATGCAAATTGGACTGCTAACATCTCCTTCAAGTTGATATGTAGATGTTGTAGTCAGGCAGGCCACGTGTCTTGTATCCACTTTCCATTTAGATGAGCTCCACAAGCTTTGTCTGAGGCATCTGTCGTTAGAATCTGACTCGCCTCTGGCCGGGTCACAGAGAGTCCCTTGTTTAGGTGACATTCCTGAGCCCACCACAAAAATTCCTTTTGAATGCAAGGTATTATCTGAATGACAGTGTCCAAATCTTGGCAGTGCTGTGTCCATACATTTTTGAGATACCATTGTAGCTTCCTCATATGCAGTTTGGCATTGGGAAGCACCAGAATACAAGATGCCATGAACCCCAAGGCTTGAAGGACTGTCCTTGCAGTCAGCCTGGACTGATGAGACAATTGCTGGAAGTAAAGGGAAAGATTCTTTTGTTTGTCCGGGGTCAAAAAGGCCATCTGGGATGCTGTATTCAGTCTCACACCCAGAAAGCACATGTCCTGAGAAGGTACTAGACTGGACTTTATTTTGTTCACAGAATACCCCAGGCATCTTAGCACTGCTATCACATAATCCAAATGATGAAGAAGTTCGTCCCTTTCTTGAGCCAGAATCAGGCAATCGTCCAAATAAGGATAGATCTGAATTCCTTTTAACCTGAAGAAAGCTATCACTGGAGCCAGAACCTTCGTGAACACTCTGGGCGCAGTAGATAAGCCAAAGGGCAATGCAGAGAACTGATAATGTGAAGTCCCAGCTCGAAAACGCAGATACTTCCTGCAACTGAGTCTGATAGGAACATGAAGGTAAGTCTCCTTGAGATCTAAAGTTACCATCCAATGATCTTTGCCCAGCAGAGGTAAAAGCTGCTGTAACGTCAACATTTTGAACTTGGGAATGTCCAGATAAGTGTTGCGGATAGATAAATCCAAAATTGGTCTCCACGTGTTCCCTTTCTTTGGTACTAGGAACAGGCGAGAATAAAATCCTAGGCCCACTTCTGGCATAGGGACCGGCTGTATGGCCCCTATTTGGGGTAACAGAGAAATTTGCTTGTGAGCCTCTATTCTTTGTGGAGGAGGAACGTCTGGCA